>NW_006207406.1:702350-717941 GCF_000334495.1 Tupaia belangeri chinensis | reverse complement strand
GAGGTAGGAAGTCTGACCCTTGGAGAAGCTATTGAGTTGTCAGAAGACACTAGCATTTTTGCACAGAAAAATGTAGAAAAAAAATACATCATGATTTTTCCAACAACCCAATATTAAGCCACAAAAGGGGGAAAAATACTGCAAAATTTGTTTTTCTTGGTTTCAAATTATTTAAGATTTTTGAGCAACATAAATACATAAAATGTCACTGTTTCCAGTATTTCTGTCCTTTTGGATTTATCATGCAATGAACAAATTCAGCCATGAAGAAAAATACCATAACTATGTGCCAGGCATTGAACTAATACAAATGAGAAATACAGATTTAAAAATGTATAAGGAGATCAAATAGAGTCAACATTTTTAAAAGTGTGATTTGTAGACTACCAATCCCCTGCAAAATTATTTAAGTGCATATTCCTGAGCCTACCCCAGTCCAAATGAACCAGACTCCGTGTGGAAAGACCAAGAATATACATACAGCATTCTAAGTGCTACAAGCAGTGCTCATATACCCTGAAGTTTGTGGCTGTGGGAAGAGAAACTGATTCACATCACAAATAGGTATGACACAGTATAACAATAAACATCTCCATTTGGTTCCATGGTAATTATGTGCCAGAATCCCTTGTATGATAGTCTCAGCACTGATATCTTTGTTTTTATGCTACTTTGGGAAGGTGAGCTTTATGATGTAGGGAACTATGAAAACATGGAGTGGGTGGCCAAAAGATTTTGAGTGGCTGTGATGTCATATGGCTACCACGTGGTCTATATCCTGAACCCAGGCCTCCAGACATTCTGCTCCACTGCTTCTTACTGTGACCAAGGGCACGTAGTATCATTCTCAGTGCCCAGATCTGAGTCATGCCTAGGATGTAGGCGCTGTTTACAGTGGGGCGGGACAAGCACTCGACAGAGCAAACTCTCACCTCTAGATGGATTCAATACAAGTATTCCCAAAGTCCCCTCTGCTTTGCCATACTTCAACAGTCTGAACTGCATCCTGACACCGTAGCCGGAAATGTAAGAATCCTCCCGTCTACGAGTGACCTGAGACAAGAAGTAACTGAATCTGCTGATCAATTGTTTCCAAAGTCAACCACAATCCAACATCAAGCATAGCAAAACCCAGTTCTTCATTTCCACACACAACTCTCAGCAGCGTTCAGGTAGAAAATGCTAAATAACTCAGTAGGTTAACTAATGTCACTCTCTGAGCTTATATTTTCAGGATAACCTGGCAGACTTATCAGGCTACACATCAGATCAAATCAAAACATTATACATTGACCCATATTACAGTTCAATAGAAGAAGCAGATCACTATTGATTCTTACCAATGGAATTAGTTAGGCCCAAACTATCTTTTCCTCACTGATGATATAAGAAGTAGGAATTCAGTAGAAGGTTTGTCTAAACATTGAAACAAATAAACCCCATGCAGTGTGGGCGCGCTCTACTGGGGTCAAGACGTTTAATTCTTTTATAAAAAGTCAATTCCGAGACCATCAGTTATGTGATGGCTATGTCACTGGACTCCCACATAGTCGATCGTGGTTCAAGTCCCAGACCCGGTGGCTGAAACTCACACTGGGCGCTTGTGCGTGCGTGCCCAAGATCCCAAGAGGAGAATGGAGGAGAAGGGATTGCAGCGTGGCCATCCCCCGTGGGGGGTGATTTCTCGCTTTCTATCTCTCTGTCTCTGTCTGTCTGGCGAGCACACATGCCCTATAGCAAAAACCTCTCCAAAAATAAAAAAAAAATCAATGCCTACAAGTCTCCTTTTAAAATCATAACTTAATCTCTCGCCACATACTTTAACCACGTTTTCTTTCTTCCTTCCTTTCTTTCTTTCTTTTTTCTAAATTTCTGCCAGAGGGTGGATTTATGCTCTCTGGAGAGACAGAGAGAAATGTGTGAGAGAAAGTGAAAAATCACCCCCTGTGGAGGACAGTCAGTCTACAATTCCTTCTCCCTTTCTTTCTCCTTTTGGCATTTTGGGCAGACACACACATGCAACCAATGTGTTTTTTCAAGCCACCAGTTCTAGGACTCAAACCTTGCTGTTACCCATGTAAGATTGAGCTGCTCTAAGCACCATGCCCCAGTGGCCCCCTTTGCCCTTCAGTCCACATCAGTTATCTTGGTCCCCTCATGGCCATCTGCCAGCTGCTTCAAGGAGTGAAACAACAGGAAGCTACGGACTTTGCTTTAGATCCTTAGGAAAAATTATTTCTCCATGTTCAGTGTAAGAGTCAGCATATAAAGGATATTTCTAACTTTCCAAAAGTTCTCTAGGAAATATTGCCCAGTGTGGTATTATTATCCTATGCGAAGATTCTCATAGAAAATTACTCTTTCCTGCTTATTAAAATATGTAATCTTCTGAAAGGCAAATACTCTTCCATTCATGACATAATGAAAAGTATACAGCACTTCCCGTTTTCATTTTTGTATTATCTACTAGGAAACTTGAAGCTAAATATAGTGTTCATTTACAATAATTATCTTTAGCTGTTTTTTAGGTAAAATGGTCTTTCTTTTATTATTTATTAAGAGAGAGAGAGCATGCCCCACCAGGAGGTGTGGTCACACCACAATCCTATTTTTCTCACCTTTCCATTCCATCCAGATTTGGGGTATGCATATACATGCACCCAGCATGTTTTTTTCAAGCCACTGAGGATAGGATTTGAACCATGGTCAGCTATGTGGGATCCAGTTCCCAAACCACAATGGTTAACCACTGAACTATGGGGCAAGGCTGTTCATATTCTTTAAATAATGTGTCATTAATCCAGTTTTTATCTATATTTTGAGATAAATTTAATATAATAAAAAGTTACTTATTTTAAACATCTAACCTAATGAGGTATCACAATTACACATAGTCATATACCCACCACCCCTATCAAGTTATAGAATATTCCTGTCACTCTAAAAATGTCCTCTTTGTAGTTGATCCTTCCCTATCTCCCTAAAATTCAGCTTCAGGCAACTACTGATCTACTTTCTATGTATCACTAGAGTGTTATTTTCTCTAAAATTTCACATAAATGGAATCATACAGAATATAATGTGACTTCTTTCACTTGGTAAAGGTTTTTGAAATTCACCCATGTTGTTTTTGTTATCAGTATTTTTCATTGCCAAATAGTATTAGTTCATTAGAAAATCATGACATATTTTTGCATAGAAAAAACATAGAGGGACCAGCAGATGGCATAATGGTTATGTTGCTGGACTTCCACGTAGTTGACCACGGTTTGAGTCCCAGACCTGGCAGCTTAAAACTCACACTGGGCACATGTGCATGCAAGCCAAAATTCCCATGAGGAAAATGGAGATGGGATTGCATTTTGGCCATCCCCCCATGTGGGTGACTTCTGGTTTTCTGTCTCTCTGTCTCTCTTCAAGCTCATGCACCCTGCAGCAAAAATCTTTCTTAAAAAAGGAAAAACATCGGGACTAGAAGTTGACATAATGACTATTTTGCTGGACTCCCACGTAGTTGACAGCGGTTCAAGTCCCAGACCCAGTGGCTTAAACTTACAGCGGGTGCGTGTGCATGCATGCCCAAGATCCTGAGAGGAGAATGAAGGAGAAGGGATTGTGGCGTGGCCATCCCCCCGGGGGGTGATTTCTCACTTTCTATCTCTGTCTATCTGGCCAGCACATGTGCCCTATAACAAAAATTTCTCAAAAACCCCATAAAAATGCATCATGACTTTCCCAACGACCTAACAGAATTCTACATTTATACCACAATTTGTTTATCCATTAACCAGCTGATGGTTAATTGCACTGTTTTATTTAGCATCTTATAAATAATGTGGTTATAAACATTCACATAAAATTTCTCTTATGGACACATACTTTCACTTCTCTTGAGCAAATACTTACAAAGTAGGCATGTTATGTCATAAGTATATGCTCACTCTATAAGACAGTGCCAAATTATTCTCCAAAGTTGTTGAGTCTTTTTGCAATCCTATTAGAAAAGTATGAGCATTCCAGTTGTCAACACTTGACATTGCCAGGCTGTTTATTAGCCATCCTAGTAAGTGTGCAGTGGTATCTACTCATTGTAGTTTTAATTTGCTCTTTCCTAGTGACTAGTGATGTTAATTATCTTTTCAAGTGTTTACTGAGCATTCTATGTTCTTTTTGAAGAGTCTGTTTAAATCTCTAGCCCAATGTTGTTTATTATTGATGATAAAAATTTTTTGTATATGTGAGTCCATGTCATCTGTTTCACAAGTGGTTTTTCATTTCCTTAATGTGTTTCCTGGGAAAAAGATTAAACGTTTGATGAAGTTCATTCTGTTTAATGTTTTCTTGTATGGGTTGTGGATTTTGTGCTCTATTTAAGAAATAGTTGTTTAACCCAGACTCTCTTCTCTACCGATATTTGAACTTGGTTGTGGAACTGTCCTGTGCATTACAAGATGTCTAGCAGCACCTCTGGCCACTTACTGGATAGTAATTGTATTCTTTCCACTTTAGTTGAGACAACCAAACATGTCCCTAGACATTGCCAAACATCCCTTAGAGTACAAAATCAGCCCTCATTGAAAACCACTGGCCTAACCCAATGTTACAAATATTTTCTCTTTTTTTTTTCCTAGAAGGATCATACCTTTAGCTCTTATATTTAGGTCTGTAACCCATGTTGAATTTATTTCTGTGTAAGATGTGAAGTCAGGATCAAAGTTTCTTTTCTTCTACCTAGATATTCAGTTGTTTGATTGTTGGTCATTACAAAGCCCAGCCCTTCCCTCATCAAGCTACCTTTTCACTTATGTTGAAAATAATTTTGTCATATATATTAGGATCTATTTCTGAGTTCTCTCTTTCGTTCTGTTGCTGTGCATCTATTCTTATGTCAATAGCACACCATCTTTATTATTGTAGCTCTCTAATAAGTCATAAAATCTGGTAGTCTAAATATCTCATTCTTTTTCAAAATTGTTTTAGCTATTTTGGGTCCTTTACCATTCTATGAATTTTAGAATAAACTTGTCAACTTCTTCTTTGAATAAACTTTTTGTTTCATAATAATTTTAGATTGTAGAAAAGTTGAAAATATATTACAAACAGTTCCAAATACTCCTCACCCAGTTTTCCCTAATGTTATCATCTTACTTTACTGTGGTATATCTGTTGAAATTAAGAAATTAACATTGGTACATTGTTATTAAACTCCAGGCTTTATTTGGATTTCACCGCTTTTCCATTAATGTTTTCTTTCTATTCCAAGATCCAATCTAGAATTCCACATTGTATTTAGTCATCCTGTCTTCTCAATCTCTTCTGGTCTATTCAGTTCTCAGACCCTCCCTGTTTTTCACTCATGACCTTGATTATCTTGAAGAGTACTGGTCAGGTCTTCTGTAAAATGCCCCTCAATTTGGTTTATGAAATGTTTTTTCTCATGGTTAGACTGAGTGCATGGGTTTTCAGAAGGAATAGCACAGAGAAGTGTCCTTCTCATCACATAACATCAGGAGATACCTGATATTCACAGGACATCACTAATCATATTAACTTGAAGTCAATCTCTTTTAAAAACCCTGCTAGAATTCTGATTGGAATTGCAATGATGCTATATATTAGTTGGAAGAATTGCCATCTCAATAACACGGATTTTCTAATTCACAAATATGATATTTATTTATCTCTACTTACTTAGGCCTTTAATTTCCCTCATCTTTTGCAAGCATAGATTTCTCACCAAGATCTTCTATTCATTTTCCAGTACCTTTCAGTAGCTATTTCTTCTTATCATTATTATTACTACTATGTAGAATATATAGTCATTATCTGGAGGAGATAGTAAGACACAACTCAACCATTACTGAGTTGGAACCCAGTATTACATCAAATACTTACTAAAGGGAAAGGGGAAAAATGGACAAATTTATATTATTATCCATAATTTATCCTTAGAACATAGTCATTATTACAATCTGTGCTAAGCCACTGAGTAATCTTAAAATTCACCAAGATTTGGCAGATGATCTGTGATTATGAAACAGAGGTTTTCTCTATGTGAAATGAATAGACTATTTGTAGTTGATGGCTTCATGCTTGATTAAAATTTCAAATCCTGGGTTGGCCCTGTAGCCTAGTGGTTAAGGGAGCCAGAAACCATATGGCTGCCTGCAATTTGAATCCTGGCAGACATCTTGCAAACATGCCAGGTGCAAGTACAGGCATGTCCCAAATCTGATGGGACCACAGATGTTTTCTTTTTCTTCCTCCTATTTGCTAATTTTCAATAGTGAACCAAGAAAATGATTTTTTTTAATCTTATAAAATCCTACCTTACTATTAAGTTTCTGAGCCAGAAAAAACTTTAGTTCATCCTTATACTTTATTGATAAGGAAACCTCTTTATCAATAGGAGGCACATATGGCTTAAAGTATTTGTCTAGAGCCAGCAAGTGGTGTTGTGGCTAAGGCAGCTGGATCTCACATGGCTGACCATGTGGTTCGAGTCCTGGACCTAGCAGCTTAAAAATCATGCCAGGCATATGTGTATGTGCATTTGTGCTCAAAGTCCCATAAGGAGAAGGGAGGAGAGAGAACTGTGGCATGGTCATGCCCCCTAGGTGCTTTCTCACTTCCCCTTTCTGTCTCTTCTATGTATATTTGTCTAAGCTCATAAAGCGACTTGGTATTAG
The DNA here is from genome assembly GCF_000334495.1 of Tupaia belangeri chinensis. Classification (NCBI taxonomy): domain Eukaryota; kingdom Metazoa; phylum Chordata; class Mammalia; order Scandentia; family Tupaiidae; genus Tupaia; species Tupaia belangeri. The sequence goes on along the minus strand of NW_006207406.1, from coordinate 711,252 downwards.
TTGATAACTGCTATTCCTGACTATGGCCGTGACACGATACTCTGTTTGTTTTTATTATGTTACAGCCTCCATTTCCATGGGTAAGGGGATTGGCATGACTCTTATCAGCAATATTAACTAGAGTAATTTAAAAATTATGAAATAAAACTCTCAAACTTGATTTTAACATGAATGCTCTAGAACCTAGAAAATGGAAGAACTCTAAAAGATGCATTCCCAATGAATATTTGAAGAATTGGGTAAAAGTGGAGCTTTATTCTTGAAAGCTTTCCAATATTGAGATTTATGATACCTAATAAACAACCCACATTATCTTTTATTTTTGAAGAGCTCATTGTCCCCTTGTTAGAGTTATTACTGGTTGTTTGCAGTTGCCCAAACAGACATGACAGGGTACAGCATGATCTCGTAAATGAGGATTTTCCGCTATGAACTGGTCCATCTTCATGAGATAATGGTATAGTACGAGCAGTGCTGATAATTATCTATTAAATCTTACACTGGATACATTGACCTTCACGTCACGTTCACATAACCCCAAAAGTTTTTCCTAAAGTCTTTCTAAGTTGAAAAAAACTTTTCTAGTTTAACATTTCACACCACCAGAAGATAATCCAAAGGGAATGCTTAAGGTTAGTAGGGTGTTTATCTTATCCTAAGTGGTTTGGTCTGTTTGGGTTACTGTTTGGATTCCTGCTAATCAGGGCTATTTAGTAGTTTAAGAACATTCAGCAATTAACAGTGTTCAAACAGCACCAATCTGCTATGTTATTCCAGCTGGGAAAGCAGCTCTATGAACCAATACAGTTTCCTCACTAAAAATAAATGATAGCACTTTCCACTCACTGGGGAGGGAGCGCTTAGTCCTTTAGGTATGTCACACTGTCACACTGCATAGCAAAACAGAAGAGTGTGAAACATCTAAATAATTAAACACCCAAAAGATATGCCATGTTTTGGATTTTTAAAATAATAATAAAATAATTTTGCCAACAAAAATATCATTTCTGGAAGACAAAACAGAGTGAATTTAAGAGGTAGGATGTGGTCTCTTTTCCATCAAGAACCACTGTCTTCCTCGTTTGTAAGAGTGCTCGGTTATATTAGCGATTTTTAACACGCTGCAGCTCAAATCAACAATCTACTTGCTCTTCAGACTTTGACACTTCCCCAGCTGCTAGGCTTATGCTTAACTAAACAAGTACAGTAGTGCAAGTGGAACGTTTATGTAACATAGGAACTATAAATGTTCTTTGAGCAACTGGCCTACTCATTCGAAAAGATATAAAGGTATAAGAACATTCATTTTTAAATAGATTTAAAACTCTTGTGAGAAATATATGTACATTTTATACTTGAAGTTTTTTAAAAATCATATAATTTTTTTAATGAAAATAACATTTGTTTTGTCTTGTTTTTCCTGTAAGGCACATACACTAACCAGACAGACAGAGAGAGAGAGAGAAAAAGAGAGAGAGACAGAGCAAGAAAGTGAGAAATCACCCTGCTGAGGCATGTCCATGCTGAAATCCCTTTACCTCCAGTCTCTTCTAGGGATTGGGGCATGCAAGCGCATGAGCCCAGAGAAATTTTCAAGTCACTGGGACTGGGACTCGAACTATGCAGTCAAGTCATGTGTGATCCAGCACCTTAACCTCCACACCACTTTTCTGGCCTTTCTTACCTTCAAATAATTTTTTTTAATGTATTGAGCATTTCTCTGGTATTAGACACTGTACTAAAGACTTAATACAATTTAATCCTTGCAAGAATCTTACGTGGTATTGAGAACATTTATCCCCATTTTGCAGCTTCTTAGAACACAAGTTCATTCAACTTTGGAGCATATGTGGAATATTTCTCTTTCTGAGAGAAACTGAGACTTAGAAAGGATAAGTAATTTGCCCAAATCACCCAACTAGTAAATACTGGAATATGGTTTGAACTCAGGCCATCTGACTTTAGAGCTTGTGCTCTTACCCACTGTGGGGTAATAACAATGATACTGAAGAATGTTTAGAATAGGAAGAACTGTCAAAATACCTGAAATAGATACGAATAATAAAATTATAAAACATATGTTATCTATGGCCTTTCTCTTCCTACTGACTTCCTTTGTCAATGCCAGCTCCTTCCTCTACTACTCTCTGTCCCTTCCTTTTTTTTTTTCCGCACAGACACACACACACACACACACACACACACACACACACACAGAGAGAGAGAGAGACACACACACAGCAGCTTCACTGTATAGTGCCACTGTGGTAGTAACAAACAGGGCAGAAATGAGTTAATATTCTACTTCAACAAATGGACTGAATGGAAGTGTGGCTTCAGAACTGGTGAGGTGAGGAGAGAAGGAGGGAGAAATTATTATTTGCTCAATCGATTGGATGTTCCCACTTGCTTGTTTACTTCTAGGCAAAGTTATTTAGAAGTATATAAGAACAAGAAAAAAACTCTCCACACAGGGTTGGTTCCTGGATTTCCTTCCCTTTTCTACCTAGGACAAAAGGCCTGCTATATACCTAAAAGAATCAAATGCAGAACAGAGACTCAAGTGAACTTACCCTGAATAAAGCTGAGTCTTAGTGAAGTCGACCCCATAGACCTAGCACTTTCCAATCTATAGAACTTTCTGCAATGAAGGAAAGTTGGACTCTCTTCCCTCCAGTGTGGTAGCCACTAGCCATATGTGGCTGCTGAGTGCTTGAAATGTGGCTTGGCACAACTTTGGAAGCCAATTTTTAACTTTATAAATATTCATCGAAATAGTCAAATGTGGGCCAGCCCATGGCCTGGTGGATAAAGGAGCTGGACACCACATGGCCATGCACAGTCAGAGTCCTATATGTGGCAGCTTAAAAACATGCTGGGCATGTTTATGTGTGTGCCCAAAATCCTGAAAGGAAGAAGAAATGGAGTAGAAGGGATAGCAGCATGACCATTCCCCATGGGAGATGGGGGGAGGTCAGGGCTTGGCTTTCTCTTTCTCCGTTCTCTTTCTCTTCCACACTCTCTCTCTCCCCTTCTGGCTACCTGTGCCCCATGGCAAAAAAAAAAAAAAAAAAAAAGTCAAATGTGACTAGTTTCTATGATACTACAGAGTAGCTATAGCATATTAGCATATTGGACAGAACTCAGGCACTATTCATTGAGAATCTACTATGCGCTGCATAGCCTTGTACCTTTATAGAAGGTAAATTTTGATCCCACTGTACAGATAAAGAAACTGAGGCTCAGAGAGATTAAGTAACTTGTCCATGGACTTACAACTAATAAGTGATAAATTCTGGATTTTACCTCTATGTCTATCCATCTCAAGGTCTAATGCTTCACTACCTGGGTTCCTCAACACTGGCTTCATGTTAGCTGGTATGCTTTGCAAAAATACCTATTCCCAGGTCTCGCTCCCCTCCAAGTCTTGTTTAATTGCTTGGGGCAAAGCCCCAAGGTACATGTATGTCTCTGAAATGCCTGCCGTCTACATCACAGGTGTGACTAAGGCCCCCTACTCTAGCAACGGGAAACCATTTCCAAAAGGAAACTGTGATCAGGTCTTACTCCACCTCCTCTCTTAAGCATGGTTAGTAGTTTAGTGCTGGAAAGAAGTGTGCCACTCCTTCATTTTGCAGATCAGAGTATGAGGCTAAGAGAGGCTGTTCTGAGTTAAGGCGAGGCTCACAGAGCCAGTGTTTCCAGCAGGACTCAGACCAGGGCCCAGTTTCTAGAGCTGTGGGGGCAGCAAGTGGCTAAAAGTCAGGGAAGAGTTCATGCAGTTAAAACTCCAGCAGCTAGCAGAAGATTGTTCCCTCTTTCAGGAGTAGGAACACACAAACTCTCCTGGGCTCATCAGCTTCATTCTGTCTCCTTTCTGCTACTCTGGAGGTCCAAGGTTCAAGGGCCACTGTATTTTTCACTCTGTCAAGGTTACTTCCAGAGGTTGTAACTCTACCCTGACACATAGTAGGTGCTTAAAATGTAGGTGCTTAAAATTGATGTCTTGAAATGAAGGAAAATAGATTTGGGAACTCAAGAGACTAGGATTACCCAGTTATAGATGAGTTCAGATATCTGACTATATATTTACTAAATAACTTCAAAAAAATGAAATTAAGAAGTCCCTTCAGAGGGGCTGGCAGGTGGTATGGTTGTTAAGGTACTGGACTCCCACATGGCAGCATGTGGTTCAAGTCCCAGATCTGGCAGCTTACTTTCTCTTTCTCTCTCTCTCTCTCTTTTTGGTCAAATTAAATCATAATAATGATAATAAATAAAACTATTTTTTTAAAGAAGTCTCTTCAGAGCCTTTGCACTTACCCCACAAAAGTGGTTAGAAAAGATGACGTCAGTCTCTAGGACAGGTTTACTTTTTTGTTTCAGGGGCTAAAAAGGCTTGCAAGTGATGAAATAAGAAGAGAAAATGAGAATATTGGCAAAAAGTTAAACAGGGGACCAATACCACATGCATATATCCTCCAAGAGTCCTTTTAAGTACAGGCCACTGCACTGTCCCTGTCTTGGATGAGAAAACCAATACGTCAGGGTCTGGGGGTTGAGAAAGTCCACAACCAAGTGCTTGAAGGAAACTGTCACAAAAATAGACAATGCCACTGTAAACATTACCTCTCAGACTAGCTTAGGATTTCTCTCATACAATAAAGGAGTAAAATAAGAAGAACTTGTATTTACTTGTGTTTGAGATCATCCGCAGGAATGAGTTGTGGCTATTGGAGGTACTGTGGAAATCATCTCTCCATTCGGGACTCAGCACAGCTGTTCCCATCAGGAGCCTCACATGCTCTGAAGTTGAAGGAACTCGTGTTCTGAGACTGCATTGAGACATAAGGGTTCTGAAAGCCCTGGGCAAAAAAAAATCTCAAAGATGATTAGTGTAGCAAAAGGCTTCAAATAGAAACATCTAGTCTGTTGGCAAGTGCCCTTTGGAAGACAGGACTTGAATTTTTTTTCAAACAAAATCACCAACCATTTTTATGTGCTTGCTGCTTGCAAAAGAAGGGAAGACAGGTTTTTCAAGCTGCAGCTGCAGGAGTCAAAAATTAGTTTGCCCCAGTTGAGTGTTTTTCTTTTTAAGTTTATTTACCTTTTTATTTATTTCATCAGAGCAAGAGAGACAAAGATAAAGACGAGCATCCTCAACAGGGCCTCCTATTGTGATTTCTCACTCTAACTTCCAGCTAGCCGAGATCACAGGTAGGCATGGCATCTACAAGGTGACCAGGGAAATGAACGCCAGTCTAGCACACGCCTCCCAGCATTGCAGAGCACCGTGCTATCTACCACCGTGCCACCACAGCTGGGTCGTGTACCCGCAGTTGATTTTGCATTTCTTAATATAAGTAAACATCCCAAAGCAAGCAGGAGGAATTAACTGAGGCTGTTTAGATTTGTGAAAGAAGATAATCATTAAAAAAAAAAAAAAACTTCAAATATCTCCAGATTTGAATTTTAAGTCATGACTTCTTTGGAATCTTATCTGCCTGCTTCTCCTGCCCACCACCCCGACCCTCTTTCTTTTTAATAGGAGTACATGCTATTTTAAAAACATCACAGAGATGTGTAAGATAGAACATCAAAGCCCTCTATCTTCTGTCTACTCTCAATCTTATTCCCAAGCCCCAGAATTTAAAAAAAAAAAAAAATCATTGACCATATAGTAACAAGAAGCATGATATCTAATGTGTAACTATCCCAGAAGGTCTGCTTCTCTGACCTTCAATTTTCCATTAGGGCCCAGTTGTATAAGCTCCAGCATGTGTATGTTGGGGCAGCTATAGGTTTGTGTTCTAGGGTGTCTTTTCCCTTATGAAAGCCTTCAATCCTCACACTGGAGGGGGTTTTTTTTGAGAGTTTTTTGCTATAAGGCACGTGCAATCACCAGAAACACAAAGAGAGACAGAGAGACAGAAAGCGAGAAATCACCCCACACGGAGAATGGCCATGCCACAATCCCTTCTCCTTCATTCTCCTCTCGGGATCTTGAGCACACACGCACACGTGCCCGGTGTGAGTTTAAGCCATCAGGTCTGGAACTCAAACCGCAGTCAACTATGTGGGAGTCCAGTGACATAGCCATTACGCCAACTGCTGGTCCCTGGAGATATTTTTAAATGAACTTCTTCCTACCCTCCAAATCTACTCTGCCTATGATACAAAAATATGCTGAAATATACTACATACCACTTTTGGTGTATGCTGTAAATTAAAAAGTAGCACATGCTCATTGCAAAAGAAAATATTCAATCTATAAAATAGAAAGCATAAGTTCTCCCCTCTCTTAATGAATTGTCACTAGGAGCACCCCTTAGACATGACCACTGTTAAAATATTATTCCAGAGGGACTAGCACTTGGCATAATGGCTATGTTGCTGGACTCCCACGTAGTCGATCTTGGTTCGAGTCCCAGACCCATGGCTCCAACTCACACGGGGCGCGTGTGCACACCTGCCCAAGATCCCGAGAGGAAAATGGAGGAGAAGGGACTGCAGCATGGTCATCCCCCGTGGGGGGTGATTTCTTGCTTTCTATCTCTCTCTCTCTCTCTGTCTTTCTGGCAAGCGCACACGCCCTATGGCAAGAACCTCTCAAAAAAGATTATTCCAGAATTCTCCAGATATAAATATAAATATATACTGTATATACATGCATATACATGTAAATACATATGCAAATTTTGAGAGAGAGGAAAAAAGGCAGGTCTAGTGCCAAAAGAAGTTGACAATGATGAGTCATATTTACCAAAGTTTTAATATGTTTTGTCTTTCTACAAGTATTTCTTGGATAACAAGTCTTATTTTCACTGGCATTACAAAGTAAGCTTATTACCATACGAGATGTGTGAAGTTTGAAGGCTGTCTGATGCACAGATAAAGCCATTAGCAAGCCCTCTGAACATTATGATGACAAACATCTTACTTCATTATTATCAATAATATTTACCAATCTGCACACGGAGTCCTGGAGAGTCTCTAATCCACCCTTGATCTACTAGGTGTGTCTGGTTTTTATTTTCATTGTGGCTTTTTTGAATGAAAAGATTCCTTAAAGTTGCATATGAGTTTGATCATGCAAGGCACACCCCGGGATGAGTGGATGGCACTAGGAAAAGGACTAGCGGTATTTTTGCCCTAAGTTTCATCTCACTTCACTTCAACAATGCTTAGAACTGTCCGGCTCATTGTTTGCTCATACTAGAGACTATTCTCATTTCGAGAGACTAGGCATTGATGAGACTATTGCAAGAATTATTGAGAATCCTCGATATGTTATACACATCGGGGCGGCGGGGGGAGGCATAAAGGGATAACACAAGAGAGAGAGAAAAGCCCTGTCTCTTGACTGTGGTGATGGTTATACAAATCTATGCATGGGTTAAAATTGCATTTAAAGGCATATGCACGCATGCACACACACATGCATGAATGCAGGTAAAAAAAAAATGGTGACATGGAATCAGGTCTGTAGTCTAGTTAACATTATTATACCAATGTCAATTTGTTGGTTTTGACATTGGCCTGGTTGTGTTACATATTGTTTTGTATTACATATAGGATGGCATTGTCAGCAGTCAGCTGAAGAGTACATGGGAGTCTGTATGTTATCTTTGCAACTTCTTGTGAGTCTATGTATTTCAAATGAAATGTTTTTAAAGGGCTGGAGGACAGTAGCTCTCAGCCAGCTTTAGCGTCAGCTAGGAACTTGTTAGAAATGTAGAACCTCAGTCTCTACCGCAGACCTACTAAATTAGAATCTGCATTTTATCAAGAATCAAGACCCCTATGCACATTAAAGTTTAGAAGCATTGCTATACAAGAAATAAAAGTGATATTCAAATATTTCTCATCCTATCAGAAATCAAAAATGAAAAAAAAAAAAAGTTTTCCCCTTCAGTGGCAGGGGTTCATTTCACAGACCCAGGGCCTGTCTGCTGGTGGGCAGCCAGTTCAGTGGCATGGGTACTTCGTTTAAAAGACTTCCTTCTCCTACGAGGTTAAATACTCTGTCTTGAAATTCTCCTGTTTTATTTTTTTAATTTGCCAAAGGGTGTCTGCACTCAGCAGAGACAGAGAGAGAAAGAGAGGAGCATGGTCACTCTGAAATCCTTTCTCCATTTTGTAATCCTGCCAAAATTTTGAGTATGCACATACATAGTAGCCCCTCGGGCAGGGATGTGAGTCACACCATCAGCCATGTGGGATCTGGCTCCCTTAGCCAGTAGACCACAGGGCCAGCCCTGTTTCAAAATTCTTGAGAATTTTATATTTTAGTTTGTCTTTTGTAAGTGAAACCTAGTGAGATAGCAGAGCATGAACAGAGAGCTGGGGACCTCAGCTCACCAATCAGCCTGCTCTTCTTCTTACCGACACGGCTTCTCAGTTGCCTGCTTCCCGCACTCTGGCACTTTGAGGATTCTCCCTCTCTGTCCTTACTCGGCAACTGTTGCTGACTTCTACCTCTGGCTGGAGGTTCTAATGCTCCCATGGCATCTCAGAGTGAGGCACAGTGGTAGGCATCCCTGTCTCCAACTAGCAGAGTCATGGCATGTTCATATCTATTAGTGTCTGGGAGAGAGTCTATCACTCAGCAGCAATCCAGGTGTCTGTTACATTCAGTGTGGAGGATGCGCTACTCTTGGTGGTCCCTAAAGACTGCAGGTTTCCACAGGCAATGGGCCCCTAGGAAGGAGAGATGCCTGACATGCCTTCTCCATCACTTGCTGTGGGTGGGCCCACAGGATGGCAGGAAGGAAACCCAGCATCTAGTGGAGGGTGAGTGCTTCATCACAAAATGAAACCCTGTGATTGTCTGCATTGGCCTAAGAGGTATCACCATGCCAAGGCCATACAACTTTAAATAGCAAATAGAAATAGTATAGCA
>NW_006207406.1:678288-702319 GCF_000334495.1 Tupaia belangeri chinensis | reverse complement strand
ATTGAAAAGAAAAGTCTTTTAATTTCCTTACATTTTTTTTTTTTTTTTTTTTTTTGGCTATAGGTCAAGCTCACTTACTGGAGAGAGGCAGAGTGAGAGAGAGAGAGATAAAGTGGGAAATTACCCTACATCCACCAGGGAGATGGCCATGCTGCAATCACTTTCTCCTCCATTCTCCTCTCGGGATTTCAGGCATGCACCTATGTGCCTGGTGTGTTTTTCAAGCTACTGGATCCAAGACTCAAAACGTGCAGACAGCCATGTGAAATCCAGCAGCCTTACCCTCCATGCCATTTGCTTGCCCTTTTCATATTTTTTTTATAAACAAGAGGATTCACATTTTCATTTTGTACTAGGCCCTGAAAATTATGTAGCCAGTGCCACAGAGACCGATGGGAAGCAGAAGATGAACTTCCAGCATGTGCATGGCAGTTGCATGGGCTCAGTGGTGAACTCCAATGGGTAAAAAAGCCATCTTCATTAAACGATGGTTCTGTGTGGGCCAGTCAATGGTGTGGTGGCTAAGGCAGCTGGATCCTACATGGCCTACCATGTGGTTTGAGCCCCAGGCCCAGCAAACTGAAAACCAGTCAGGGCTCATGTGTGTGGTGCTCAAAATGCTGAAGGACAGAGAAATGGAGAAGAGATTACTCCATGGTAGGTCAAGGGTGCTGTCTCTGCTGTCTCTCTCCAGTGATCTCATGCATGCTCTAACTAAAAAAAAATATTTTTTAAAATCCTGATTTTCTTCAGCAGCATAAGGTTTGTTTATTTTCTCTATGTCTCTCTTTAAAGTATCTTGAACTTTGTGGAGATTATGTTGAGAAATAACATTTATATATGCACACTTTTCGTTGTTGTTCTTTTATGCCGAGAGCACATGTATTTGCATAATATGGGGTAAAACCCACCCAGTGAATGCCTCAAGCCTTTTTCCCCAATTCTCTGATAAATTGGAATTCTGAGCATGTGCGTGTTTTTCAAGCATCCAAGGATGATCTCAAACCATCGTCAGTCCTGTGGGTTCTGACTTTCTCTGCAGTACTTTACCATTGCACTCTGGAGCTTGTCCTTTCATGTCACTCATTAAAGGATATTTTCAAGCATGGGCAATACAAGCCAGCATCCAAGAATCATTCTCTTTTTTATACCTGCTAGTACCCAGGTGTGTGCCCATAAGTTTTGCATCTATCGACAAAGAAGATACAATCAGAAATAACTCTTCTTCCAATTTTAAAAATTAAAATTCCCAAGTGGTTGTGGCCAGCAGGTGGTATGATGGATAAGGCACTGGACTCCTGCATGGCCAACCACAGTTTGAGTCCCAGATGTGGCACCTTGAAAATCACACTAGGTGTGTGTGTGTGCATGCCCAACATCCTCAAAGGAGAATGGAAGAGAAGTGATTGCAGCATGGCCAGCCCCTAGTGGCAGTGATTTTCCATTTTCCCTCTCTCTGTGTCTAGTGAGCACACACACCCTATGACAAAAATGTTAATAAAAATAATAAATTCCTAAGTGGCAGAAATATAGGGAAAAATGTAAGAAATTGGAATGATTTGGGGAGGAGAGAGAAAAAAGAAATTTAAGGGACTATATACTGGGGGCTATGTATTTCCATATGGATAGCCCTTTCATTATCCATTCATACAGTAAATACTCATTGAGCTGTTCCTAAGAAGATCATTAGTGAGTTTAAACTAATTCTCTCTGAAGCATTTTTGAGATCTTGCACTTTTTCCATAAATAATTTTAAATCCCAGCCTTTTTCAACTCTTCCCATAAATAATTTATTGATGAATAAAAAATGATGTTCAGAAATAACACCCATTATTTCTTCTTCATAGTTTTCTCTGTGCTGGGCAGTGTCAGTCTTTCTTTCAATTAAATCTTTTATCTTGAACTGATAACATCATTATTTAGCATTATCTTATTTGTAACTAAAGAGAAGGCAAAAGCTCTGATCTTATTTTGCCTTGCAAGCTTTTGTCAGTAAGTTTGTTTAATAGGATAAAGGCAACATTTTTATCTGCAGTAGATCCCATGCATATACATAACAAAATTTGTGACTAGGAAGAATTAATATATAAAGTTCTCGGAAATGATTGTTTTAGGGTATGGGACTACAGGTAATCTCATTTTCTTTCCTCCCCCCACCCCAATTGCTAGAAGGTGGGTGCACTCACCAGACAGAGAAACAGAGAGAGGGAGAAGGAGAGAGCATCCAATGGAGAGATGACGCAGCAATCTCTCCCCTCCCTTTATCCATCCTGTTGGAGTTTGGGCTGCACACACAAGCACACACATATGCAAAAATGTACACATGTGGGTCCAGCATGTTTTGTAAGACATGAGATCCAGGATTCAAACCGTGGTCAGCCATATATTCTAGCTCCATGAACCACTGTACCACGGGGTTGGCCCTAGTTTTCTTTTATTTCTTCCAGTTTGTCCACAGCAAATATATAGGGAAGATCAGCAACATCACATGATTGGGCCCTAAGGCTTCTGATACCCATTATTCTTTAATGGGAACTACTTGGCTTTTTTCCAGATATGTACTTTGATCTTTTGGATACTGCCATCAGTTCACTGACAGAAGTGATGAAGTGAAGTGTGAATTTCCCACATTTAAGGAGTGTTAATTCATTCAATGGCACAATTAAGTTGCTACCTGATAACCCAATTTATTACAACTCATCGGCCTCCAAACACCCAATTAATTTACTCTTCTATTCTACATGAGCATGCATATTCTGACCTTCTTAACTGAATCATGAAGTTGCTGCTGTTGTTGTTTTAACACATTATATTCTAGGACAGTGAGTAGAAGCAGTCTAAAAACTTGTCATTTCCATTGAAAAAAAATTGCTTGATTTAGAATTATAGGCAATCCGCAAGTGTACCCAGTATGCACTTACTAAATAATTGTAATTGCTAATGTGTTATACTTTCAACAGCTTTTCAAATATCTTCTGGTTTCCCATAGTATTTTCTAGACAGAACTTAGACTATAAAAAGAGGAGAAGAAAAGCACAAACATGCCATTCCATACCGCAGCTAATTAGGTTAGATTTCAGAATTGCCTTGTGCAATGACTCTCAATCCTAGCTGCATGAAAGCTACTTTGGGAGTTTTTAAAAAAATGTGTTAATAGAAGGCTGAGTCCCACCCCATGTCAATTTAATCAGAAACTTAGGATGGGACTTGGGCATGGACTCCATTTCTATGTGCTGGTCTCTGTTCTGCATGCTTTTACAGATGTCGAATCACTTAATACCACACTCAGTGATATGGGTATTGTTCTCACCTCCACTGTACTTAAGATGACTTGAGGCTTATAGAGGTAAATTGACTTGACCCTGCCACACATGAAGGAAATAGCAGATTCAGGATCATACCCAGGCTCCATTACAGCCTGTTACGCTGTCGATTCTCAGAGACCTTCAAACCACCTTCCAAGTGCCTAGAGCATTCCATACAATTCTTTTGTTTTGTTGTATTACTGATAGAGCATATGCACACACAAAAGAAAGAAAGTAGCACTCTCCACAGGACTTGGCCACACGGCAATTCTGTTCCTCCAGATCTCCAGTGTGCTAGGGTGCTGGGCATGCACACGTGTACCCAGCATGCTTTCAGGTGGACTGAGGCAGGGACTCAAACTCTGATCAGCAGAGGCCTCCAGCTCTGCACTTCAGGAAGCTACTATCTGTGCTGGAGAAACTTGGCCACTCCATACAACTCTTGATAGTGCATAATTCTACCAGATTAGAGCCAGAGATGACTAAAAACAGAATAGGCAGACTACTTTTAGGAAGAACTAAAGGCACAAGTTCAAAGAGAGAGGTGACACCCTAAAAACGGTTCGGCTCAAGTTAGCACAGTCTGACTGGTGGTGATCAGGAAAGAGCACTCATCTGAAATGAGGCTTCCTTCAGGCCACAACCCAAGGACCTCTCCAGGGATGCAGGGTTGGAGCTCCAACTCCAAGACAGTCTTCAAGTTTGTCTTGTTTGGTCCACCCAGCATTTCCCAATATTTTAAATTAATTGTCCATATAAAGTATACATGCATATAGTGAATTTATTTTTCATAAATATAAATATCCTACAAATAAAAATTATACAAGTAGATATTATCGATATATATACACATATAAATATGTAAAACATTAAAAGCTAGATCGCTACATTCTCTTGAAAAACAGGAAAACATGGCAACCCATGTTCCTGCATGGCTGCAGCTACTTCCAAATGAAGCATAAGCTCTCTCTTTTTCCATCATCCTCACCCGTGTTTTTTGCACTGTGGTCACACATGGCAAGAGAATCTTTGTACAGAAGTCATTGGAAGTAGAATAGACAAATATGGATTTACATCAAGGCTCTATTACCAGCTCTGAGAGCCTGGGTACTTTAAAGTTTTTAATCCCCACCATATGGGGATAACAACTACCTCCTAGAGTTTTTACATAGAGTTTTTACAAGGTTAAATGGCATCATTATATAAAGTACATATTGCAGATTCAGACATTTAAGTCCTCAAAATGTGACAGCTATTATTGTTGGTCTCTACTTAATCTAGACACATAAATATTAATCATGTTCAATAGCATTAGCCTCAAAGACGAGAACTGTCACCATCATGTTGCTACCATTTATTGAGTACTATTTTAAAGAACAGAAAACTAAGACACAGAATGGTTAAGTAGTTTGTCAAGGGTGATACGTTAGTAAGTGGTAAGGCAGGAATCTGAACTGAGGACATCAGGTAGCCAAACCCATGCATGCAATGAAAAAACAGAGAATACCGAAATACATCTGCCGATTTAATGATCAAATTCACAGATATTTATTTAGGACAATTGTGCAAAGCGAAGCCTTCTTTCTCAAGAAGTTGAACTTGATTATGAATATAATCTCATGGTGATTTAAAATGCATGTAAGTGTATTTTTTGCCCTGGACAGTGTGGTTTAAGGCAGCCAGATCTCACATGGCTGACCATGGGTTGAGTAACAGACCTGGTGGGCTGAGAAATACTCCAAGCATTTGTGACCAAAAAAGCCCAGAAGAGGGAGAGCTGGCACAGGAGGGACTGCAGCATGACAGTTTCCCTAGGAAGAATGCTTTCTCACCTCCCATCTTTCACTCTCTGTGGAGTGCATACTCCCTCTAGCAAAGTAAAAATCAAAAAACAAAGCTAACAATTTAATGGGGGAGTTAAAATAAAGCAAGATAAAATGTAACAATCAAGTAAATGATATGATTAAATGTTCTTTGACATACCTTCCAGTTCAGGGAGATGTATAAATCTCTTTGCCTCATCAATGTTTTGCCATGAAAAGTTAGAAAATCACATAAGCCAGGTATATATATAAATCAGAAGCACAGGGATGCATTCCAACAAGCGAGAAATATGCTCTAATTCTGCAAACCGAAGTACTCTGAATATAAAACACCAGGTCAGCAAGTCGGATTCCCTTTGTGACCTACAGAAAGAACCAACTCATGTGGCTGGTTCTTTCCTCTGGGCAGTCGCTTTGAGTCCAGACACTGGAAATGTCCATTTAACCTGCCTATCAATAGAGATAGGGAGAACCCCTGTCCAAGAGTTATGTGTGCTTTTGGTGTGGACAGACGGAAACAGTGTCATCAATGCCAGATCTGTAGAAGAACTGGGGAAGAAGCTGGATTTTGAATGCTTGTGTTTGACAGGACTTTCAAATTACTTTCAAAATAGGTCATAAGTGCCTGCCTGAATTAGAGGAGGACTCTCTAGGGACTCCTGCTGTGTTTGGAGAAATGTCCTGTGGAGAGTGCAGTGAGCCTTATCCCCAGAAAGGAGCATGCCCTTGAAGATCACAAACAACTCTTTCTCTCTTGTCTCCAACATGACCAGAATGGGGTGGAGTCACAGGATTGGACTCCCCCTGGCTACTGCCAGGGGACCAATTACTATATTCACAGCTAACTTAATGGGATCCTGAGTAACATCATTAAGGGCACAGTAGGCAATAAATGATTATAAAAGAACCTTGTGAAATTCCCGAGGTAGCTATGCCTGGTCTACCTTCCTTATCTAATACCATCTTTGGATGCACAGATGACCTGGAAATGGAAATTGTGCAACTAATAACTTCTAATTGAAAGAAATCTAACCGAAGTCTGTGTATACTGCTCAGTGTGTATTACACCTTAGTTCACACCTAGGGATTCTAAACTAGTTATTGTTAACCTCTCTGGAACTCAGAAGCTCAATCATCATTAGGTTTCACAACACTTTGCTAAGTGAAATAGTACCGTGAAAAATTCAGTTGAAGGGCAATAGTTGTTGTTAGGAGAATTTTGCAACCTTTTGCGAAATGACTGTGGGTGCCAAACAGAGAGAGGCTGTTGTTAAAATGCAGATTCTTGGCCACTCCCCCAGACCCACTAAATCCACTCCTCTGAGGGCTAGGGCCCAGGGACCTGCAGTTTTAACAAGCTCCCCAGGTGATTCTTACTACTCTGAAGTTTGAGAACTGCTCTAGGGTATCGCCCATCCAAAGTTCAACATCACTTATTACTACCAGATCGTGGACTTCCAGTGCAGTTTTAACTGGCTATAGGAAAGCAACACATCTTAGTATTAAAAAAAATTTCAGCGGCAATTTGACTTTCTTTCTCATATTCAGGGATGTGATAGTCTACATAGCAAAGATTTCTGTAGACGCTGGAGAAATCAGACTTACCCTGTAAAGACTGCTGGGAAAAGCGCTCCACCCACTCCATGCATGCTGCCAGCACTGTGATGGGCATGTCCCAGACTTAATCACGGTCATGTGTCTTCACTGGCATGCCTGCTCATCTTCTCTAAAGTAAGGGCAATGTTAATGTGGGATAATTTAAAAAAAAAAAATCAGTACCCCTTTCCTTTAACGGTATTGTAAAATTTATTGTCGTTTTTATATGTTCTTTTCAGTGTATTTACAGCACACTGCATAGGTTTTGGTTTTGGTTTTTGTTGTTGTTGTTGTTGCAATAGAGTGCATGTGCTCACCAGAGAAACAGAAAGGAAAAATGAGAAATCATTCCTCAGAAGGGATGACCATGCCCCATCCCATAACCTCCAGCCTCCTCAGGACTTTGGATACATAAGCACATGCATCCAGCATGATTTTCAAGTTACCAGGTCCAGGACTAAACCACACAGTCAGTCATGTGGGATCCAGCACCTTAGCCTCATAGCACCTGCTGGCCCAAGCATTACATTTTTAAAAAATATTCATAAGCTTATCAGAGCTAAGAAAATGACCCCCCCCCCCAAAAAAAACCCCCACGGTCAAATTGGTTTCAGTAACCTAAGAGAAATGCCATGCCTTCAAAATATCTGAAACTGGGACCAGCAGTTAGCATAATGGCTATGTCGCTGGACTCCCACGTAGTCGACCGCAGTTCGAGTCTCCGACCCAGTGGCTTAAACTCACGCCGGGCGCGTGTGCGTGCGTGGCCATCTCCCCTGGGGGGTGATTTCTCGCTTTCTGTCTCTCTGTCTCTCTCTGTCTGGCTGGCGAGCGCATGCGCCCTATAGCAAAAACCTCTCAAAAAAAAAAAAAAAAGATATCTGAAACTATCCTCCTAGACACTCCAGAATTCTTTAACTAAATTGAATGCAAAAAGTCATACTGGGTAGGAATTTACCTTTGAAGAATATTAGAAGCAAATGAAAACTTGCAAACTATTAAAAATTGGTAATGCAAGAATCTTTTTTTTTATTTTTTAATTCGTCAGAGGCTGCATGTGCTCACAAGGGAAAGACAGGGAAGGTGAGAAAGCACCCCTCATGGGGGATGGTCATGCCACAATCCTTCTCCTCCATTTCTCCCTCCTTTTGGGATTTTGGGCATGCACGTGAATGTGCCTGGCATGTTTCTCAAGCTGCTAGGTCCAGGACTCGAACACCAAGTCAGGAATGTGGGATGCAGCCACCTTATCACCACATCACCAGCTGGTCTGTAAGAATCTTTTTTCACAGAATTTGCCATGCTTGTTTGTGTTTTCTGAAAGAAATAACAGCTGGTACAAACACTTGATGAAAACAACATTTATCTATCTACTGAGTTCACACAGAAGCGGGAAATTGGAGCATACCTGTTAAAAAATAAAAAGTTCAATTGCTGAGCTACTAGAAATCAAACCGCTTTTATAAAGAAAATTCTCCCAATCAGACACCATTCAACCTAACTCTATTAACGTCATTCTCAAAAGGCAGAAATCTAAAGTGGGATGATTCATAACAGCTGATTCCCACCAACTGCCACTCCACCAGACAGGAAACTGGTTATCAATGGTTGGTAAAGTGTCACCACAGTCCAGGCAGCTCAGGCAGGATGGTGGGGCCCTGGGAAGCCCCTCAAGAAAACTTCTGCAGATGGGAGCTTAGTTATTTCGCAGATTTTAGCATTTTTGACTTTGCTGCAGAGAAAGTCCAAGTTAAATGCCATCGTGTCCAGGAGCCTTTTTCTCTCTAGGAAAGGGATATAAGAGGTAAGGCTATGACCTATTCTGAATTTATAGGCAATATATAAGCTGGATGAGAATTAAAGACATAAAATTATTCAGAAATAATCTTAGATAAGAAAGTCGAACAGGAAATTGACTGGAATGCTTCAGAGAACTTGTTTCTTTCTTATAAGTATGTTCAAAAGTCAATTCTACTATAAAGCTACAGTAATAATAATAATAAAGCTACCATAATCAGATAGAATGATGCTAGTAAAAGGATAGACATATAGATCAATAAAGAATAGAGAGTCTAGAAATTGACTCACACAAATACTATAGTTCATTGATTTCTGACAAAAATGCAAGCAATTCAAATAAATGAACTGTCCTTTCAACAAATAGTGCAAATCCAAATACCAAAAAAATGAACTGAGATGCATATTTGCACTGTTTAACAAATAATGCAAATCCAAATGCCAAAAAAATGAATTGAGACACTTACACAAAAATCAACTGAAAATGAGCCAAAGACTTGAATGTAAAATTATAAAATATATTAAAATCATTGCAACCTTGTGCTAGAAGAACAGTTCTTAGATATACCATCAAAGGTATTATTATAAGAGGGGAAAAAATAGATTAATTGGACTTCAACAAAACTAAAAAATTTCCTCCACAAAAGGCCCTTTAAGAGAATGAAAAAAGAAGGGACAAGAACCTTAGCCTGGTAATTAAGGGAGTCAGATCCCACATGACTGACTGTGGTTCAAGCCCCAGGCCTAGCTGCTTGAAAAACATGTCAGGTGCATGTGCGCATACACCCCGAATCCCAACAGGATGGAGAAGTGGAGAAGAGATTGTGGCATGACCAGGTTCCACTAGGCTAGAGGGGTAGTGCTTTCTCCCTTTCACCCTGTCTCTTTCTGGTAACAAACATGTCCTGTGGCAATTAAAAAAGAGAGAAAGAATTTTAAAAATAATAAGAAGCTGTGGAACTGGGGAATCTTTGCAAATCACATACTAGTAAGGAACTTATATCCAGATTACATCATTATCAAACCTTAAAAATATAAAAAGAACCCAATTTTTAAAAAGATGAAAAATCTAAAAAGACACTTCAACAGATTAGCAAACAAGCACATGAAAATATGCTCTAAATCATTAGTCATAAGGAAGTGCAAATTAAAAGCACCATAAATAAGATACTCTGATGTACTCTCTAGAGTCACTACTTTAAAAAAAAAAAATCTGACAATACCAAGTGCTGACAATATGCAAGAAATTTGAACTCTTAAATGTAAAAGGTTGCAGTCACTTTGTAAGAGTTTGGCAGTTTATTATAAAGATATACTTACTACACACAGTAAAGTTGTTCTTAGGTATCTTCCCAAGGGAAGTAAGATTTATGCTCACATAAAAACCATTTATGGGGGCTATATATGGGAGCTGGCAGGTGGCATGGTGATTAAGGCTCTGGACTTCCACATGGCTGACCACAGTTCGAGTCCCAGACATGGCAGCTTGAAAATCATATCAGGTGCATGTGTGTATGTGCCTAAAATCCTGAAAGGAGAATTTAGGAGAAGGGATTGCAGCATGGCTATCCCCCCGGGAGGTGATTTCTCACTTCTTTCCCTCTCTCTGTTGCTCTCACTCTGTCTCTCTCCAGTGAGTGTATGCACCCTATGGCAAAAAAAAAAAAAAAAAAAAGTGTGAATGATTATAGAAGCTTTTTTCATAATCACAAAAATGGAATACAATATAAATATTCTTCAGCAGGTGACTAAACTATGGCACATGTAGAAAATGGAATACTATTCAGCAATCAAAAAGGAACAAACTACAAGTATAAGCAACAACATGGATACATTTTAAATGCATTATGCTAAGTAAAAAAAGCCCGACTCAAAATGCTACATACTATATGGTTTATTCATATGACATTCTGGAAAAGGCTAAAGGATACTAATAGATCAGGGTTGCCAGGCACTAGGGGAAGTTGGGAAGAAGGTCTGACTACAAAGAACAGGGTATTTTCAAAGAGGTGTTTTTGAAGTGATAGAACTGTTCTGCTTCAGAAATGTATAGAATTATATACCCAAAAGTAAATTTTACTGTTCGTAAATTTTTTAAAGAATTACCTTATTTAACTTTATTTATTTATTTTAATTTGACCTGAGAGAGAGAGAGAGAGAAAATGAGAAAGCAAGTCACCAGGTCAAGGACTCGAACCACAGTTGGCCAGTACCCTTATCTACCATACCACCTGCCAGCCCTTGTATGTGAATTTTTAAAAAGATTCTTAAAGTGTATTCTGAGCTAACACTTGAATATTTTACAGTAAACTTTCTGAAACAGTTTTCATTACAAACCTCAAAAAACATGCCTTTAAATGTTTGTATTGTTTTGTTTTGTTTTTATTAATTTGCTATAGGGTGCATGCACTCACTGGAGAGACAGAGAAAGTAAGAAAGAATTCCCTGGGTGGATGGCCATTCAACCCCTTTTCCTCCATTCTCCTTCTCAGGATTTTGGTCATGCACACATGCCCAGTGTGCAAGCTGCCGGGTCTGGGAGCCGAACTGCACAGTCGGCTACCTTATCCACCATACCACTGGCAGGCCCCAAATTTTCTATGTTTAAGGTCAATTTCTGGCATGATGGTTAAGGTACTGGACTCCCACACAGTCAACTGTGGTTCAAGTCCTGGATCCAGTGGTTTAAAATTCACACCAGGCACATGTGTATGCATGCCCAAAATCCCAAGAAGTGAATGGAGGAAAAGGCATTGTGGCATGGCCATCTCCCCCGGAGATGATTTCCTGTCTCTGTGTCTCTGTCTCTTCAATGAGCACACACACACCCTATAGAAGAAAATCTCTCAAAAAAAAGTATATTTCCAATGCCATATTTCTGTTGTACAAATATTCAAAAATAACATTCAGTCTGTTCAAACCCATATGCTTAGAGTAAGTGTATAAAAAAATAGGTTAGTTTTAGAAGTACAATATAGAAACTTTTTTTTAAACAAAGATGCAAGAACCTAAAAATGAAGCAAAGATACTTGCCAAGGCACAAGGTACATAGGACGGACTTCTTTCTCCATGCAAAATGGAATATTTTTCAACATGTGGCAAGGTTACATCATGCCGTGTGGCTTCCATACTACTGAAATATAATATCATTGGCTGACACCAGCCTCAATATCTTCGCTGGGGTCAGTTATAATAGATTGTCCACATTCCGGACTGTTGTTCGTACAAAAATACACATATCTTTGCTAGAGCCTAAGACTTTTTGCGGGTAAATCAAATCATGCCATATTCTTTATATATATATATTTAATGCTTATTCAGTGGAGAAATATTGGAGGAAAACGTCACAATCCACATACCAGGAGTTTTTAAATCATCCAGAACCAGTTTACACATAAGAGTTTACAGAAAAGTCACGGGGAGGGCTTAGAGAAACAATCATCGACAGAGGGCAGTTCCCCTTATTCTGATGAAAATAGCCCAGCTTCCAAAACCAGATTACAGATCATCAAACACATTTCTGTTAATGAGTCATAATTAAAACTAATTTGCTATAACAATTTGTAGGTGACATTATCACTTTTCGTATCATGCAACAATACCAGACCTTAGAGATGAATGGAGTCCTTTCCTTTTATAGCTGCACAACAGTGCCTAGGATTGAAGTGGAATTTTGATTTATTTAGGATCGACAATAATTAGTGTACACCCAGCAAACTTTATTCGTAATTATATGACTACTACAAATAGCACTGATCTTTCACTAAGTAGTTTTTTTTTTTTTCCTTCAAGTTGTCATTTAAGCTTCACATGTGCATTATTTCTACTGGGTAGGCTCGTACTTCAAACTCCCAGATGATACACAGCCTCCTGTGATCACCCGTCTCCCTGCTAACTCTCTCCCCAGTAATCTCTTTTGTTCCCTGTACTTTACAGATCAAAGTGCCTTCAGGCTCACCAATTACTGCCTACAACAGTGAATGGCCACCTACTTTCAGCAGAACATACCCAGTGGATGAGGTGTGCAAGGCCAACGCATACCCACGGGTGTGCACTAAATAAACACAAGGCTTAAGAAGCAGCTATTAATTCCACCCCCTTTTCTTCCCACTTCCAAAAACATGTCTGAATGCAAGTGACTGAGAGCAACATTACTACTGGGGAAATCTTGGAAATAACTACATGCACACCCCTCAGACCTCAGGTAACTGCGTCAGTAAGAGTGGCCCAAGATAGCCATAACTGTACAGAGGAAGAAGGGGAGCAGCTCTCAGGGTGGGCCCGAGACTCAGGAGCACCCCCCTGGTCCTTTCCCTCCTTGTCTTCTTTCCTTCTTTTCTTTCTTTTTTTTTTTTTTTTTTTTTTTGAGAAGTTTTTGCTATAGGGCGCGTGTGCTCACCAGACAGACAGAGACAGAGAGACAGAAAGCGAGAAATCACCACCCAGGGGGGATGGCCACACCACAATCCCTTCTCCTCCATTCTCCTCTCGGGATCTTGGGCACGCACGCACACATGCCCGGTGTGAGTTTAAGCCACCGGGTCCGGGCCTCGAACCGCAGTCAACTACGTGGGAGTCCAATGACATAGCCATTACGCTAACTGCTGGTCCCCCTCTTTGTCTTCTTTCTAACCTTCAGAAAATGTGTCCAGTGCTTCAGTTCCTACTACAAACTGAGCATTTATAATCCAAACATCTAAAATCCAAAATGCTTCAAAATCTGAAACTTTTTGAGACTACAAGAAGAAAATTCTACTCCTGACCTCATGTGATAGAGATCAGTCAAAATGCAAGTGCGCAACAGTCAAAATGCAATAGATGCACTGGCATCTATTTATTCAGTGTCTGCAAATGAAAGAATCCCTCTAGTCCGCAGCTGTGACATAACGGTTCCATACGTGCCCAGATTCCCTGACACAAGTACACCCACAAAGAGTTTTGTGCTCAAATTATTTAAAATATTATATAAAATTACTATTGGTCTATGTGTATGAAGTATTTATGAAACATAAATGAATTCTGTGTTTAGGTTTGGTTCCCATTCCCAAAATATCTCATTATATATATGCAAATATTCCAAAATAAAAAAAATAAAACTCCAAAATCTGAACTACTTCTAGTCCAAAGCATTTCGGATAAGGGACATTCAACCTGTATTACATTTTCAAATGCCTGCCAAACATTTAACCTAGTTCTTTCTGATTTCTTATTTCTTTTCATATCCTATTATTTCCCAGGAAGCTAAACTTGAAGCCAGGAAGGGCTGTTTTGTTTTTTGTTTTCTTATTTAAGAATTACTTATTTTTTTAATTATCATTATAATTATCATTTTAATTTGCTATATGGCAAATGGGCTCACCAGAGAGAGAAGGAAAGTGAGAAAGCAAGCCATCAGGTCTGGGATCAGGTCTGGGACTTGAACAGCCGTGTGGAATCCAACACCTCAATCACCACATCACCTGCTGCTGGTCCAACCAGTAGGTTTTTTGTTCTTTGTTTTTTTGTTTGTTTGTTTGGTTTTGTATTTCTTTTGTTTTTTGACTCCTCACGCTCCCACACCTCTCATACCCCAATAGAGCTGCCAAATCAGTCAACTCTACCTCTACAGGGCCTTTCGGATTGTTCTCTTCTCCTTTTTTTTGCTATAGGGCGCGTGTGCTCACCAGACAGACAGAGACAGAGAGACAGAAAGCGAGAAATCACCACCCAGGGGGGATGGCCACACCACAATCCCTTCTCCTCCATTCTCCTCTCGGGATCTTGGGCACGCACGCACACATGCCCGGTGTGAGTTTAAGCCACCGGGTCCGGGACTCGAACCGCAGTCAACTACGTGGGAGTCCAATGACATAGCCATTACGCTAACTGCTGGTCCCCCTCTTTGTCTTCTTTCTAACCTTCAGAAAATGTGTCCAGTGCTTCAGTTCCTACTACAAACTGAGCATTTATAATCCAAACATCTAAAATCCAAAATGCTTCAAAATCTGAAACTTTTTGAGACTACAAGAAGAAAATTCTACTCCTGACCTCATGTGATAGAGATCAGTCAAAATGCAAGTGCGCAACAGTCAAAATGCAATAGATGCACTGGCATCTATTTATTCAGTGTCTGCAAATGAAAGAATCCCTCTAGTCCGCAGCTGTGACATAACGGTTCCATACGTGCCCAGATTCCCTGACACAAGTACACCCACAAAGAGTTTTGTGCTCAAATTATTTAAAATATTATATAAAATTACTATTGGTCTATGTGTATGAAGTATTTATGAAACATAAATGAATTCTGTGTTTAGGTTTGGTTCCCATTCCCAAAATATCTCATTATATATATGCAAATATTCCAAAATAAAAAAAATAAAACTCCAAAATCTGAACTACTTCTAGTCCAAAGCATTTCGGATAAGGGACATTCAACCTGTATTACATTTTCAAATGCCTGCCAAACATTTAACCTAGTTCTTTCTGATTTCTTATTTCTTTTCATATCCTATTATTTCCCAGGAAGCTAAACTTGAAGCCAGGAAGGGCTGTTTTGTTTTTTGTTTTCTTATTTAAGAATTACTTATTTTTTTAATTATCATTATAATTATCATTTT
This sequence comes from Tupaia belangeri chinensis, assembly GCF_000334495.1. Taxonomy (NCBI): domain Eukaryota; kingdom Metazoa; phylum Chordata; class Mammalia; order Scandentia; family Tupaiidae; genus Tupaia; species Tupaia belangeri. The sequence continues at coordinate 687,202 of NW_006207406.1, read as the reverse complement.
AATTTGCTATATGGCAAATGGGCTCACCAGAGAGAGAAGGAAAGTGAGAAAGCAAGCCATCAGGTCTGGGATCAGGTCTGGGACTTGAACAGCCGTGTGGAATCCAACACCTCAATCACCACATCACCTGCTGCTGGTCCAACCAGTAGGTTTTTTGTTCTTTGTTTTTTTGTTTGTTTGTTTGGTTTTGTATTTCTTTTGTTTTTTGACTCCTCACGCTCCCACACCTCTCATACCCCAATAGAGCTGCCAAATCAGTCAACTCTACCTCTACAGGGCCTTTCGGATTGTTCTCTTCTCCTTTCCCATTATTGATACTCTCAAAGGGGCCTCATTAGTTTTTGCCTTTTAGCTTAACTCCCTCTTCCTAGTGTTCCCCCACTGCAATCCATTACTCACACCACTGTCACCTCAATAGTCCTAACACATGAATCATGCCACTTCCTGTCAGAAGCCTCCAATGGTTCCACATAGCTCACAGATACAAGTACACACTCCTTAACCCAATGCTGAAATCTTTTTCACAATCTTTCCCAGACCCATCTTTCTGGCTCCATCTTTAACAAATACCTTCATGTGTTCCATAAGCCAGTTAAACCAGACTATTGTCTTACCCCCAAAACACTTTATGAAAACTCTGAAGAGCCTTAAACTCAGAATGCGCTAGTATTCCCATGGTCACAGCTATGAATCTTTGACTATCCGATTGGAATTCTTTCAGGAAGCTTCTCCCAACACCCTGAGCTGAGTATGTCCTAGCAATCCAGAACTCCTACATCCCCAAACTAGTGCCTCTATGGTGAATCTCACCTCTTATGCCTTATCCTCAGATCTTACATCATCTGCCAGACTACACTGCTGTCTTTCTAATTCTGTAAATATCCTAGCCTGTTAGGGTCTTGTTTCTTCTTAATTTTCCAAAATCCAACGCAACAGCAAAATATCCCAAAACTGGGGCAGGGTGGAAGGGGGTGGAGAAGGTAGGTTTTCAAAAGTTCATGGAAAGTGCATATTTATGAAAAAAATTATTCACAGACTTTAAAAATTTTTTGTATTGAGGCCAGTAGATGATATGGTGGTTACAGTGCTGGATGCCATGAAGCTGACTCCATGGTTCGAGTCCCAGACCTGGTGGCCTGAAAATGCTGGGCACATGTGTGTGCATGCCCAAAATCCCAACAAGAGAACGGAGGAGAAGGGATTGCAGCATGGCCATCTCCCTGGAGAGGTCATTTCTCACTTTCCTTCTCTGTCTCCTGTCTCTCTCTGGCGAGTGCACGTGCCCTATGGCAAAAAGAAAAAAAAATTGAAAAAAAAAAACTTTTTATTGAAATAAACTCACACTTTAATTCCATTTTCCATGAACTTCTCCTTGTATGCCTTAACAGATCCAAAGATCAAAGATGATAAATACCGTACTTGCATAAATGGCTGATTGAAAACAAAATGGGGTCAGCCACAGCTGCAATTCAAACCCTTTACATAAAATCAGAAAAGACTTCTGTGCTCAAGTATGTGATATTTATTCTATACTCTCTGGCATATGTTCTGGAAACCATGTCATAAAGCAAATGCATTTTCCCACGGGAAGACATTATATTATTGGGGATTCTCCTTTTATCCAGACACTCATTATCAAATAAATCATAGATAGGAACATGCAGTAAAAGCAAAGATATAACAGCTGTGAATCTTTATAACTTACAGTTACAATCTGAGCTTTCACCAATGGGCACTCTGCAGCACACGTATTTGTTATACCAAGGGCTCCAATCTATCACAAATTAGATATTCCACACATCAAAATAGAATTACCTCACTAAAGTCAGCATGCTATAATAAATCAAAACTGAATGGATCATTTTGTTTGCCATTTGCTATTTAGAAGACTATTTAGTATTTGTGTGGAAGAGATGATTCAAATGACTTAAGTCTTGCTTTCTTGCTTTCAAGACCAACAACAAAATCCAACTTCAAACCTGCCCCAGGATATAGAACCAACCACTCTCTATTAATTTCACTACCCAAGAAAATAGAACCAACCACTTTGACTTTACTAATTTCACTGTGACAACCTGACACATTCAGTATAATTCCTCAGACCTTAGGGCCATGTTCAAAGGCAGATGTGCTAGATTTGGAAAAGGAAATCCTATGGCCTGGCTCGGTCCCTGAATAAACCGGGTTTACACAGCCTCTTTGAACCTGTTGCTTCAAGGGTAGCATGCATATAACAATGTCAGTATCACAGAGTTTTAGAGAAAATTCAAAGATAATGTAACTTAATTGTTTTTAAGCTGTGAAGCCTTATCAAGAATAAGCTATTGAGGTCAGCAGGTGGCATGGTTGTTAAGGGCTCTGGACTCCCACATGGCCTACTCTGGTTTGAGTCCCAGACCTGGCAGCTTGCTTACTCACTTACCCTCTCTCTCTCTGTTCCTCTCTGGTCAAATTAAAATAAATAAAGAAACAAATAAATAAGTAAATAAAAAGAATAAGCTATCAATGATTATATCATTCTTGATGTTGATGGCATTTGGTCTATTATTTCCATGTTTAGAAGTAAAAAGCTAGGGACCAACAGTTAGTTAGCATAACGGCTATGTCACTGGACTCCCATGTAGCTAACCGCGGTTCGCGTCCCGGACCCAGTGGCTTGAACTCACACCGAGCGCATGTGCATGCGTGCCTAAGATCCCGAGAGGAGAATGGAGAAGGGATTGTGGTGTGGCCATCCCCCCTGGGGAGGGGGTGATTTCTCGCTTTCTATCTCTCTGTCTCTCTCTGTCTTTCTGGCGAGTGCATGTGCCCTATAGCAAAAACCTCTCCCAAGAAAAAGAAAAAAAAAAAGAAGAAGAAGTAAAAAGTTAAACAGACATTTTCTCCCCCTGTATTCTTCCTCATTCCTCAGTTTCTTTCAGAAATGCACATGCTCCTTTTTAGTACAAAATAGCATGGAAATGGTAGGAGTTATTAGGTCATTCACCATTCTTCTCTTTCTCTGAGCATAGCTGGCATCCTTTAGGGCACTTTGCATTATGCTGAAAAGCCATAAAACAATTATCATGTGGGAGAAAGGGGCAGTTCAGTCATTATCTTTTGCAATTCTACGGACAGGACATTTCCCTCAACAAGCAAAGGAGAGGGTTTTCTTGCTGTACAGAAGAATCCAGTCTGAGTCTTTTTGTCCCCAGTGGACATACAACTTCCAAAAGACTGCCCTTCACCTGGGGATCCACCAGGACAGTCGGAGAGAAAGTGAGAAATCACCCTCCAAGGGAAGACCTGGCCACACCGCAATTTTTCCTCCATTTTAGGACCGAATGTCTCTCTTTTAGGAAGCTAGAGAGTGCTGCGAGTTCAATATGACAAGAGTTAGCCCTGCCCACCTGGCCTTCTACTTAGCCCCACCAAGAATGAAGAAGGGGTCTGAACCGGGTGGAGAGGATCATGAAGGGTATTTCCTTATTCCAAGACTACAATTTTCCTTTTCCTGTTGTTATTGCCAGATGACATACGCACTTACCAGAGAGAGAGAGGGACCTTCCCCGCCCCACACCATGGAGCATGGTCATGCTGCAATCATTCTTCTCCCATTTCTCCATCCCTTCAGGATTTGGGGCATATCTGTGCATGTACCTAGCATGACTTTCGGGCTATTTTAAAACTGTAGTCAGCCCTGGAGGAACCAGCTTTCTGAGTACAGCTCTTAACCACTGCACCACGGGGCCTGCCCAAAATTTCGTTTTCATTCTCTGTAAACATTTAGAGGGTTTGTTTAAAATCATCAAACTCCTCTATAGTTTTACTGAAGGAAAGTGAATTTTTTTGTACAGGGATGGGCAAGGTCTTGAAAAGAGAACAGTGTAATGGTGAGAGTCAGACACAACAAAGCATAAGAGAGAAAATGTCAAGGAAAAAGGATTTCTACCCAGAAATTCCCCATCTGAAGAGCTTTTCTGCTGTAACTCTCTTATGCTCTGTGTTCTGTCTGTATAACAAAAGCCATTGTCTTATATTAGCCATTAATAGACATTAATTTTTTTGTATAGGTAATTTTTTAAAAGAACAAAACTGCTAAGACAGATTTAAAAGCCAGAATAATCTTCTGCATTAGAAATCAGTAAATCTGGGCCAGCAGGCGGTTAAGGTGCTAGAGTCCCGTATGGCTGACCATGGTTTGAGTCCCAGATCTAGTGGCTTGGAACTCAACACTGGGTGTATGCACACCCAAAATCCCAGGAGAAAAAAGGAGGAGAAGGAATTGTGGCATGGCTGGGTCCCTTCTGGAGGGTGGGGGTTGTGATTGTTCACTTTTCTTCTGACTGTCTCTGGTGAGCGCATGCGTCCGTTAGCAAAAAATAAAAACAAAACAAACCTTAAAAATTAAAAAAATAAAAATCATTAAAGCTGATGTTAGAAACTACAAATCTGTGGGCTAACTCTAGGTCAAACACTTTTTAATGTCCAGAAAATGTTTAGGGCCAGCAGGTGGTGTGAAGATTAAGGCACTAGATCCCACACGGCTGGCTGCATGATTTGAATTTCAGACCTGGTAGCTTGAAAATCATGCTAGGCATATGTGTGTGCATGCACCAAATCCAGAGAAGGATTGGAAGAGAAGGGACTGCAGTGTGGCCATCCTCCCTAGAGGACAATTCCTCACTTTTTCTCCCTCTCTCTCTGGGGCAAGCACATGCACTTTATAGCAAATACTTAAAAAAAAAATAAAAAAGAGAGAAGTTTAATTAGGTGCTATAATAATACATACATATCTAGAGGTTCACATAAAATCCTTATTTTTTAACTTTTACTGAAAAATTTAAATATTTGGTAACACTGGGCCCCTGCATGTTCACCTGGCAACAATTAGCTGGACCAAGAAATCACTGAGCTCTTTCAACACCTTCAGCTCATCCCAGCACAGCATCATCAGTTCCTACGACAGTGTCTGGCCTTTCCAGTCATTTTGGGTACCCAGTATTCCCCGAAGGCATCTAAATTAGTGAGTGACCTCACCACCAGTGATGTGAGAAATGGCCATTAAAAATGCAGCAGTCAGGGCTGAGGAGTGGCCCAGCATCTGAAAGCCACCAAAGGTCCTGATGTTTCAGACAACCTCTGTGTGCATTGTGCTTAGACACACGGATCAAGTCCTGGGTCCGACTACAACCTTTTCACTCTTCCCTGACTTGAACTCTCTTCTTTTTTTTTTGGAGAGGTTTTTTTGCTGTAGGGCACGTGTGCTCGCCAGACAGACAGAGAGAGATAGAAAGCAAGAAATCAACCCCCAGGGGGGATGGCCATGCCACAATCCCTTCTCCTCCATTCTCCTCTCGGGATCTTGGGCACACACGCACACATGCCCGGTGTGAGTTTAAGCCACCGGGTCTGGGACGCGAACCGCGGTCGACTACGTGGGAGTCCAGCGACATAGCCATTACGCTAATTGCTGGTCCCTTTTCTAAGACAGATTTTATTTCAGTTATTAAATGCAAACAAAGCTACTCAGTTTATTTAAGGACTAGAAAAGCAGCTGATTCAGATATGATATGAATGATAGGTTAAGCAGACTGATTTTCTTTCTTCTTTTTTTATGACAGAGATCTTTATTTATGATAGAGATGTGTACAAACATGAGAAAGACAAGAGACAGAGAGAGGGAAGCATCTTCTACAAGATCTGAACATGCCACAGTCCCATTCCTCCAATCTACCAGATCCCGGCCACTCAGATGCCTGCCTAGTGTGTTTCAGGATGACCAGGCAGCGGACTGAAACGACAGTGGTCCCGCTCAGTGGGAATCAGCTTTTCCTGAGCAGTGTCTTACCTCTGCACCAGGGAGACTGCCAGTAGGTTGCTTTTCAGTTAACAAGGTCTTAATTTGCTTATTCATAAAATGAATGGGATCAGCTAGAATGATTAAGATGGGTTGTAGTTAGTCTCTTTCCATCTGTACCACCTCCACTTATCTAAAATCTACTCAGCCCTCAAGATATGTTCAAGTTCCACTGCCTCCACAAAACCACTTCAAACCTCTCTTTTCTTTGAATTTTTGAGCTTATCATCACCATCAAAATTTGCATTTACCAATTCTCTAATGGCTTTGCTTTGAATATGTTGGTCTATTCTCCACATTTAAACAGAAAATTCCTTCAGAGACTAATTCCCCCCCTCCCCCCGAGGATGTGTGCACTCATGAGAGAGAGAGAATCCCCCGGTGGAGTGTGGTCATGACACGGTCCTTTTTCCTCCATTTCTCCATTCAGTCAAGATCCTGGGCATACACAACTGGCATATTTTTCAAACCACCAGAACCAGGATTTGAACTGTGGTCATCATATGGTATTCAGCTTCTCAGGCATAGCACATAACCACTGCTTTACCAGGTAGACCCTACAGTTTAATTTTTAAATCCTTGATGGCATGTTATATTCAGTTGGCATTCAATGATTATTTGCTAATTATTTAAACCAAATAGAGATACAAAAATATGTATGAAATGGTAATCTTCCCAAAGAGCAACTTTCATCAGCCCCATCAAAACTAACTAACCTTATCAGCTTCACAATTTGACCATCCAATTTAGGCATGCTCACATGCACTTTGCCTGTGAGAAATCAATGAAGAGACACTATTAGATTACCATGTTACTCTGTGTCTGATCATCCCTCAGGTCCATAGTCTAAAGCTCCAAAGGCGAAAATAGAAACATTAACTCACTACAACAATATATTACCTACTGAAAGAGTTGTTACCCACTAAAATGGAGCATGAGAAATAATTATCTACCGCAATTAAGAAAAGGAAATTCAGTTACTTGGAAGGGGCTGAATGTCAGACATTTGAAATCTGCAGTGAAAACCATCCTTGCTCTTCCCCACCCCTTGGATGTCATTAGAATTTCTGAGTAAGAGGAGGCCAAATTAGGATGTCATGTGGGCGGGGACTTACCCACCCTCACCAGAAAAGCACTGGGATACAGGTTATACTTGTTCTGCTCAAACCTCTCCTCCCCCTTCCCCTTCAAATAAATAATTAAGGCTTTAGATTATGAGGTCAGTACTTCTCTATCAAAGTAAAGCAAACAGGAGAAAGGGATTATTCAAGTTCAGAATTCTTCTTAAACTACAGTCCACTTTAGATATAAATTCTTTAAGTAAGGTTTATACTTTGGGAAGGCTGAGGAAACTAAGTAATAAAGCTTCTATAAAGTAAAGTTCGTAATCCAATTTTGGGGGGATTGCCTTAATTTCCCTATTCAATTTAATTAATTAACACTCTGTAGTAATAGTAAAGTAAATGAAATTAACAAGTGTTAATCATGTTTTAACAGCTAGCAGCTCTAGTGGATTGAAATTAAGTCAATTTAGAAACTGCTCTCCTGTGATGCAACCAACAGTTAACACAGGTGTTTCCATGTAACCCATGCGCTATGGAAAGAATTTGTTCTGTAACTCACATACACATACAAAGCTTTAGGGTCTGAATTCAAAGAGAGGGTACGTAGTGTGGGAAAGATATTTATTCATGGAAAAAATCATAGCCCTCTTAGAATGCGGTATAAATTTTCCTGGGGAATCCCGGGAAAAAAACACAAGGTTTAACAACCTGAAGGTAACAAAAGCGTCCAAAATTTTAAAAGAGAAAAAAAAAGTAAATTTTTAAAATGACTTTTCAACAGCGTCAAACCTTTCAATTATGTTTTTATCTGGTGTTTCTGATCACCCAATTAACATATCCCTGGAAGCCCAAGGAGGACTCCAGATTAGCTGGTTCCTTTAGCCACGCCTACACACCATGCTTCGCTGGGACTAAAAAGCATGCCAGGCCTCTGCACTCTGCTCATGCCCCTATCTCCCCTGCTTAACCTCAATTGCCCATTTCCCAGGCTTAAAGCTTGGCTGGGTTTTCCCACAGCCCTGTCTAGTAAATGGACAGAACCTTTACAGAACCAGAGGAAGAAAGGTGTCCATGTACCTTTTAATTTAGGTCAAGGCCAATTCTATTCGTCTTCTACGGTCCTTTAAATGGAGATACCATTCCCTGTAAAAACCACAATCCGGCCCACGTGGTAAACTACAGAGGAAAGTGTCCCGTTCCCCTGGGATCTCCACAGGCCTGGTGTGGGAGACCTTGAAGTTCAATTCTCTGTTATACTCTGCCCACCAGACGAAAGGCATTTAAGCTAAGGCACGGTTTTGTACTTAAGGTGCTCCACAGGGTCCAACGCAACTGCGAACGCCTGGGGTCATTTAACTCCCAGCTTAGAGTGAAACAAGAAGTGTTTTCCCAATCCCACCTGCTCAACCACCTACTGAACCCAGCCTTGAGACACTTGGGCGACTCCTACTGCGACCTCCCTCAGCGCACCCCAAACTCCAAGAGCTTCCGGAACCCTCGGGGGATCAAACCCTAATTGGGCTACCGCCACGCCCTCGCAGTTTTAGAGTGGGGAACCCCCTCTCCTGGGACCACCAGAGCAGGAAGACCGAAGCCCGCTCTCCTGGCTCTCCACCTTACCCCCCAAGGGGAGAGGCTCCGACTCCAGGTAACCAGACCAGGCAAACCTGGGCACCCAATTAGCAGAGGCTCTCCAAAACAGCCAGGCCAATTGCGACCCGCGAGCCGGAACGACCAGACGTGACGTCAGATGTGATTAAGTTGGCGCGTCACCTCGACGTCAGCTTCTCACCTCTCGGACGTCCCGTCCCGGGAGCAAAACTCCAGAGACTTTGGGCCCCGCCCCCTGGAGAGTGAGGGCGGCCAATGAGGGCGGCCCTGAGGGGAACGAGACCAATGAGGCGAGCCCGGGGCGGGGCGCGGGGTCGGTCCGTGCTGCATGTGAAGCTCACCGAGACGGCCATCCGGGCGCTGGAGACCTACCAGAGCCACAAGGTGAGCGGGCTGGGGG
>NW_006207406.1:645558-678037 GCF_000334495.1 Tupaia belangeri chinensis | reverse complement strand
GTTTCCTGGCTTGCTCGGTTCCAAGGAGCCAAAGAGGCCGGGGGAGAGAAGTGAGGTGACCCACACTGCCACCGCGGGGGTGGGGACGCGCGTCGAACGGGGAGAGACCCCGGAGGACCTGCCAGCAAAAGCCGGGCGTGTTTTCGGGGTCACGTAAAAGCACCGGGAACCCTCAGCCACAGAACGCCGGCTCTCGGGTCTGGGGTGGGACACACCTTGGACCCGGGCTCGGAGACACCGCGAGTGCTCTCGGGGATGGGGACTCGGGCGCCCTGTTATCGGGGAGCACAGGGTGTGCTCGCAGAGAGGGACACGCCGTGTGCTCAGGCGGGGACACTGGCGCTCCGCGTACGGGAGAAGTGGGGCACACCTGGCACTCTTAGGGCGCGGGTGCTTCCCGTTCCCGGAGACGCCCGGCGCGGCGCGAGATGGACACGAACCAACCCCGCGTCCGGGGACAGCCCCGAGCACACACACGCCTAATGCTCATCGGAAAGCGAGACAGCGGTGCTGGGGAGGGAAATTCGCGTGCGCCCTGCGTACCCTGAAGGACGCGGCGCGTCTCGGGCCGACCCGCCGAGGTGTAGAAACAGTGAGCGAACCCGAAGGCTTGTGCAAGCGGCGGGGATACCCTGCATCCTGGGCAGAGACGACTGAGAGAAACCCATAAACACAGCCGACACGTACAGACACACACACTGTGCCGAGTGCAGGGAGAGGCTCAGACGCACAAACGCCGCAGCTGGAGTCCAAATCCAGAAACGCTCGCATTGAAAAAGAAGTGGGAGAGAAAGCCACCCGTACAGAGACGTGGCAACCAGGGAAGCCGTTTGTTTGCCATGCAGTACTGTGTAGATGGGAGACGGGTGGACACGTTGTCTGAGGGAGGAATCTACCATATGGGTGACTGTAACATTTTCCGTGGCGAGGAGAGAGACAGTCAGAGGGAGAGATATATGCCACGGGGCATCCTGGGATATAGAGCACAGTCCTTATCAGGGAATGCACTCCAGCTGGTCTCATAAGACAGGCACAGGGACACCAAGCTCAGATTCACATCATGATTCAGATAAAAGTGGAGAAAAGAATTAACATCTGTTGAGCTCCCACTAGTGCTAGGCACCTTAAATGCACAGAGTGGAAGGCAGAGGTACAGGAGGGGCATGAACTGTGGTTCCCAGAGGATGTGAGCCTGAGCCACCCGTAACTAGTGTTGGTTGAGAGAGGCCTCGAACATCAGTGTGCGCTCACTGGGAACTCACAAGAGAGTACGTGTGAACAGCAGGAGAGACTCAGAGGTGAGCGTACTCTCAGAAGGGCTGCCACAGAACTGGGTGTACACACCCGGACACATAGATTTCCCACCAGAGCATATGAGGAACAACACAGACTTTGTGTAGTGGGGTTGGGGATGGCGGGAAGGGTGCATACACAGAGAGGAAGACACCCTTCCACACGAGATCACTCCATCCCAGGGAGAAAGAATCTCAAGTGTAGCTAGGAGAGCAGCAGGAGGCAGAGACCAGAAATGCAGACATGCGTGTGTCAGGAGCTGCTCCCAGACAGGTGCGTCCGCAGTGAAGAGCCCACACTAGTGCTGAGTGGGAGGCCCACATGGGAGAAGCCAGATACCCAGGCAGCAGAGCAGAAACAGCGGAGAGAAACTCGGCTGGCAAGATGGGGAGATAAGCCTGCCTGTTCCAAGGGAAGGGCGTGGGAAGGAATGGTGGTAGAAGAAAGGTAGGTCAGGGGATGTGAAGAGAAAACACAGAGACCCAGAGCGGGAGAAGCCATCAGGAGGCCAGCCCCAAGTCAGAAACAGACCCGAGGAGCAGATGAAGGCTGACACACAGTGGGTGGGGAGAGGCATCTCTGGGACAGTAGGTCAGCCACCTGGGGGAGACGACAGGCGAAACCGTAGAGTTGATTACAGTGAGACTGACCCTGTGCACTTGGTGGGGCGAGGTGAGTAAGGAGGTTCAGTTGGGGAATGGAGGTGGTAGTATCCAGGGAGAATGGAGTGACAGAGATGCCCCCAGTGCCCACTGATCTGCATGACTGCTGGGGCCCAGGAAGGGAATGCTGTTTGTTTTCCTACCTTTGGCCTTCATTTCTGCCTCCTACACACTAGTGTTTTCATGCGTGGGATTAAGGCTGGAGTGTTCCAAAGGCCCCTGTTCATATACACCTGTCTGCTAGGTGACAAGAGATCAAAATCCTCTCCCAAACCACCCCTTTATCCTTGATTTTGTTTTCTTTTTTAGTTTTAGTTTTTTAATTAAAGGCACCAAAGTCATTGGCTTTGTTTGTACCTGACTGCTTCCGTTGCCTATTTAATATCATTACTGTCTTTTTCCATCTCTGCGCATGCAAATTAATGGGTCAGGTCCATCTGCACAGTGGCAGCAAAGGGAGAGGGAGAAGACTTTTTCCAAGTCCCCTCGCCTTTCTAAGTATAGAGCAAAACAGACTGAATTAGTCCGAGGATTCCTTTTCTCCTGAAAAACTGGTAGTGGCAGCAGTGGCATGCAGCGGGGAGGAGGGGAGAAATAAGCTGACTTGGCTTTTGCAATTGGACACTGCCTTGTTCCCGACTTAACCAGCTCCTGTCCTCAGGCCTCTCTGATACTTCAGCCATGGAAGTACTTTTTAAGGAGCTTGGAAATCTAGCAGAAACTGGAGTGAAACTGTCAGCTCCAACTGAATGAAAAGTTGGAAGAGCCTGAAAAATAAGCAACTTTTGGGATGACCGCACTGTTGGTACTTACTGTGGGATCTTCTGGTGTGTTCAGCTCTGACTCCCACAGATGTGTCCTCAGTGCCTGCCGTCAGCCAGATCAGGGTGTCCTCATGGGCACAGTGACAGTTACCAGTAGCAGGCATTTGGCTGAGCTTTTGTCCTCCAGTGAGAAGATATGTACTTGGCCCTTCACACCTTCGTTTTTATCAGATTTGGGGCTCATGACTTTAAATTGCAACTGCTGTTTGGGAATAGTTGGCAAGTGTTGACTAATTGGGAAGAAGATTCTGTGGTCAAGCCTGTTCGCTCTTGGGGGAAAAAAATGGCTTTAATTTCTCATATAAAACTACACCCCACCCCAAAGCCATTCCTGTGCTCATGTAGGAGGCTGCTAGGTATTTGATGACAAGAGGCCTCCAAGCAGCTTGGCCTATACAAAGTGATGACTATTACTCCTCCTCCCCTAATGACTTTCTAAAAGTCAGGCTTATTTGTTTTGTCTTGTCTTGTTTTGTTTTTGTTTTTGTTTTGCTGTAGGCCACTTGAGCTTACCAGAGAGGACAGAAAAAGGGAAAGTGAGAAATCACCTCCCGGGGGGTGGGAAGGGGTGGGTGAGGGCTACACCACAGTTCCTTCTCCATTCTCTGCTCAGGATTTTGGGCACATATGCACACACGTGCACTCTCAGCTTGTCTTTCAAGCTGCCAGGTCTGGAACTAGAACCACGTGGTCGGCCATGTGGAATCCAGCCACCTCAACCACCATGCCACTTGGCTGACCCCAGAGAGTTCTTTTTTGTCCAGATTATTTTTTCCATTGCATTTACTCTTCTAAAATAATTTATTTGACCTAAGGCTTCAGAGAAATTAAGAATTTTAGGAAACTGCAGATGGAGTAAGTACTTTCTACAAGTTGTTGTCTGGCCTGACCTCCGTGGTCCAGTGAAGTGTGCTGAAAGCCACATGGCCTGCCATGTGTTTAATGATCCTGCCCAGTCAACCTGAAACATGCTGGGTGTTCATGCCAAAGAGCTGTGTGAGCTGGAGGGCTGGGGGCAGGGGACTGCGGTGTGACAAGACCCTACTGAGGGTACTTTTCTCTCACACATGTGCACATGCTCTCTTTAGTGAATTAAATAATGAACTTTGCAAAACAGTGTTCCCCACTTGATTTGAAGACAGAAATGGTTTCAAATTAATAATATACAAAGTGTTAACTGAAAAGTTGTTTTTGCAATTTGCAGAAAAAATCAGACAAATATAGACATATAGGCTATCAAGCTGTTTTAAAAATGTAGATAGATTATTTAAAATGAGGGGACAAGTTACTTAATAAGCAAAATCACAAACTGCAACTTATAGTCATTTTTAATTGTTGTCTGTGGTTGTGTAGTCTATATAAACTCTCTATATTTTAAATGAGTATATGTAACTGTAATTAAATCTCTCTCCCAAATGTAAAACTATATTTAAAATTAAAATCCAACATCTTAAAATATATTTTAGCTAATTTCCTGAGTAATGCAGCTGGCTTTATTTTGGCATTTGAGTAATTCACTTATATAACAAAAATCTTATCAACATATTATTTTCGGATTTTTTTCATTGCTGAACCTGCCAATATAGTATTTTTCTTAAAACACAAAGTTTCAAAGCTGATGGCTCAGATATTACGTTTATGCAACTATTGCATTACATTTTTTATTTTTACATAGCTGTGTTTATAGTCATGAGGGGCTCATTTTCTATTCCTGAAGATCACAAAGCAGATGCCTGTAAGTAGGATTCTGTTAACACATTTTCTTGTCAAGTCTGTTAGCTTGACATAAATTTTCCTGTCTTGATTAGTTCCTTCTAGGAAAATGATAGCATTTAAAAATTTTGTCCAAATACACTTTCATTTAGGTTGCATGAAGAGCTCAGTCTCTCTATATATTATTTGGTTAGATGATTTCTAACCAAAGCATAAAGCCTTATTTAATTTTTCCAAGTTATTGTCCTTCATAATAGCTCCCTTTAATGTATTGCCTCATCTTTGTTTTAAGTTCTTGATTCCACAGATCATAGAGTAGGTGATTTCCTCACCTTAGTCTTTCCTTCTGTCAGGTGAACTTTTCAGTACTTGATTGATTATGGTTTAAGAGGCAGAAAAGACTCATAGCCTGCTTTTTCCCTCTCTCTTCCTTTTTCTGCATACCCACAAACAGTTGTCCATATATGTATTTTCAATGGCCTGCCTTACAAACACAGAAGACTATGTTCTCTTCAGGCCATCACTTGAACATCCAGACCTTCCAGCACAGAGCCGTCCCCACTGTCAGACATGTTTATGAAGTAAAACAGGGAGACTTACTGTAGCAGATTCCATTTGTTCCACTTTAAAAAGTAACCAGGTTTAATTTAAATTAGCCTTATTGAATTTTAAGTTAGATCCATCTTCAGCTGCAGTTGATCCTAAAATACTTTTTAGCAAGTGAAGTCAAAGTTTTGCTCTATGCTGCCAGTGTTTAAAAAGTTTGCTCAAGGGGCCAGCAGGGGGTGTAGCAGTTAAGGTGCTAGACTCCCACATGGTGATCATGGGTCAGGGCCCAGACTCGGTAGCTTGAAAATCATGCTGGACACGTGTGCGTGCGTGCCCCAAATCCTGAGAGGAGAACAGAGGAGAAAGGATTGTTAGCATGGCCATTCTCTGGGGGGGTGGGGGGGTGGGGTGGTGTTTCTCTCTCTCTCTCTCTCTCTCTGTCTTGTCTCTGGCTAGTGCACACGCCCTACAGCAAAAATCTCTCTAAAAAAAGAAAAGTTCATTCAAATGCTCAGTTGCCTAATCCATAGGAAAGTGCTCCTCCCTGAGAAAAGTAGTAGCCAGATTGCCCAAAAAGATAGACAGGGAACCTTGGCACCAGAGTAGGGAGGAGAAAGAAAGAACATATGTGAAAGATTGGAACTTGTTCAAAAAAAGAATTTAAAAGGAAAGGGGCGTAGAATTCTTGGAATGATTTACAGGAAAGCTTACCAAGGACAATCACCAGATTCAGCCTTTCCATTTGCTCCATTTGCACTTGTAAAAACTTTAAGGAAGCTGTGTTCATAGGGCTTATTAGGTAATTGGTGATAAAGCCAACAGAGGGAGGAAAATGAGAATTTCAATCCAGCCAATACTGGGTCATTTCTTACAATTTGCAGTGATCCTTCTCTGCCACAAAGAGGCTCAGGAGCCTGGCATTGGAGTCCAGCCACCTATTTGCCAGTCTGAGCCATGTGTATTTGTAGTGTTGGAGAAGATGTCCCCAAAATGTGGTATTGTGGGTATTTCTGTATAAAAGATATTCAGTACAGAAAATAGCATGTATATAACCCCACATTTGACTCTCCTGTGTATCTCAGCTTCATAAAACATTTCCTATTACTTATGGAAAAATCTAGAAGAAGCAGTTCTAGAGTATAGCTGATGTATTAATGGCCATATCTTCACAGCCAAAATAAAGTTGGAAAACATGGTATAGTTTAGGTCAAATTTATCGGAGAGAATTGCTCTTTTCTTTTTTTCTCTCCTCTCCTTGCTTCTTTTCTGTTTACCTGCCTATCTAGAATTTCCGTGGCATTATGGCTCTTGAGAGCCATGTTAAATCTTCAGGAATAACTGGTTTAAGGGTGTCAACTAATACTCTGCCACTAAAGGTGAAACAGCATTTCCATGTCTGCCAGTTAAATATGGGATTTAGGAAGAGAGAATAATATTACTTAAGCTGTATGCTCCTTAGAGATTCATGAATCAAGTTAGCACCTTGAATTGACCTATAGACCCGGAGTTTGGCTACTTGTTTCATAGTAACTAGCTATTGTTAAGACACATAGATGAGTTTCTTTTCTTCCTGGAGATCCCGTAGGTAATTGGTCTAAAAAAATCCCTAGGTCTTAAAGGACTTTAGCAGAGACTAGATGAGGAACCACATCTCGAGCAGGGGGAAACAGAGGAACCACATCTCAAGCAGGGGGAAACAGCACAGGTGAGGGAAGAATAATGGTAGAAAAGCTAGGACAGGCTCTGAGAATGACCAGAAAGACCCTGTTTTGCTTCACCTAAATTCCAGGAGAAATATAGTTTAGTTTAAGAGGGGAAAAGCAGGTCAGAGCAGGTTGATTACTTACTAAAAAGTTTGGATTTTAATCTCTTAGCAACACTGAATAGAAATTTAAGGTGATTACAGCAATGTCTTAGGATTAGACTGGCCTCGATATGTAAGATGACTATAATGTGAATCTAGAAGGATATAGACAAGTTGAAAAGAAGTGCATGGTCCAGGTCAGAGATGATTAAGGTCTACACTAAGGTGCTGGTGGGAGACATTAGAGATGAATAAAATCTATAGAAGTTAGCCAACAGATCTTGAAGACGAAAGATAAATTGAGATTTCTAGCCATTGACACTAGAAGGGTACCCTTAGTAGAAAAGGGGAAATCAGAAGTAATTTGGAGACTGGGTTGGAGGCTGAGAGAAACATAATTAGTACCACTTTGGTGAACATACAAAAGATTAGTCTTTTGTTTGAGAATGAAGAGAGTTAGGTTTGATGAAATGTTTTCTATTTGAAAAATATATTTGGGAGTCCAATACAGACCAATATATAAAACAGTGCTATCGTGCTTATGTGTCTTGTATAAACATTTCCATTGGGATAAAAATTTTGGAGATTGTCAATGTTTTAGAGGACAGCGAAATCACTTGGAAAAAAATTTGGTTTTGAGTAGGCCCTTTTAAATTTTGTTTGTGTTTTTATGGACTTCCTTTATTGAATATCCTCCTTTATAAATTGCACTTCAGGCCATCATAGAGTACAGATAATATGAAAATCTAATTTGATTTTAGTATGAAAACCAGACCTTCTGTGATTTCTGTCCCTACTAATTATTGAAATGTATAATGTGCCTTGATTTACATTGCAAGTATCATTTTGAAATAGCATAACTCCTAAAGGCTTTGAGTCAGGGTTTTCACTTCCAGATTATCTCTATTTCCATTTTGATGGGTTGATTCCCTTATTTATTTTTTGTTTGTTTGACAGTTCCTTATTTAAAAAAAAAATCATGAATACATGTAAAAGTTTTATTGTACGTATGTATTGTAATGGTATAACATTTGGTTCATGACCCATGGAGGCATCTAGAGTGGAGGACTTTTCACTGAACAGTAAGCTTCTGTGAAGATGAAATAAGACTGCCCATAAGATTCATTCCCTGAAATAGTTTAGGATCTCAACATGCTTACCCTGAAGTTAAGTATTAACATAGTTTTAAGATAACATTTATTGGAACCAGCAGGTGGCATAGTGGTTAAGGTTCTGGACTCCAACATGGGTGACTGCAGTTCGAGTCCCAGACCCAGTGGCTTGAAATTCATACCAGGCACATGTGCATGCATGCTCAAGATCCCGAGAAGAGGCTAAAGGAGAGGGGATTATGATGTGGCCATCCCCTCGAGGCACGATGTCTTGCTTTCTGTCCCTCTGTCTCACTCTATCTCTCTGGCAGGTGCATGCATTCTATACCAAAAATATCTCTCTTAAAAATATATATATAAATGCAGTAAAGTTAGTGTTTAAAGAGAACACCAAAAAGAGAGGTTATGTTTGAGGACATATCTGAGAAGCAGCGTCTTCTTCACCTGCTACTTTCTGCTCAGTGGGCTGTCTCTGCCACGTCCCTGAGATTACATCGACAGAGTCCTTATAGCCAAGTCCAGTGGTTGTCTCTCTGTTCCCATCCCACCAACCTTAGCAGGATTCCATCCTGTTGACCACTCCTTTTTAGAAACAATCCTGATTCTTCCTGCCTCCTTGTCTGTTCTTTCTCAGTCTTCTTTGCTGGCTATCCTCTGCTTGACTGGCCTCCGAATGTTGGAAATGCTGGCTTTCTTACTGGCTCTCATTAGGGGAGCGTGTCTGTTCTATTAGATTTAAATGTCATCTATATGTTAATGACTCCCAAATATTTATCTCCACATCTGGCCTTTTCTCCAGCACCAGGTATTTATTTCCAGAACATTACCTCCTCATCAAAGTTTTTTATTTTCTTTTTTTTAAAGCTTATTTATTTATTCCATATGTGAAAGAGACAGGAAAAGAAGAATGTACTCAGGGAGATCTCCAGATGCAAACCAGTCACCTTCCTGTGTGGGTGTGCCTTGAAGAGTATTGCTTTTCTCCTCTGTGCCACTATTCAGTCTCCGTTATCAGAGTTTAGTGGACAGTCTCAAACTTAACATGTCCAAACCTAACTTTTTCTTTTTCCAATTTACCAGAGGGCACATGCACTTGCCAGAGAGAGACAGAGACAGAGGGACAGAGAAAAGGCACCCACAGTGAGGTGTGATCAAGCCTCATTCCTTTGCTTCCATTTTCTCATCCTTTCGGGATTCTGTGTACACACACACATGCATCCCTGTGTTTTTCAAGCTGCCAGGTCTGCGATTCTAACTGTGTATTCAGCCTTGTGGGATCTGGCTCCCTTAACCACAAAGGCTCCCAGCCTGGCCCACAAGCATGACTTTCTATTTTACTCCTCAAACTTACATCTAGCTAAGTGTTCCCCATCTCAGGAATTAGCAGCATTCTCCACCACATGCCTAGAAATCGACACGAAATTATTGATTTGTCTCCTTTCTTTTTGATATATTTGATCCATCATCAAATTCTATCAATCTTCAAAATACCCAGAATCTGACATTAGTCATTTTCAGTGTTCCAGTCCCGGCCATATTTTCTCTCTTCAGGATCACCACAATGGACCTCTGTCTACCCTTCAAGTTTCCACTCTTGCCCCCATAGCCAAGTGCACCCAGCAACCAGAGTGATCTTTTTAAACATTAACTATGACCATGTCGCTCCCCAGCTTCAAGCCCCCTAGTAGCTCCCTTAGAAAATGTTTTAGATGCTATATTTTTTAATTTCTAGTTTTTAAAAAATAATTTCTATATTTTAATCTAAATTTATTCTTACCACTTCTCCTTATACTACTGCTCTAGTTCATAATCCCAGAGAAGAAATCTTTATTTGCATTTATAGTCACATTTGGCAGGTAAGCTTTGTATGATTATACACTCACAGGGCCCACATTAAGCTCTTGGAAAAAAATAGAGTATTTATTAGGTTTCAAGTTTTGTTGATTTAAAGGTTGAGTCACAGTAAATAACTTTCTTGTTGGTTCAGTTTAGATTTCTTTTTTCCCTCTGTGTTCTTTTAAGAGCTTTTTGAAATCCTAAGATGTAAGAAACCTTTTTTTTTATTTGACCTGTGTCAGATAGGTACAGTTTTCCAGAAGTGACCTTTCAAAACAAGGATTATGTTAAATAGATTTGATTTTTCACCCTCTTCTTCCTGCTGTTTTGGTAATCTCTTTTCTATTTCATGTCTCTCTGTGTTGTAGTGGCTCAATAGAAATTATACTTTATCCATATGCTCTTTAATCTGATTTTTCTAAATCTGCAAAAAAAGTTTTCCTACATCTAAGGTTATATTGAATCACAAAACAAAATACTAGATTGGTTTTTCAAAGCTTTAGTGAGTGTTTTTGGCATCTAATAAGGCAAAGAAGGAGATACCACTTTTTAAAGTAATTTTAGAGTGTGCCTACATTTCACATCATGTATCATAGTAAGCATATTACTGGCTTTAACAAGAGCTGAGTATGTTTGATTTCTTCAGGATCAGCTTCTGCTAGTGCTTGCTTTAGTTCCAATTTTATTCTTTTTTCTTTTTCTTCTTCTTGTTTTGTTGTTTTTTTGTTTTTTTTGTTTGTTTGTTTTAATGGCCCAAGAGTATATGAGCCCTCCAGAAAAAGAGAGAAAGAACCCTGCAATGGGGTAGGGCCATGCCACAATCCCTTTTCCTCCATTTCTCCTTCCTGTCAGGATTTTAGGTACACTTGCACATGTGCCTGGAATGTTTTCCACGGTCTAGCTGCGTGGGATCCAGTTCCCAATGCACCCATTTAACCACTGCACAACGGGGCCAGTCTACTCCAGTATTCTTTCTTCTTTTTCTGCCTAGATATTTTTATTACTGTGGTTTCAGTTTATAATTATTAGGTAGTTTTTCAATTTTCTATCAATTGATGTTATAAAGAACAAAGACAAAAGTGACTCTTTAAATAAAAATATCAGAAGTTTATTGGTGGTTGTTTTAGTTTTTTAACTTCTTTTGTTTTTATTTTTTAGTTTGTTGCTATAGGGCACATGCACTCACCAGAGAGAGAGAGAGAGAGAGAGAGAGAGAGAGTGAGAAAGTGAGAAATCACCCTCCAGGAGGGACGGCCAAGCCACAATCCTGTCACCTCCATTCTCCTCTAGAGATTTTGGACACACATGCACACTGGTCTAGCTGTTTTTAAAGCCATCGGGTCCAGGAGGACTTGAACCGCACAGGTGACCATCTGGGACCCAGCTGTCTTAATCTCCACACCACTTGCTGACCCAACCACAAGTTTTCTTTTAGGAAAGAAAGAGGCTATTTTATATAAATTGTATCACTAGAAAAACTGTATTCACTTTTTAGTATTTACTTGTGCAAATGAAAGCAAAATCCTAATTGCCTGATACTGTTCCTAAGCCATAGTAAAAAATTGAAAAAAAAAAAAAAAGATTTTATTTTTTCATTCTCTAGCTTTTAGGTTTTTAAAATTTTTTTTTTTAAGTTTATATTTCTGAATGAGCACATGTCTGGGAAACCAGAGGTTTGCTACTCTATACCATTCATTTCAAGTCCTGGCTTACGTAAACCACTTTCATTTCCAAATTTAAAAAAAAAAGAGCTTGTTTTTTGTTTTGTTTTTGTTTTGTTTTTGTTTGTTTGTTTTGTTGAGAGGTTTTTGCTATAGGGCACATGCGCTCGCCAGAAAAACAAAGAGAGACAGAACGCAAGAAATCACCCCCCAGTGGGGATGGCCATGCCGCAGTCCCTTCTCCTCCATTCTCCTCTTGGGATCTTGGGTACACATGCACACGTACCCAGCGTGAGTTTAAGCCGCCAGGTCTGGGACGCGAACTGTGGTTGACTACATGGAAGTCCAGCGACATAGCCATTATGCTAACTGCTGGTACGAGCTTGTTTTTAAAATGCATTCCATGAGTCAGAGAGACAGAGAAAAAGAGCATTAGTACCCAAACAGGGCCTTGATGCCATGATTTCCTCTCCCCTCCCGCCCCCATCCCAGTCTCTACCCTATATCATGGGAACAAATGTCCCTCATGTGCTCAGAGAGATCACTAGTCACTAGCCTGAAGCCTCATGTCTTGCAGAGCATCACTTTTGAACTCTATACCATTGTCTAGTCCTAAATCTAAATTTTATATAGCTGTTTTTTGGAGAGGGACAGAAAAAGGGCTAGTGGTGAATAAGATAATTTTTTTAAAAGAATTATTTTACTTAATTCTATTTTTTCTTTCTTTTTTTTTTTTTTTTTTTTTTAATTTGCTACTGGGCACATGTACTCACCAGAGAAAGACAGAAAAAGCAAGCCACCAGGTCCAGGACTCAAACTGCAACATTTTTAAGCACTCAGTAAATTTTAACTAGTTAGCTCTAGTTATTTCTTAAAACAATCTCAGTTAAAGCAGTTGCTACTATAATGTTTCTTAGAAAAAGTGTTTTCTAGGCCCAGAATGCTATATCTAAATGTTCGTGTATTCACAACACCAAAACCAGTGTTGTTTGATAAGGTGAAAATAACCATAGATTTACTTTGTTTTCATGTGTAATATATAAATTATCGACAGATGGTTAGAAACTACCTTTATAGGATAAATAATATTTTCTTATTCAACTCTTTCTTTCTCACCCTAAAAGAATCATCACTAATTAATATCATGTAGTAAAATTACTTAATAATGACCAACTCCGTGGTCTGGTACAGTTTGAGTCCTAGACCCAAGGGCTTGAGAAACACTCGAGGCATATGTGCATGTGTGCACGCATGCATGGCCAAAACCCTGAAAAGAGAGAGAAATGGAGAAGAAAGGATTGTGGCGTGACCATTCCCCACTCGGGGTATTTTTCTCCTCTTCTCTCTCTGTCTTTTTCTCATGAGTCCACACAGTTTCTCACACACATTAAAAGAAATTAATAAATTACATATTCCTCACATATTATGGGGAATAGTCCCAGAAAAGAAGTGGACATAGATCTCCTTGGTGATAGAGCAAAGTTTTTGCAGTAGCATTGGCTTTTAATGACAAATGTCAAGAGCGTAACCAAACCTATGGTATTACAGTATTGCCTACACTTCTGTGCTTAAAAATGCCCTACATCTCATAGGAAATATGGAGGGTTAATTCAAGGAGCTCTAAAAACAGTGAAACTACTAAGAGTTTAACAGACTGTTGACTGCCAACCACCGCCTTCATGAGGTTGTTGAAGCATTTTGTCAAAAGGAGTTTCTCTAGTTACTTCCAAAATGCTGTTATGTTTCTTGGCTGGATATAGTCACCAGATAACTGTCTTATAGCTTAAATACTGTTTCATTAAATCCTAGAGTTACTTGATTTTCTAATTAAAACAAAAAAGCGGGCTATCCTGTGGCCTGGTGGTTAAGTGAGCCAGATCCATGTAGCCCACCCCACAATTCAAGTTGTGGACCTTGGGGCTGGAGAAACATACCAGGTGCATGTGTGTGCCTGTGTGCTTACATACCCAAAATCCTAACAGGGTGGAGAAATTGAGAAGCAGTTATGGCAAACCACGCCCCATGAGGTGCTTTCTCAGTTTCTCTGTCTCCCTGTTCCTTTCCAGTGATCACATGCACCCTCTGACACATTTAAAAACAAACAAACTAAAAAGCAAAAATTGAAGGCCTGCTGAAAATCATTTGTAATGGCACTGTAATTCATAAGTTTTTAAAGATACAATGAGCTCATACTTGTACAGTTAAAACTAGGCTAAAAAACATTTGACGAGAAACAAACATACTTGAGACATTTGCTTATAATGGTATTGACTTATAGAGCTTACTGTTCCTGGTAACTAGCTATCTTATTAATGCAGTGGTCAGATGCATAATTAGTGGTATAGGAGTCTAGCTATCTCCTGTGGCATTTTTAAAAATATTCCACTACTGTAGCCTACAGCATCTTGTCTAAAGTTGAGATTAAAATTAGTGAAGCATTTGAGATTCTCTTAAGTGATTTCATGGATGTCTAATACCTAAAAGAGTTTTTCAGTAATGTGAACTTGGTTTGTCCTGTTTGTATAAGAAGACACAGCTATTCTGTAGATGAGGATTTTATTATTTTCTAAATGAAAGTGGTAAGCAAATATTTTTTGTGTTCATTTATCATACATGGCCCTTATAAAAAATTTTTTTCAATTTTAATTACTAACTGAACATTGGAAATTGTAGTGATTTTATGAAGTTCAATTCCTTGAAAACAAAAGGCTAAAAGAATAGGGAAGCATTTTAGGTTTTTTAACTATCCAGCACTAGAGGTAACCTATTACAGAAGCAAGAGAAGAAAGGATACTGTATCAGGAATTTAGAAGACTGGATTTAATGGCCAGCTCTGCTAATGACCAGTTCTGTGATCCTGACCAGTGTACTCTTCCTCTTAGAAATTCATTAATTATTTTTCCTCTGCAGTGGAGGATAATGATCCCCTTTTACCACTCAATGCTGGTTTTAGGAGGTTTATTTAAGATGTGAATATAATGGGGGCTTCAGAAAGTTTATGGAAATGGAATTAAAGTTCAGATTTATTTTGGTAGAACATTTTTAAATCCATACATAGTTGTTTTGTTTTGTTTTGTTTTGTTTTCTTGATATCCATCCCCTTAGGCACTCATTCTCCAGGTACATACCACTTCTTGCTTTACACCTCCTATTTCAACTGTACTTGCTTTTGTCCTCGAAGATATGAAGACATTCTCGGACTCCTCCTTTAACCAAGGAAGGCCTAGCCAAGGGAGTTCATCTTGAACTTGAAAGTTAAATAAGCAAGAAGTATGGATTGGCAAAAGTAACGTTTTGGAAGTTATGCCAAGTTGAAGGAACAGAAAGGAGATAGAAAGAGAGAGGAAAGGCAAAACAAACCAGAAAATGTTGACATGGCGGAGTCACTGTGGGAGGGAAGTGGACGATGAAATTGGTTGGTCCTGTAATGAAGGGAATGTTTTCTGTGGAAGGGCTTGCCTAGCTTTGATAGACAGTGGGAACAAACCCACTGCAGGCCGCGTGCTGAGACTGGTGTCTAAGAGATTTCTTCTAGCTATTTGGATAATTTGGAAGGACTTAAAGCAAGGAAGGCCTTTATCTAGGTTCGAGGTGATAACGGCTTTCAGAGCAGAGAAAGAGCTTAATTTGAGAGAGTCTGGGGCAGACTGGCCAGAGTTGATGACAGGGATTTCTGTTATAATCGTTTTTCCTTGGTTTCTGACATTCAGGCTTTCAGCACATCTTATCATTTTCCTTGGGAATATCTTCTCTGTCTTCGTCTCTTTTTTGGCTTCAGATGCAGTCATACTAATTTAGGCGTTCACTGCAACTTCCAGAGTGTTTCTAAAACATCTGCTGAAACTATTCTTTAGTCCATTTCCCTCATCCTGCTCGTCCTCAATCTACCTCCCTCCATCTATTTTTTTTTTTTTAAAGAGGATTTTTTACCTTAGGGCACATGCATTTGCCAGAAAAAGACAGAGACAGTGAGAGGGGAAGTGAGAAATCACCCCTCAGGGAGGATGGCCATGCCACAGACCCTTCTCCATTTTCCTTCCAGGGTCTTGGGCATGCACACACATGTGTGCAGCATGGTTTTCAAGCCACCAGATCTGGAACTCAAACCGCAGTCAGCCATATGGGAGTCCAGCAATGTAATGGCTATGCCATCTGCAGGCCCCCTTTCTCCACCACTATTTTACAATCTTCTCCAAATACACTTTCAGCAACTTACTTTCTTCAGAAAATTGGAAGAGCCCGTGTTTATCATGTTAAAGGTAAGACTTACAGGCCATGGTAAGAGTAAGGAGGGGATTAGGGCAAGGCTATTTCTCAAAGCAATTGAGCTTTCCAACAGACATCCTGAGGTCTGAAATTTAAATTATATTATTCATCTGTAGCAAATAGAAACTAAAATTGGAGACAAGGAACGATTGGGTGGGAATCAATAGTCCAGTTGTCATCCTTTATGTTGTGTTTTGAGTATAAAAGAATTTACACACACAGGCCATCTTCTTCCCACAGCGGGCCCATTCCTGTTTCCTTATAGTTTTTTCCTCAGCCACTCTCTCTCCCTGAAATTTGTCCTTTCTAAACTGTTATTCAAGATCCATGGTTTACATAAACCCTTTGACTTTTCTCAGGAAGGGTGCTAGTATCTATTTCTAACCAATGCTCTCCTCTCCTTTTGGAGACTCTTACTGTACTTCTGGGTTGTGCTTAATTATGGTCAAAACATTCCCAACTAAAATGTGAAGGAGTAGGCCCCACACACTGGTATCTCCCATAGCAGATGTGTGTAGAACTCGAGGTAGGAGGAGAAAAGCATCATGGCAAATAGGAAAACAGTACTGGGTTCTTTCTGCCCCAGCTTAGTCATTAATGGGACACAGGGCTTGGGGACAGTGCAGCTTGGGGGGCAGGTTGGCATCTATTGGGTTGTCCAAGAAGTCATGATGTATTTTTTTCAGTGCAAAAATGCATCATGACTTTTCTGACAGATCGATATTGTATTCTCTCTAAGGCCTCTTCTGGATTTGGAATTTGATGATTCTAGTAACACGTAACTGACAAATAGAATGTAGTGTGGCGGGAACAGATTATGCAGCAATTTCAAGGTTGCTATGAGCCTAGAGAACAAAGAAGACAGAACTGCCATTGCTAGAAAAGAGTTAGGAGAGAGGTACTGGCTTGGTTAGGAGGGCTGGGCATTGGAGAGTTAGTTTAGTGCTGGCCAGACTTGAGAGTTGGTGGTCGTTGAGATGAGGGTTTTTATTTGTTTTTTTGCTTGTTTGTTTTTGTTTTTGCTTTGCTTTTCTGTCTTTATTCCTTTCATGAGCGATTGATCTTGCCACACTGCCATACCCCCCCCCCAGCCTTGCACCCAGCAGTGATGATGGGCATGCCTGGCATGTTCGAATTGACCCAGGATCCGAACCATGGCCTTCCCGTATAGCTCCAGTGTTGTGGGGAGATGCACTTCTGCCTATGCCACCATAGATGTGCCTGTCACCGAAAGTTTTTTTTGTGTTTTTTTTGTTTTGAGAGTTTTTTTTTGCTATATGGTACATGTGCTTGCCAGAAAGACAGAGAGAGACAGTGAGCCAGAAAGCGAGAAATCACCCCCAGGGGGGATGGCCACACCACAATCCCTTCTCCTCCATTCTCTCAGGATCTTGTGCATGCATGCATACGCGCCTGGCATGAGTTTAAGCCACCCGGTCCAGGACTCGAACTGCGGTCTTCTACATGGGAGTCCAGTGACATAGCCATTACGCCAACTGCTGGTCCCGTCACCGAAAGTTTTTAATACCTGTACTGTACTATAGACAGTAGCAAGTAGCAAGCAGTTTCTGAAGAAATGAGAATTGAGGAATGGAGAAGAGATTGAGACTCATCACCAAACAGGCGCAATGAGCCTGCAGGAAGAAGTGGCTCTAGACAGAGGAAAGGAAGGGGCATTAGCTTTCGAATGAAAGTATAGTTGAAGAGCTGGGAAGGCTGAGTGTCACTAAGTGTAGAGAAGAGGCAATATCCAATGGAGAAGCCAACAATTTGAAAACTGAGGAAAAGTTTGTATTTATTTGATGAACTTGGAGAAAGAATTTCCAACGTGTAGTGAGGTGAAGACAGCCTCTGGGTTGCAGGAGTCAAAGGAGGCAAGAGTAACTAGCCTCTGAGAGGAGGTTCAGTGTGATCTGAAGGGAAATTCAAAAGGCACAGCTGATGGAACCGCGTATGGAGGAAGCTGGAAACTAAACGTGTTTTGCCTAAATTGTCAGCCACCCTACTTCTCCACACAGAGGCTCCCCAGGCTCCTGCACTCTTTTTTTTTTTTTTTTTTTTTGGAGCGGTTTTTGCTATAGGGCACGTGTGCTCACCAGACAGACAGACAGAGAGACAGAAAGCGAGAAATCACCCCCCAGGGGGGATGGTCATGCTGCAATCCCTTCTCCTCCATTCTCCTCTCAGGATCTTGGGCACACACGCACACACACCCGGCGTGAGTTTTAAGCCACCGGGTCTAGGACTTGAACCATGGTTGACTACGTGGGAGTCCAGCAACATAGCCTTTATGCTAACTGCTGGTCCCTCCTGCACTCTCTTGAGAGAGACAGAGAGAGTGAAAGTGAGTAACACTCCCCAGGAGTGATGGCCACTCCACAGTGCCTCCTCCATTCTCTTCTTGGGATTTGGTGCACACAGGCACATGTGCTCGGGTTTGTTTTTCAAGCTGCCAGGTCCAGGAACCGCTGAGTCAACGTGGGTTCCAGCACCTCAACCACCACGCCATCTGCTGGCCCACCTGCAGGCATACTTTTATTACTTCAGAAAAAATAAGTCTAGTTATAAAAGGTAATTTGGGATGGGGTTTCTCTTCCTAAAGAAAGTTAACTTATGCTTTAGATTTTTATAAAAGGCCATGAATTAAAATGATGCCCTACTAAAAAATGGGTTTAAAATTTTAAGCACTACATTTTTATCTTTCCTTTTTAAAAATCTCACTTTTCTCACACCCAGAAGTGAATTTGTGGGGCCAGCTGGTGGCGTAGTGGTTAAGGTGCTGGACTTACACATACCTGATCACAGTTCAAGGTCTGAACGTGGCAGCCTGAAAATCACTCCTGGCATTTGTGTGTGCGCACACTCATGTGTGTGCGTGTGTGTCCAAAATCCCAGGAGGAGGATGGAGGAGAAGGGCTTGCGGTGTGGCCATCCCCCCTAGGGGGTGATTTCTCACTTTCCCTTTCTCTGTCTCGTTCTGTCTATCTCCAGCACCCACACTCACCCTATGGCAAAAACCTTAAAAGAAAAAAAAGTGTATTTGTCACACAGAACTCTGCTAAGTCTAAAGTTAAATGATCTTTTCATGGTAGCAGAACAATGAGAACAGTATCCATTGTAATGTTTTCTCCAAGAAGATGTTTACCCATTCTTATAACTAATAATAGTTAATGTTACCACTTGATTTTACATTCAGGTAGTTTATCTCTTGAAGAAGTACTTATTCTTTTATTTCTTTGTACTTATTTTCTACTTCCTTTATTTACTTTTTATTTCTAACTATATATCTTATAATCCTGATTAGTAAACTTCTAAATCTACAGCAAAATTTTGGGAAATAATTGACAATAGTAGATGTGTTTTGGCTAAGTGATGGGACCATGGGCATCTCCATCTTTTAATTTGGGGCAGCGATGAGGCCAGAAACCACCATTTTGTGTTTCTGTATTTCGATTTGGATATGAGGGTATGGAGACTAGTTCACAAACTGCTGTGTTGCTATTAAACCTTACTGAAATCTGACTTCCCCATCATGTTCTGTCAGCAATTTGGGAAAGCATTCCCACAGGGACAGTTTGGTGACTTCGGATACAGTACATCATGGAAGAGACTCAGCGATATTTACAATTTCCGCTTTTCTTTCTGATGTACAAGTCCATGATAAAATGTTGAAGGAGAATGGAGAGAGATGCAGGTATGGCCGTCCTCCGTGGGGTGTGATTTCTCACTTTCCCACTCTTTTTATCTAGCAACTAAAAAGAAATTTAAAAAGACATTAAAACACAAAAAAGATAGGTTATTAAAAAAATAAGCTGTTGAAGTTATGAAGAAAACAAAGTTCATAGTAAAACAGACATTGCTCTAGAAATTATGTTTTCCTGGTGGAGAATCTTGGGGAGAAAATTAGTAACCTGTTTGACCCTCAAACTACAAGCTAATCTCTGATAAAATGTGAGGAAATGGCAAGTCACAACTTATTCTCAAACATTTTCATTTTTTATTTCTAGCATGCTATTCAAGTTTTGCAGTTATTCAGTTATCTCTTACTTCTCCCCACCCGTATTAAATATATTAGAAAACTAAGAGTGTATGTGTTTTTAACATCAAATTGAATTAGTATAAGAATCATTTTGTGTTGTTGTTGCTGTATCATGTGCGTTTCTAAAACATGATTAGCTACACTTCTAAAAAGCACCTTTCAGTGTGTGACTCGGAGAAATGTAAACGATATAATACTGCTCACTAAAGCATTTTCATGTAATGATATGCAAAAGTAAGTATATAATGAAAAATTGTCACACACTATGGCACTGAGCCAAATGCATAGATTTCAAGTTTAAACATTTAGTTCTGTGTCCTAGTAACTAAGGTTTACCTGTTTCTTTCTTGTGTTTTTTTTCATAGAATTTAATTCCATTTCGACCTTCGATTCAGTTCCAAGGGCTCCAAGGGGTGAGTACTCGTACTAATTCAGAAAAAAAAAAAAAAAAAGAATATTCTTACATGTTTTAAACTTTTAAAATATGTCTTAACATAACCGTTCACTCATCTTTCAAATTTTGTGACCAAATGAAAATTTCTGGCATCTTTGATTAAGATGCTTAAATTATATTCTTAATTTATTTAAAAATTAGTTCAGATATAGTTGTTGATAGAGTGACTTTTTTCTCAAGTCATGAGTAAATGCATGTTTGAACCTTTTAATTGAAGTGTAGCATATGTGAATATATTTTACCACAACTAAATTCCTATATGGAATTATTATTTTTCAGACAAGTTATAATTATTTCATTGTTTCTATTAACAAAATTGTGCTGTCTGTACACTTAATTTTTTCAAATTATACATACTAAGAAATGAAATAAATAAATAGAAATTGAGTTTTTCCAATATACAACAGTTTTCAGTGTCTATCAGCACATTTAAAAATATAATAAATGAAATGGATCTATAAATTTGGGGGTTATAATAGATGGTAAACTATAGTAGTGTCAGTATTTTTAAATTGTTACTATTAATAGTTAATATTGATAGGCAGAATCAATCATCCTTTTTTGCTTCCTCTTAATATGCAATTCTGTATTTGTTCCTACATGCTGTCTATATATTAATAGTATGGAGGTTTGGAATGTCTATAAATGTGTCTTAGGGATATAGAGAAAAAGCAAGCAGAGAGACAAGGTCGTCGTTTGATTATTATAAATCCACATATTTGTTTAGTTATATCAACATGCAAAAATGTCAGTGTAAATACAGTCTCTCTAATCTTTATAACTTGAAAACATCTCAAGAGTCAGACTATTTATATCATTCACCACAGACTAAGAGTACTTCTAAATCTGTTGTGTGATGCTAACTTAAAGGCGATGTCAGAGCTTTGCTTCTACATGACGGCTTTACAATGAAGTCCTGTTTTCCCCCAGTGACTGAGTGTTCATGAATGGGATCTTAATTGGAACAAGTGTTCTTCTGAATTTTGTTGTATAACTTTTAAGGTAATCTTTAGTGCTGATTCTATATTTGAGGAGTTGGTTCAGTTTATATTTAAGGCTTCTTGAGTGTTCCTTCACTCTCCTTCAATCTTTGTGACATCGGTAATATCTAAAGGGATGTTCCAGAGGCAGCCTTGAGTCCGAGAGCCAAGGAGCACTTCATGGACGTTCAGTTAAGGGCTATCTGGGAAGAGAGAGCAATATGTATGGGGAAAGTGCGAGATTGGAACAGCTTTCCTCTCACCAGGAGCTGTGGCGCCATCACTGTGTTCTGGGTCTGCCTTCCCCTCATTCTCTTTCTCCCAGTTGGCATATCAAGGTCCGCAGGGAAATACAAGTAAGGCTATTTTCTTAGGAGGCACCAAGTTAGATTCAAAGACTAAGTGATGAGGAGACAATCTGTGGAGGCTTTCAAACTTTCGATTCTGACACATGTAGCTGTAACAGTGTGGGAAGGAACGTACGTGGTTTTCTCTGGCAAAGTAGTTGCCCGCAAGTCCTAGGCGCCATTGCAGAATGGGGAGTTTACATTGAGATCTTAGGCCTTTCCGAGTTTTCTCACCTGCCTCCCCCTTCAACCTTCCTGTTCCCATATGTCCACGTTCTCTCCATTTATCTTGGCTTGCTTTGACTCCCTCTTCCTTCTCTATGGGCTGTTCCTTGCCTGCATACAATTTACTGATAATGATAATTCACATAGAAATAACTGATGGTTTTAAATCCTAATGAGTGTTTGACTTTTAACCGCTAAGCCTTCTCACACAAATGGATCATGATTAGACTTGGTAGAGTGGGTAAGGTGTGGAGGTGCTGCAAACTGGAGCCGTAGGATGCTTGGCCCTACCTTGCTTATTCTGGGTCTGTCTCCTCGAAACCCCCCACCCTTTTTATTATTCTAACTGGGAACAAAATATATGGACTCAGCATTGTTTTAGAGCTGCAGCTGCATTCCATCCACCCCTCCTCCCTCTCTCTGCAGAGCTCTCCCCAGCCCCTCCGGTCTTAGTAAAAACAAAGAGTCATTGCAGGAGAGAGAGTGGGTTGGCACAGCCCACAGGGACTACCAGAGCCACCAGTGTGAGGGTCTTCTGTCTATTGCTTCTCTGTTTTTCTCAAGAGCCATGATAACTTAACATCACCCGTGCCGATTTTCTTAAAAACTTTCTGAAGAAGTTTGCTTACAGTTTTGCTCTGTGGAAAATGTGTAGAGCTTTATAATGCAAGGTTTCAACTTGTATTCCCCACAAAAGATATTTTTCTTAGTGAAAACTTTGTCTTCTTACATCAAACATTATTGAAAATGTACCTTAATGATCGTGATAGTGTCATATATAGGCATATTTAAAGAATTATTAAAATATAAAAGTAAGCAGGCATTATTAAACATTTTTCCTGTTTTCTTAATGAAGCTCAAGTTAACTGCATAGTTTTGCTCTTTCTTGTTACTAAGTATAGGGTTTTTTTCCCCCCTAGTAATGTATTTAAAAGTCCAGATTTGAGTCTTGACAGATTAGCTTTTAAGCATGTTTACTTTGTTCCTAAATATGTTCTCTTAGGTTGTGGTGTCCTTCTAAATAAATGGCAGATGGAAACCACACAACAGCAGTATGCTGTTAAAGAGTGAAAATTGTAAGAATCATCAATTACCTGGACTCTTATCATCACAGTGAGCAACAACTTTCAAAGCATAAAAATATTGTGTTCTTCAGAGTTCATCCCACCTCTTTCCTTAATGGAAGTGTACCCAGGAAATTAGATGGTCATTGAAGACATTTTCTGAATTCAGAAAGATGAAGGTGTACCAATAGGAGCAGTTGGTTGTGATTTCTAAACTCATAAATACCAGAAGCTAAACAAGTCACTCCAGAAGTCCTTGTTTATTCTGAAGAGTGTAGGCCAACCAGTTACTCTCACAAATCTAACCCATCCCCACTATAGTAATAACTAGAAGTTTATTAGGATTATAAATATCCTAGACTAGCATATTTAAACAGAAAAGGTGGCTGGTGTGCTACCATATTGACATCTTCAAGTTACAGCATTCAGAGGTTATATGTACTCAGTTTCCAAACGCTTTCTCTTTATGGTTAAGGAAGCTGGAGGACAAACACCAGCAGATTTCTGCCTTTTTATTTTAACCAGATGCTGAAATTGTACCAAGGTGAAATTTTCCAAAGATGCAGGTTCTCATGAATGTTTAAAAAACAAGTTGTAGACATCCAATGCAATAGCAGCTTGGTGGAGCTCAAAGTGATATTTATAGACAGAAGGTAAACTGTCAAGGAATTCAAACCATTAGATACTTGTTATTTGGACCAAGACAAGGGATCTTTGATTTATTGGATCAACTAGCAACAGAAAATAAAAAGTAGTGTGGCACAAACTCTTCCCCCTTTGAAAGCATCCTTCTGGTCATGATAGAAGAGAAACTATAATTCATATCAGAGGACTTCCTCTCCAGGAGTCAGGTATACAGAACCAGAGAGATCCCCCTGGGACAGAGACTACTTTGATTATGGCAGGTCAGAATATGAACATTCAAGGAGAGGACGTTCTTATGATGATAGCATCAAGCCACAAAGCAGGGACTAAGAAAAACATAGAGAAAGAAAGATGGATCAGAAAACATCCTGAAAATTCCCATCTCCTGGGAGAAGAAGCCCAGAACCACCAATAACCCTGAGTTCCTCTGCTCAGGAAGAAACTACTGCAAAGAAAAGGAAAGATGAGCTGGATCCACCTCTCACCCACACTGGTGGAGCCTATGTTCCTCCTACAAAGCTCAGGAGTATGCAAGAACAGATGACAGAAAAAAATAGCTCATCATAACAAAGGATGAGCTGGGAGGCCTAAAGAATTCAGTCAATGGGGACCAGCATGTAGTCGACCGCAGTTCGAGTCCTGGACCCCATGGCTTAAACTCACGCTGGGAGCATGTGCATTCGTGCCCAAGATCCCGAGAGGAGAATGGAGGAAAAGGGATTGAGGCATGGCCATGCCCCCTGGGGAGTGATTTCTTGCTTTCTGACTCTCTCTCTCTTTCTGGTGAGTGCACACACCCTTTAGCAAAAACCTTTCCAAAAAATAAATAAATAAAAATAAATCAATGGTCTTACCAGCAAAGTCAACACTGCTAATGTAAGTATTATCATTCAAGAGCTTCTCCAGGAAAATATAGTTAGAGGAAAAGACCTGCTGTCTAGATATCTCTTGCAAGCACAGAGTGCTTCTCCAGTCTTCACCCATGTTTATGCAGCATTTATGGCAATTATTAACCCAAAATTTCCACAAATCAAATTAATCCTCAAAAGGATAATTCTTAGTTTTTGAAAAGAATATTGAAGAAATGATAAGTAACTTTGTCTGACTGCTTCAAAATTTGTGGCACATCTTATTAACCAAAATGTAGCACATTAGGTTTTATACTTAGACATGCTCACTTTGCTCTTGGAAAGACCAACAGATGATAGTGTCAAAGTGGCTATTGGTTTTCTCAAGAAATGTGGCCTCAAGTTAATACAGGTTTCACCAAGAGGGATCAATGCAATATTTGAACACCTTCAAAGCATTCTGCATGAGTCTGAAATTGACAAAAGAGCTCAATATATGATTGAAATGATGTTCACTGTAGGGAAGGATGGATTCAAGGACCACCCAATTATCCAAGAAGGGCTTGACTTACTGGAAGAAGATGATCAGTTCATCCATATGCTGCCTTTGGAGGATGACTATAATCCTGACGAGTTCTTAATGTTTTCAAGATGGGCCCTAATTTTACAGAGGCTGAAGAGAAATACAAAGCTATTAAGAAGGAAATTCTTGATGAAGGAGACAGTGACTCAAATATAGACCAAGATGCTGAAAGTAGCAGAGAGGAAGAGGGAGAAGATAAAGAAGGACAAAAAGTAACAATTCATGACAAAACTGAAATTAATCTGGCTTCATTTTGACACACAATTTATCTTAGTATTCAGTCAACTTTAGACTTTTAAGAATGTATGCACAAATGTCTGAAAATGGAATTTCCTAGAAGTCAAACAGAAGAACTCTGCCACATGATACTTGATTGCTGTGCCCAACAAAGGACATATGAGAAATGTTTGGCTTATTAGCAGGGCAATTTTGCATGCTAAAAAAAGAATACATGGAATCCTTTGAAAGTATGTTCAAGCAACATATGATACCATTCATTGCTTGGAAACAAACAAATTGAGAAATGTCACTAAGATGTTTGTGCACCTTTTACACACTGATTCACTTCCATGGAGTGTTCTTGAATGTATAAAACTGGGTGAAGAAACAACTATATCATCTAGTAGGATTTTTGTCAAAATATTTTTTCAGGAACTGTGTGAATATATGGGTATTCGTATACTTAATGTGAGATTAAAGGGTGAAACCCGTTGGCTGTTCTTTGAAGGATTGTTACCCTGAAATAATTGAAGAAACACTCTATTTGCACAGTAAAAGTATTAGAAGAAAAGATAGATCAAAGTCAGGAAAGGAATAGAAAACATTCAGGTTCTAAAAGTGATGAAGATAGGCATGAGAATGCCGCTGACAGGCGATGGGAAAAATCTAATATATTGTGAACAATCCAGAGAATCAAAGAAAAGTCAAAATCAACAAAGAAAAAGGTCTCCAGCAATGCAAAAATAATTCCACAAGTCATGATGGAAACTGGATGTGACTTATATTCAGTTGAAACAAATGATTTTTTTTGAGGGGGGGGGAGGTTTTCGCTATAGGGTACGTACGCTTGCCAGACAGACAGAGACAGAGACAGAAAGCGAGAAATCACCTCCCAGGGGAGATGGTCACACCGCAATCCCTTCTCCTCCATTCTCCTCTCGGGATCTTGGGCATGCACGCACACACGCCCGGCATGAGTTTTAAGCCACCAAGTCCGGGATACGAACCACGGTCGACTACGTGGGAGTCCAGCAACATAGCCATTACGCTAACTATTGGTTCCCAACAAATGATATTTTTTACAATGATTTATGAATTCTATAGAATTCTTGTATAAAGTACTGATTTGTATTTGTAAATTTTTTAAATGTTTTCACTTCAACATATTTTATAATTGGTGCATCTCTAGGACCTCCACATGAAATTATTTGAAAATTTTCATCAGAAAGGGATTGCTTATATTTTGTAAATAAAATGATCTGATGCTCATTTTTTTAAAAAAGCAAATTGTATTTTTATGCTTTTTGAAAGTTTCTTATCTAAAGATACACAGTTGCTAGAAACAGAGTTGTAACTCACGTCCTGGTCTTCACACTGCTAGGAGGAGAAAGTTCTTTCACTATGTTGCATAGCTAAGAAAACACAGATGCTCAGCCTACCTACAGTAGTGTGCTGTTGCTACTGCTTGGAGGGCTAAGGCCTCACGGGCAGGCCAGGTTCAATTCTGGCCTAACCTAAAAAGCTGGGTGTGTAATTGACACAAGAATGAAAAGTTATTTGCTGGTAATAATGTATATAATAATGTCTTCGTTTTGACTGATGCCTGTGCTGGAAAGGGCAATGTTGTATACTGTAAAGATGTGTAGTGATTAAATGTAAAATTTTTAAAATAAAATAATTAATTCATTAATTAAAAAAAAAAAACTCAGTGTAGTGACAGGCACCTGTAGTCCCAGCTACTTGAGAGACTGTGGCAGAAGGATCTTGACTTAGCCAGATCCTGTCTAAAACACCACACACACACACAAACACACACACACACACACACACACACACACACACACAACAAGGGACGGGGAGAAGAGATGCTGGAAGCAAATTAGCTCTGTGTTTGCTTTTAATTGTTGAAGACTTTGTGTGCTTGCATAAGAGAAAGGAAGAGAGATGACCTCCCCACACACACAATGGTGTGTGGTTGCAGCACAATCCCTTCTCCATTTCGTATCCTGTTGGGATTTGGGGCATGCATGCACATATGCCTGGCGTGTTTTTCAAGCCACTGGTGCTAACATTTGAACTGCAGTGGGTCACATGGGATCCACTAGACTACAAAACTAGCCTATAGCGATATTTTCACATAAGGCAAGTTGTTACTGATGCAGTTATCAACTACTGTAATTATTTTAAACTATAGTTTTAAAAGGTACCTAATCAATGAATATGCAAATAGGTTAATTTAGTATTCTGTTTATTTCTTAATCATTGCAGAAACCTTCTTGCAACTCTTTTAGGTGCCAGGTACTTGGTTAAGTGCTTATTGTGCAAAAAGGTACAAGGATGGGTAAAACACAGGCTCTGCTCTCGGAGAACACAGAGTTTGCCAAACACATGCAAACTAATACTTAGGAAAAATTAACCATGTAGATTTTATCCAGAACCCTCTACTATAGAAACAGGAGAGACTATCAGGACTGAGCTTACATGTATATTTCTGAATGGCATGGATTGGCATTTTAAACAAAGTTTTTAATAGATACAAAATGTTATATCCTGGGACACCCTGTGGCCTAGTGGTTAATGCAGCTGGATCCCATGTGACTGATCATGTGATTTGAGTCCTGGACCCTACAGCTTTGAAAAACACACTAGGCTTGTGTTGAAAATCCCAAAAGGAAGGAGAACTAGAGGAGAAGGGAATATAGCGTGACCATTCCTCATGAGGGATGTTTCTTGCTTTCTCTCTCTAATTTACCTTCTGACAGTTTTTTAAAACTATATGTTATATCCTAGAAATAGGTTTGTAAAATTCCAGTAGACTTATTAAGAACTCATGTACATACCAATGCGTGCACATGCACACACACACACACACACACACACACACACACACAGGCCAATCTGTGGTATGTTATAATTGAGATAAAATCTGGAATGGCAAAATTTCAATAGCAAATAATGGCTACATCTGCTGTCACATGGTTGCCTTGCAAAGTGGAGCTGCCCGTGGCCACAGGAACTCTTGTCCAGAGAGTGATTGCCCTAGGACAGTGAGAAATAATGTTAACTTTGTCATGGTATCAGAGAGTCCAGGCTCCACTATTCACTCAGTTTTTGTTAAAGAATATTGTCCAAAGTCCTTTCTAATTTAATTGCTTTCAGACTCAGCAATCCCAGAGGCTTTTGAAAAAAAGTTCATTTTGCATATGAAGTTTTTAGAAATCATTATTCAGAGGGCTTGTATTCTGACCAAAAAGAGAGCTAGAAATCCCCCTCTACACACACACATACACTGAGGCATGGTCACTCTGTAGTTCCTTCCCCATTTCTCCATCCTGTTAGGATTTTGGACACATGCACACATGTTCTCAGTGTGTTTTTTAAGATGGAGGTGGACAGGATTCAAACTACAGTCGACCATATGGGAGTTGACTCCTTTAACTACTAGGCTACAGGCCTGGCCCTAGAAATTACTTGTAAGAAAAGGGCCGAGAATAGAAAATATGTTCTGTATGTACCAGGCAGTGCCTCCTGTGAAACACTGAGTCACACACACACTTCCAGGAATGAGCAAGGAGTAGCCAGCCAAACGAGTTCTAAATGTATGCTTCCCAAAAAGGCACGGTGATCTTCTGAAGATTAAATCAGCATTTAACTGGGAACCTAAAGGCCTGAATAGTGCTATAAAATTTTTGCAGTAGAGTCATTAACTCCAAAGAACAGAGGGTTGGATTTTTCTTTTTTCTTTCACTCTCTCGTGTTTTTTAATCTCCAAATTTAGTAAAACACTCAGAAATACCTCATCAATTATTTACTTTACTTTGTGGGTACTGGAGAGAAGATTGGGCCTGAAAAACAAAATTATACAGTATTTGAAATTAGTAGGCAATTTCAGCCCTTCTGAAAATGCTTCCCAGAGACTGCCCATCTTTCCTACTTGGTGGAAGCAAAGATAACTAACTATCAGCTTGGAAGAAGCAGCAGAGATAAAAATAACCCCCCAGCACCACCATTCCTTCTTAGATGATATGCCTTAACTCTGACTTCTCTGCCCTGCCATTTTGGTTTGGCTAGTCCGCTGGTTTTGCCAAAGGTTGTGTTTAGCCGTCTGCTCTGAATGCTGCTGAGTAACAGCAGAATGTAATTAATACTAGAGAAGGTTAAAATTACATCCTATTGTAATGGCGGTTCTTTCATATACACACACACACACACACATGCATGTATGTACATATATGTGTGTGTATATATATATGTATATATATGATAGTGGTGGGCATATAGATAGCATTTATTTTAATATTTACTTTGAATTACAACTTTTAACCACATATTAATTTACTAATGTGTTAATAAAATATTAAATTACCTAACTAAGAAAATACTCAGCTTTTATAGACATAAACACATACCCACTTTTTTTCAAGTTTATTTAATTTTTTTATTTGAGAGAAAGAGAGAACGAGCACAGTTACCCTTGACAGGGTGTCACCATGCTGAGTCCCCCAGCCTCCCAGGCAGCCAGGATCACAAGTCCATGAGGTGGCACCCTACCACCTGGACCACTGTGACTGGGCCCCCACACACATTTTTTTTTATTTCATTTTAGCCGTGGGTATGGGCTGCCCCTAGAAACCTATGTTATCTCAAATAGTAATTGAATCATAACTTGAAGCTACTGCGCGTTGACCAACTTCTCTCTCTCTCTTTTTAAGTTCATTGATTTATTTCTTCCATGAGAAAGAAAGCAAGAGATAAGGAGAGAGAAACGAGCCCCGTCAGTTGGGTTTGCATCACAATCTCTCCCAGCCTTTCAGCCAGCCAGTGTCACGGGCATGAGCATGTTCCCAGCGTGTCTAGGTTGGCCCAGCAGCTTAACCCCCATCTTCCATCTGGCTAGCAGCATTGCAGGGCGTTGCGCTACCACTGCACCACTGCTGCTGGACAGGGCCGGCCAGCAGGGTTTCTCAGTCCCCCATCCCGGTCTTCACACTGTGGCCAGGTACAACAGGCACCAACCAGCGTTACAAAGAGGACTTGGCCCAGCCTTCACAGCGGCTTGAAACAGAGAGGGAGGGAGTGTGACTCTGACATATGTTTCTGGCAACTTAGGGAACTATTTCAAAGCACTCCTGTATGGGCCGTGGCAAGAAAAGCCCACAAATCAGGGTGCTTATCCTGCTCTGGCCTTCACTAACCTGCATCATCCTGGAAAACAAGCATCCGGAACTCTGACTGAAATCTGGAACGGCCACATACAGCATAACTCGTGCTTGCCATCTTCATTCAGCAAATATTTACAAATACACGTTGTGTGCCAGGTCCTACAGTGTACACTGCGTAGACAAGGAGAACGTGCCTTCCAATCATCGGCTCTTGCTGACAGTCTGTGTGTGTGGTAGTAAAATCTATCACTGATGGCTTTGCTTTTCTTGTTTCCTACCAAAAATTGAAACTTGTGAAATTGAGTCATCAAGAAAGTCATGACGTGTTTTTTCATAGAAAAATACTTTCCCAACAATCTAATATATTACAGTGTCACTTTAATGGTACTCACTTATTTAAACTTGGAAAATAATAATCTCTTACCATTTTATGACACCTTATGATCTTTATAGGCAAACCATTCCTTAAATTTGAACCATGATCATTATTTAAATATTGACGTCTTACTATTGTAAAGCCTTGTTCTAGGCCCTCAAGTGACCTTTATTTTTTTTTTAATATGGTTGCTGACTTCTTTTTTTATAATTATTTTATTAACTTTATTTACTTTAATTTGACCAGATAGGGACAGAGAGGGAGAGAGAGAGAGATGGAAAGAGAGAAAGCAAGCCACATCTGGGATTCAAACCATAGTCCACCATGTGGGAGTCCAGCACACTTAACCGCCATGCCACCTTCCAGCCCCTCAAGTGATTTTCTAAGAGCTTTATTTAAGAAAGTCAAAATATAAAGCAGGGGGGAAAAATACAGAATATATCTATACCCAGAACTTATTTCAAACACTATTTAATGCAACAGAATATAGTGTCATTGATTACAAAGTGTGTGTGTGTATGGGTGGGTGTGGGTGTGTATGTGTATGTTTCATTTTGTTTCTTCTTAACATTTGAGGTCTTTTAACTTGAAATGCATCTTATTAGGAGTGGCATGTAGTCATTGTTTATAGTCTGTCAGTATTTTATATTATGTAGTAGTACATAAAATCACGAATTGTCTCATAACTGCTGATTTCACAGATTCAATGAACTATAGTAATACAGGGGAGTATGTAGAAATACTAAATACCTCAATAGATTATTTTCAAAAGCGTTATTCCCCAACCTCACCCTTCACTTGCTTATTATTGTTAGTTCAATATGTTAAATAATCTGGAGGATTTATGGAGAAGGTATAATTTTATAACCGTTCTTGAATTGTAATTTAAACTAGAAGGGACAGAGTATGAAATAAAAATATTCTCAACTTTGCCTTTGGAACAAAAGCATTTACTTATAAAAGTAATTTGTTTACAAAACAAGTTTAGGATAAAAGAATTTACTGACTTAAGGACTTAAAAGGCCCAGAGATATGCTTTAAAACTAAAGAGTTTGCGTTTATCAGGCTAAGAATTTTCAAATCTCTCTAACTCAAGTCTTATCATTTATATTAGCATAAAATACACACTTACCATTTCTGTTGTTTTGTTTATATGTTCCTATACAGCTAAAATGTATTGAATATTACTCACTGAGAACCTCACGCATGTAATATTTAATCCTCACAGCATTGCTACGAAGCATATACGCCCGTTTTGCAGAAGTGTAAATTGTGATTCTAAACTTATATGAAGGAGCTTCAAAAAGTGTCTGGAAAAGAGGAATGAAAATACAAGTTTAATTTCAAAAAATAATTTGAAGGGGTCAGCAGGTGGCATGGTAGTCAAGGTGCTGGATTCCATATGGCCAACCATGCTCCAAGTCCTGGACCTGGCAGCTTGAAAACCAT
The DNA here is from genome assembly GCF_000334495.1 of Tupaia belangeri chinensis. NCBI lineage: Eukaryota > Metazoa > Chordata > Mammalia > Scandentia > Tupaiidae > Tupaia > Tupaia belangeri. The sequence goes on along the minus strand of NW_006207406.1, from coordinate 645,926 downwards.
GCCAGGTGCAGGTACATGAGTGCCTAAAATTCTGAGAGGAGAATAAAGAAGAAGGGATTGCAGTATGGCCATCCCCACTGCGGGATGATTTCTCACTTTTCCACTCTCTTGGTGAGCACATGCACTGTATGGCAGAAACCTAAACAAAACTAAAATTTGCAATGCTTGTATACCTTTTATGGCACACATTTTCAATGATCTTCTTAAAAGTTCATCATTATCAGTTGACAAAGCTCACACATAGTGAAGGAGCCTGCACTGAAATATCGTCGTCTGTCCCACTCTAGACCTGTTCTCATCACTACAGAGCCATCTCCCTGTAATAAATGCCCAATGAGCGTTTTTACTCACACTTACATTCACATAGA
>NW_006207406.1:635309-645532 GCF_000334495.1 Tupaia belangeri chinensis | reverse complement strand
GGGAAAGAGGGATGGCGGAGAAGTTCTCAGAAAAGTATTTTTCAGCTGAGGTTGAAGGATTACCATCAGGAGTTGGCCTGTCAGAGAAGGGAGAAACTTTACTTTCTGGGCCTGTGGTGCAGCATGAACAAAATGTAAACGCTAGTTTGACTTTGTGGCAATTTCCCACCTTCTTAAGGAGTTAGGATTTCACTTTTTTCAATACTTATCTCCCAAGAAGTCTGTGGTAAGGTCTGGACCTTTAAAATCCACCTCCCCACCCTGCCCTGGTGTTCTGTGATAGCTAGATTCACCATAGTAAGAACAGTTGATAATATACACTTGTAATGTGTGTACATTCTTTGCTCAGGAGAAAGTTCATGATCGTCATCAATTTCTGACCGCTAATGGGAGAAAACTTCTTCATTAGATGAGTGACTTTTAAAAATAGTTATAACCAGTTCACAGGAATCCAAAACAGCCTGCGTTGTAACCCTTTACACTTATAGGTGTGAATATTCATGTGTCTGAAATAATGTTCAACAACACATTTTCCAGACTTTATCGGTGTACTTGGAGATTTTCGATTCGTCTTTCATTTAAAAGGAATCCTGGTTACGATCCACTAAATTAATGTCATTACCTTCGTTTTTTGTTTTTAAGAATTATTTATTGGGAACCAGCAGTTAGCATAATGGCTATGTCGCTGGACTCCCACGTAGTCGACAGCGGTTCGCGTCCCGGACCCGGTAGCTTAAAACTCACGCCGGGCGCGTGTGCATGCGTGCCCAAGATCCTGAGAGGAGAATGGAGGAGAAGGGATTGCGGCATGACCATCCCCCCTGGGGGGTGATTTCTCGCTTTCTGTCTCTCTGTCTCTCTCTGTCTGGCGAACGCATGCACCCTATAGCAAAAAAACTCTCCAAAAAATTATTTATTTAATTGTATTTGCTATTATCATTATTTTTTAATTTGAGCAGAGAAAGGGAAAGTGAGAGAGCAAGCCACCAAGTCTAGGACTTGAACCTTGGTCAGCCATGTGGGAACCCAGCACCTTAACCACCATATGACCTGCCACCCCCATCTTTACCTTCTAATGGATCACTATCTGTTTCTTAAAAAAACACTTCAGGAGATAATCATGTATTTTTAAAATTTTAGTCAGGAAGTCATGTGATGAGAATTGTGCTTGCATTTTAACATGCTCCTCCAGCAGCTACCTTGACGTAGGCCTTTCCTTTATAGGGAAGGATGGAGAGGGAGGCGTCAAGGGTGGCTCTGTATTTATCACTGAGCTTTCAGTTGGGCAGTGAAGCCATTATACAGCATATGAAGTAGTTGACAGAGCAAGTTGAGGCAGGAGACGCGGGGTGTGTTTGGTCTGGGACATACTGTACACGAGGCATTTAGGAACTCTCCAAATCTTATTCTATCAAGATGGAGCTGTGTACTGGGCATTAGCATTGAGGATTTGGAACAAAGGATTTTGTCCTTTTTTTCTTCCTTTCTTTCTTTCTTTTTTTTTTCTTTTCAATTTGCAAAGAAAGAATGTGTTTGCCAGAGAGAGACAGAAAGACAGACAGTAAAGGAGAAAAAGAGGGAGAAAGCACACCTCAGTGGGCCATTGTCATGCTGCAGTCCTTTCTGTTTCTCCACTCTGGGGATTTGTACACACACAGGTATATTTTTCAGGCCACCAGAGCCAGGATCTAAACTGCACAGTCAGCCATGCAGGACCAGCTCCCTTAACCATTAGGCTGCAGGGCCAGCCCTAGAGAAAAAGGATTTTCAAAAAGTGACTCCAAAGGACATTTTATTGGGTTGAATTATACCTGGAAGTCTAGGAGTGAAAAGGCAAAGGTGACTTTACACATGGAATTCTGGTTACTTTTTTTTTTTTAGCTATTCAGGGTGTTTAACTTCTGAATGTTGTTACTTTTAATTACTAACATGTAGAGAATTTGAAGCTCCTTTTGCCCAGTGTTGTTCATCGTAGTTAGAACAGTGACAGGCTAATTGAGATCAACTGCGGTCTAGTCATTCAGCTGAAGAGTCTGCAACAGTGCAAGGCCGTGACTTACAACCCTGTGCCGCAGTGAAACCCGTAAGTGGGCAGAAGGTTGCATGTGGTATGACACCATGTTAATGAAGTTCAATAACAAGCAAAGTGAAACAACATATTGTGTAGGTTTAAATATATGATAAAATTATTAAAAATCAAAAAAAAAAGGATGATAATCAAGAAAGTTAGAATATTGGCTCCGTCTGGTAGAGACAGAGGGCCAGCCCTCCGATCCCACATGGCTGAGCGTGGTCAGAGTCCCGGCCTCAGCAGTGCAGCCGTGCCCCAAATCGCCACAGGATGGAAAAACTAAAGGGACAGGATTGCAGTGTGATTATGCCCCGTTGAGGTGTACATTCTCTGCCTCTGTCTCCATCTCTGTGTCTGTATCCGTTGTGGTGAGTACGCACACAGTCTGACAATTAATCTGAAAAAAAAAAAAGACAAGCTGAGGGAAAAGGGGCTGGACACATGGGTAGATGTGTTATTGCTAATGTTATAGTTCCTGAATGGTGAGTTTATAGCTGCTCTTTGTACTGTGACGCTTTATAACTATCAAGCTGTATTTATTTTGTAGAAGCAAATGTTATATAATTTCAGGTTTGTTCTCATTATCATTTACTTTAAATGTAATTTGGCATCTTCATGGATTCGTTGTGAAAAACTAGAATGTATTTCAATAGATGTCAAGAAGGCATTTTTAAATCTATTGTTTTATTAAAATAAATTTTTAAAGATACCAGGTTTAAGTATGACAAGAATCTAGGAGAAGAGCTGACTATTGGAGCTTAAAAAAAGTCAGCTTGACAAGAAGGCAGGCCTTGAGAAGTTATCTACAGCTGGGCACCAGCAAGTATCTTGCTAAGTCAACTACTTGATAGAGTTGCTTTGTCATCTATCAGTGGAGAAAAGGAGTCTTCTCCCTGCCTGCGATCTCTCTCCAGTGTTAAAGGGAATAGGCAGAGTTGCTGGTGTTATCAAGAGTGTGGGAGGAGAGGCCATTGTCCTTTCTGACTTACTACTGGTCCAGAATGTCAAGTGTTATCCTGAAGTGTCCCGAGGAAATGTCCAGTGTAGAAAGGACAGGTTAGTGAAATGAGACATAGCAGTTGGTCGAATTTTAAAAGCGGAGGTTCTGGAGCCACCAGAACCCCATGTGGAAGTCCAGCAATGTAACCACTACACTGTTGGACTCCTACATGACTGCCCACAGTTTAAGTCCTGAACCCGGTGGCTTTACAATCACGCGGGGCTGTGTGCATGTGTGCCCAAGATCCCAGAAGGAGAATGGAGAAGAGATTGTGGCATGCCATTTCCCCTGAGGGGTGATTTCTCACTTTTCCCTCTCACTGTCTGTCTGTCTCTGTCTCTCTCTGTCTCTCTCTCTCCCTCTCTCTCTGTCTCCAGCAAGTACATGTCCCCTAAGGCAAAAACCTCTCAAAAAAAAAAAAAAGATGAGGCTCTTGGACTTACGGTGATAAAAATAATGCAGTAGAGAACTCATGAAAGGAGAATTAGTTTGACTCAGAGCAGTAGAAGGTTGGTACCTAAGCAGCCTTAGGAAAAGAGCAGGCTTACAATGCTTTAAAAAGCTGGGACCAGCGGATAGCATTATGGTTACGTCACTGGTTCCCACATAGTCGACCGCAATTCGAATCCTGGACCCTACAGATTAAAATTCACACTGGGCACGTGTGTGTGTGTGTGTGCCCAAAATCCCAAGAGGGGAATGGAAGAGAAGTAATTGCAGTGTGGCCATCCCCTCTGGGGGGTGATTTCTTGCTTTCTGTCTCTGTTGCTGGCAAGCACACGTGCCCCATAGCAAAAAAAACTCAAAAAAATATGCAAATGAAGCTTAGAGTAATCACTCAATAAGGTATGCTAGGAATATCTTATTTTAGAGTGAAAATTTAAGACATAGCCCTATTTATGAATGTAATGCACAGTCTCTCCTCACTTAATGACCAAGTTCCATTCCTACTATTGGGTCATTTCACGAATTGGTCAGTAAGCAAGGAGATAAAGGCAGATGTCTGGTGGGATGTTGTGATGCCATCAAGTATGTGTTTTTTGATAGCTACTACATGACACCATATTAGAATAATGTCATTTCTATCCCTACACAAAGTATACGTTAAAAGCACCAGAAAGCAACAAGACACACAACACAATAATGACAATCTGGTGTCATTCGTTTTTATTTATTCTGGATACTCCTGTGGGTGCACAATAAAGTACAAGTGTACCAATGAAATATGTAGACTTGTGTGATTCCGAACTCTTTGGGGTAGTGAACACTAACCCACGGGTGACCCAAATAAAGACTGAGAAATGGGATTCCCAAGACACAGCAAGAGAAGTGGTCGTTAAACAGGATGGTGGTTAAGTCAGGGGTGGCTGTACTCTGCTAATCAACACCAAGAAGTTCTTTCTTATCATTAATTTTAACGCTTTTTAGTTTTCTCTTAACTAGTCCTGCTGGTAATTCATTAAAGTCATTTTCCATAGATTAAGAAGGAATGTATTTGAGAGTGTTCCATTACTGCCCAACAGTGAGATGGTCCCAGCTTGCATTTCCAGTAGCTATTTGACATTCTTCTGTTTGGCTATAAAGGACGCTGTCTTTTAGAAATGTTTGGTATTCCATTTTGTTTTTATTTTTAAAGAAAGATGGTATTCTGCTCCTTTCTTAGACAACTTGCAGAATATGATCATTATAAATTCAGAGTTAATTTTGGATAAACTCTTATATTTTACAATTTCCAATACTGCAAACAACATCTAGTAACTTCTTTCAAAAATACTTAAGGGGATTCAGTCATGAAAGGCAAGTGTCAGAGCAATAACCTGAACTTTAATTTTTATCATTATGCAGACTTTATCATTTCTCTAATCGGAAAAAAAATGAATGAACCTTCTAGAATTATTTAAAGTATATACAAAAATAGAGATAAGTAATAAACGTGTCTCTAACCATGGAAGCCAGTTAGTTTTGTTGGATTTTTTCCTGGTCTTAATTTTCATACCCATGTGTACATTTAAAAACTTGCAGTTGCAGTATATTTATTGCCTTTTTTAAATATTCGATTTTCTATTTAGCACATACCATGAGCATTTTGCAATGTCACTAGACAGTGTAAGTTACTTATACTTATTCATTTACTGTAGTTTTGCTTAGGGCACATGTGCTCGCTGGAGAGAGGTGAAGAGAGAGAGAAAGTGAGAAACCATCCCCCAGGGATGGTGTGCCACAGTCCCTTCTCCGTTCTCCTCTCAGGATTTCAAGCAGGCTCGCACACCTGCCTGATGTGTTTTTCAAGCCATCAGGTCTCAAATTGTAGAGTCAGCCATGTGGGATCCAGCCTCCTTAACCTCCAGGTCACCAGCTGGCCCAGTATGCTCCTTTGAAATGATGCCTAACATTTTATCTTATGGATATACACTTTCGTTTATTTAACTCTTCTTTTATTACTTACATAGTTTTTATATAACAACAATAGCACCATGAACATTCTTGTGCTTAAATCTTTATTTCTATCTCTGTTTCCTCAGGATAAATTCCTAGATGTGGAATTTACTAGGTCAGAATTTTTAAAGTTTTCAGTGTTGCTAATTTGCTTACCCTACCCCTGGAGGGCTGCTTGTGAGAGTCTAGTACCTTAACCACCATGCCACCTGCTACCCTTCCAACTGGTGTTTTTCTTTTTCTAAAGTTAGAGAAAAAACTCTCTAACACAGCTGTTTGAAACAGCCTGTCAGGAGTACTTCCCCTGGCTAACCTTGAATACCGGAGTTTTAGAATCTCAGAATTAATCATGTGACAGTATTTAAATTTTTTTTTTTTTTTTTTACTTTAAGTTGCTCATTAATATCTGGAGTGGATTGCAGTGTTTTAAGATATAACGCATTATCTAATGTTTTACTGTGCTATCTAAATCTGTTAGAAATGGCTATAGCTCTTTATATTGTTGTTTATTCCAATAGTGAGGAGAGCATTTATGTGGATAATTCATGGAATCTCTTTGAAATAATTACTTTTTTTCTCTAACTTTAAAAAAAGAAAAAACACCAATTGGGAGGGCAGCAAGTGGCATGGTGGTTAAGGTACTGGACTCCCACATAGCCAACCGTGGTTTGAGTCCCAGACCTGGTGGCTTCAGAATTACACTAGGTTTGGGAACCAACAGTTAGCGTAATGGCTATGTCACTGGACTCCCATGTAGTCAACCGTGGTTCGTGTCCCGGACCCAGTGGCTTAAAACTCACTCCGGGCACGTGTGCGTGCGTGCCCAAGATCCCGAGAGGAGAATGGAGGAGAAGGGATTGCGGCGTGACCATCCCCCCTGGGGGGTGATTTCTCGCTTTCTGTCTCTATGTCTCTCTCTGTCTGGCGAACGCACATGCCCTATAACGAAAAAAAACTCTCAAAAAAAAAAAAAAAAAGAATTACACTAGGCTTATATGCATATATGGCCAAAATCTCAAGAAGACAATGGAAAAGATGGGATTGTGGTGTGGTCAACCCCCCAGGGGGTGATTTCTTACATTCCCACTGTCTCTCTCTGTTTCTCTCCTGCAAGCACACATGCCCTATGGCAAAACCTTTAACAACAACAACAAAAAAAGAGTAACTTTTTTACATATCTTGCCATTTCTCTTTACCATTATTTATGGTCCTAATAATTTAGTGCTTTTGCATTTCCACTACCATCATTAGATGTCTGAAGTCTAGCACATGAATCTCTCTCTTTTCTTTCTTTTTTCTTTTCTTTTTTGACTAATAGGGCAGTACAGTAAGTTATTGGCAAGGGGATAAAATATTTTACTGCCTCATATAGTTTCATTGATGTATAGGGACCTTGTGGTGTGGTTTCTGCCTCCCAGCAGAATTGAAGAACTATTTAGAAAATAGGCAAAAGTTTTGTTCTATGAATTATCTAAATGTAGTCATTGTTTTAATGTTGGTACGTAAATCTTTGCCCTTTCTTTGTTAATGTGTCTTTTTCCTTATGTGAAGGCATAGGTGTGAGGGCTTTGCCAATCCCCACATCATCTTTAGAAATGGTTTCAATCCTATATTCCTTAAAATCATAAAACATTTTACCTAAGAGACTTGAAAGGCCTCCTATTTATATTGCACGTGCCAGGTTTCTTAGAAATCAACACTGTAGTCTCTAATTTAGCACTTCATGTACGTGCATGTCAGTAGCTGTATACATGTGAATTACGAATCATTTTATTGCCTTTATAGTCTGGAAGGAAATTAACAAGTGAATTTGACTTATAAAACCTTAGTAGAATTAAATTATATGGAATGAACCCTATTTCAGAAATACGTTTTCAGAGTCCATGTTTGGAAAGATACCTATAAAAATTAAAATACTCCAGAGGTAGTTGATTTTCATGACTACTGATAGCTTTTGTTGGTTTGTTTTCTTTAATGAAAATAATATGCATGTGATCAAAAGTCATCCATTACAAGGTAACTCATGATAAAAGTGAATTTCCTTCTCCCAGATCCCCCGTCCCACTTTTCCATTATAATCCAGCATGAACAATGTCCTTTCATTCCACACAGTTTTCACTATATATGTATCCTTATCACAACAGAAACAAAACGTATACCCTACTGCTCTACACTTAGAGTTTTTCATGTAATATCACTTGAAAATATTCCTATATAAGAGTTGCCTATAGCTTTATTACAAGAAAAATCACACAAACATTAAAATATTGTTTTCCTTTATAAAGATCGAATGCTTTAAAGTCGCAAAGTTGTGGTCCTCATGAGAACCCTTAATTCTATTTTCTGCGTTTCTTTGTTGTGCTGTAGCTAGTATCTAGGGCTCTCTGGGGCTCTGAAGGCAGCCTATTTTTTATGGATAGGGCACTTGGGAAGCCGTGTTTGCTCCTCTTCACAGTAGCAGCAGGCATCTCTAATTTTTTAGCCTTCCACAAACACCTGCTGTGGTTGATTCATTCATCACCCTTTCTCTGTATTTTGAGTTTGGGATGATTTGAAATATCGTTAGTCTTTTTCATTGTTTACTTTCCCAGAGAGCATCTTTGGCTTTCGTTTATACTAACACTTAAGCTTTGACCTAGAAGGCTTGTAGCCTTTTACTTTTATAAATACTGAGGGTTCTGAGTAAGTACAGTCAACTTTTGATTATCCACAAGGCACTTATTACCAGTCTTCGGCCATTTGAAAATTACTTTAAATAGCAAACTCATTATGCTGGGGAAGGCATATAGATACGCCTAGATCAGACAGGGTTGAAATTCGAGTGGGGTCTTTCTAATATGAGGGGATTCAAAAAGTTCATGAAGGGGCCAGCAAATGGAGGAGCAATTACATCACTAGACTCCCATATGACCAACTATGATTCGAGTCCTGGACCTAGTGGCTTGAAACTCACATCAGGTACATGATCCTGTGAGGAAAATGGAGAAGGGATTGCAGCATGGCCATCCTCTTTGATTTCTCACTTTCCCTCTTGCTGTCTGTGTGTGTGTGTGTTTGTGTGTGTGTGTGTGTGTGTGTGCATCTCTCTCTCTCTCTGATGAGCGCACATGCCCTAAGGCCAAAACCTCTTATAAAATAATAAAGGTTTATGAAAAAAGTATATGAAGAAATAAATGATGCATAGATTTCCAAGTTTATATGCACCAAAACAAACTCGTGCTTTAATTCCATTTTTCCCTGAACTTTCTGATCGCATACTGTCTTTGTAGCATATGAGCAAACGTGTTTCAGCCACCTACTATGTGGCAGGCATCATGCCAAGTGCCCTAGTCAAATGAGATGGATAATATTGTTATTTACATTTTACTGATGAAGACATTGAGGATGACTGAGGATAAGTCACTTCCCCAAGGTAACACAGACGGTAGGTTTTGGAGTCAGAGTTGGAAGCCAGGCAGCTTACTCCAGAGCCCATGATCTACCCCACTAGGTGCTGGACTCTAGGCTGTGCCCTCGCCATCTCTATAGGAGAGGGGTTTTCACTTTCTTCTTCTCAGATCGTAGAGGAAGACCCAGTGTAGAAATGGAAACAAGTGGGATCCAATACCAAAAGCATTTTAAAGATGAGGAAGAACAAGATGGCAGAACATCATATCCAATCTTTGTAATGCTTCAGGTAGCTGCCACTAATTCCCATCCAAAGAATGGCATGTGAAGGTGCCAGCTATGCTATACATTCCTTGTTACTTTTATTTAAGGTGTGGCTGCAATTTAATGAACAAAATAATGTCCCCTGAATGTTGCACACCTCGTTGTTTCTTTCCTTCCTTAGGATAGTCCGTGGCTTTGTGCCTTTGTTCTCCAGGGGACTCTGTGATGTTGCCACAGGGGCTGCCACAGACCCAGTCCCTCGTCATCCCTTCCCTCACCAAGAGCAACTCTGACTATGTTTTTATACATGGTGGTTTCTCTGTAAGATTTACTGGGGATGGGCAGGGGAGGCTGTTCTGTAGCTGAACTGAAAAGAAAGGCTAGAAAGCAGCTGATGTTGAAAAACAGAATTCAGAGCAAAATATACTTCCAATGTATATGTGAATATTCTTTTGACTTACCTGTCCTCTTACTCAGTACCTTACCTCTTATTGTACTTACACGTTTTCATGGTGATGTTGATTGGGTTGGGGTGAAATCATGTGTTCCACACAATCCAGGGCCTGGACCACTTTTCAAAACTCCGGTTGCTCTTGAGGATTGACGTCTGTCGAGCACCAGGCTGTCCCCAGGAGACCCACAGCTGCCACTGGCTGCCAGGCACAAATTCTGGGCCCACCCACATTTGCCAGCAGTTCTCTTGGCATTCCAAAAAAAAATTTTTTTTTCAAGACTCCAGTTGAGTAAGAGAAGATTGGCAATGAATTGAAAGTGACCATTTATATTAACATTGTTTTTTTCCTTGTGAAATTCAGGTTTGGACTTGATTTCTAAGAAAGAAACCATCTTTAAAAACAGAATTCTGGGCTAGTCCCATGTACTGCTGGCTAAGGGAGCTGGATCCCACATGGCCAAGCATTAGTCGAAATCTTGGCCTAAGCAGCTCAGAAAATACCCTGGGTACAGGTGCTAGTGTGCTCCACATTCTGACAGGAGAGAGGAATGGAGAAAGGGTTGCAGAGGTGACCATGACCCTATGGGAGGTGCTTTCTTCCTCTCTCTTTC
>NW_006207406.1:617478-635278 GCF_000334495.1 Tupaia belangeri chinensis | reverse complement strand
TATATATATATATCTCGGGTGCACATGCCCTCTAACTATGATTAAAAAAATTAAAATTTGCCTCCTGTTTGACCAGGGAGTATTACTAAATTTGGAATTATTTAATGTGGTCTCCCTGAATCTTTTAAAATGTAAAGTGGTTTTACAGAGGTTGAGTCATATTTTCAAATGGAATTTCGTGAGGCCAGAATATTCAGTGACTATTTTAATAAAGACGAAGATACTTTTTAAAAAGAAAAACATGCAATATAAATTTAAGTCCCACAAGCCCAAGAAGCCACTCAGCCTAGGTTTGGGGACTACACATAGCGTGAGAAAGGCTAGAAACGTTCTCATCCTGACGTTTGTACCACAGAGCAGGCGTGTGTGGACATTTTCGTTGTTGTTATTTATTTTTGCCTGCTGGAGAGAGCCCTGGTTTTCTATAGTTTCTAAAGTGATTTGTTTCAAAAGCATTTGTAATGTTTCCATATCCTTGGTATAAGGCATCTTCTGAGTGAATTTAATCAAGTTCCAACTGTCTTCAGATAAATCCAACAAATATATATCAGGTATCTAATCTACTGTGTTCCAGACTCTCTATAAAAGTGAATAAGGGCCATGGTCCTTCTTCCAAAGTATTCACAGTCTGGTGAAGGCAGCAACGCAGGTGAGGGGACTGTGGGGACCTGGAACTGGAGAACAAGGCTCCCTGAGGGACTTCTGAGCTGAGACAAGAAATGGGGACACAGAACAGTGCGTCCTGGTGCCCACTGGCACAGCATGCTGCCGGACTGGAATATGCCAGGCAGGAGTAAGGCGCGGTTAGACTAGTTTAGTACCAGGTGTGCTGGTCTGTCAGGAAGGAACCTTGTCTGTCCCCTTAAGGAGCTTAGACCTACTACTGAGTAGGAAGGAGCCACGAAACAAGAAATGACTCTTGGGACTAGCGTGGTCACGTTGCCATTTTAGGAGGCTAGTTCTGTTTGTTTGTTGGCATTTTGTCTGTTTTTGTTTAAGGCTAAATAAGTTGATCTGAGCTGAGAGTTGGGGAGATTCTGGTGCCCAGAGAAGTACGTACCTTGTGAGGATAGTTTCAGATAAAAACTAGAGGATGGGATCAAGAAGGGACTCAAGTGGAGGCCAAGGTTGTCCAAGCAACACGGTGATACTGAGCCAAAACGGAAGACGGCGGGGACAGACAGAGGGGCACATCAGGAGGAAAGGCAAAGGACTTAGGATCATTTGGCTGTTGAGGGGGCAAAGTAAGATGGGGAGGAGGAGAGTCAAGGGTGACCCCCCAGGATGCCGGTAACTTCAGAGACTCACATGAAGGGTGGTTCGGTAACAGCGACAGACGAGGTGGGAGAGCGGGCAGGTGAAGGGGTAACATGATTTAGCTCACTTACTTACCAGCCTTGACTGTATGGAGAATACTGAAATTTGGGAAGGGGCTGGTTATCGTCAAATAAAAATAAAGTGCAGCTGTATGGTTAAGAGTTGTTGAACTCAATGGGAGGTGTTACCTTTCGCCACCAAAGAAGAACATGTGCCTTAGCCCAGCCGTGTCTACATTTTGGACAGATAACGCATCATTTTTTTCTAGAAGCCACTTTGGCACGTAGCTCAATTTGTCATTCGTTTTTATACACAAAGTTTTTGTTCTCCTCTGCCCCGTAGAGTGCATCCTTCACTCTGCTACAGGACCACTAGTGTCTGCTATTTGCATCTCTCCCCTGCCCATAATTACCACCCCCCACATTTTCCTGGAAACACCCAGCTGTCAGCCAGCTTACACCCAGCCACCTGGTCTCGTCTAAATAACTTTGAGCCATGAAGCTACAAAAATGAATCATAACAAAACTTATTTCAAAGCTCCTCTTTAGCTGGTGAAACCAACATCAGTCGATTATATTTAAAAATGAGAAGTACGTTTAGAAGTTAACGGATTTAATTACCTTAAAGTGCTCTGATCATACACAGTATTACACACACACACACACACACACACACACACACACACACACTCTTCCATTCTTTCAGGCAAAGCAACTTGGAATTATCCTTAATTTCTTTTTCATTCACACCCAGTACATCTAAGAATCCTGTTGCCTCTCTGGAAAATACACCCCATTCTCTTGCATGTCTCGCTCTCTCCTGGTCCTAGGCACCATCGTCGGTCTCTGATTTCTGTACCTACGTGCCAGTCACAGGTCGTCGGCAGTTTTACTCACTTGTATCTCACAGAAACCTACATGGTGCCCAGGATAGTGGCACTCCATTTATATTTGTGGACTAAGTTGATTACATGGATGAGACAATTAATAGCTTTTTTGCGGACACACCAACATTTAGAAAGCTGTTTTCATGTTAATGGAGAAACCATATTAAGAGAGCCAAACATTAACCCATGCAGCTTTTATCAGCTTCTGTTAAATGGAAACTTGGGTGTATTTTACTTTTTTAAATTGGTACTTTACTTCCATAGATATTACTGCTTATTTGTAATTTCAGTTAAAACTAGTTTTGAAATGTTGCCATCAATGATGTTTTCAGCAAAATGCTAAAAGAATATCCACATAGGAAAGGGCTATATTGGGCCGTTCTACTCTTTCATCCAGAACTATTTAAGAAATGCTAATGCTGGATCTAGAGAAACCGCAGGAAAAGTAATAGGGAAGAGCTAGTCCATTTTACTTTTTTCCCCTCTTAACATACATCTTGCTAAAAAAGAAGCATACAAGAAAATAAATGGGCATACGTTGTCCTGAATTATTTGTGTTCATTGCTACATGACTTGACTTTTTTAAAAATGACTGCCCATATATTTCTTTGTGCTAGATAAATTTGACATTTCGTACTAGTCTCCTCAGTAAATATCCATCATGTGGAAATTTCAGATGGTTTTAGTAAGTGTTAGGTCCTCCCGACTCTCTGTCCTTCCTTGCAGCATTTTTTCAGGAATATTTACTCCTTACTGATTTTTCTGTTGCTTAGTTGTTCTGTCATCAGTGAAGGGTCTCCTCCCCTTCCTATTCCTCCACCACCCCCCCCAGCTTTGTTCTGCACATCTGGACTGATCTGAGAGGCCTCTCTCTCTCTCTCTCTATCTCTCTCTCTCTAAACTCAAAAGGTTAGGCATAAAGTCATAACTGCAACTCTAATTTGAGAAATAGGACTTGTGGCTTTCAGGTTAAGGTTTCTATTTTCTGTTCTGACTCTAGATTGTTTATTCCGCTCCTAAACTATGGAACCTGAACAGTGCATGCAAATACATTTCTCTAGCTAACTGTATTTTCTAGACTGTTAGGAAATCACAGGCTCAAGAGTCCAGAAAGAATTTGAGAAAACCAGAGAGTTCTAATGCCTAAGTGTTCGCAGGAAGCTTTCTCTGTATCTAAGCTAAAATACGCTGTCTACTTGTAGTTACACAGTAGATAAATAATGTTACGAGACAGGCTGGCCTTCTGAGATATGCTGGAGGAATGGTGGAGGTGGGTTCTGGGGTCATACAAATGGGGAACTGCTATTCAGTGTGAAAGGACTTATAGAGAAAGCCATTTTGCCTAACCTGGCATTCCCTAAATTAATTTGAGGATAGAACCCCTTTCCCACTTAAGGGAACCTTTCACACGCTTTGGAAATGCCAGATGGAAAGAACACAGACATTTCAGCTAAAGTCCTACACAGGCATTAACCAAGATCTTCATTCAGCAAATATGTATTGAGTGACTAGTTTGTGTCAAGTACGATTCAAGTTGCTAGCGATGTATTCAGAGAACAGGACAGGCAGAAGCCTCTGTCCTTGCAGAGCTCAGAGTCTAGTGAGGGAGAAAGACAGTAAGTGTAATATGCAGCTATTGCAAGGTACTCAATGTTTTAAGCCGCCATGAAGCAGGGTAAGAGGGTTGGGTGTGTAGGAATACGGTTTTAGGGACCAGTAGTTGGCATAATGACTATGTGGCTAGACTCCCACGTAGGCGACCATGGTTTGAGTCCCAGACCCGGTGGTTTAAACTCGCGCCGGGCTCATGTGCGTGCGTGCCCAAGATCCCGAGAGGAGAATGGAGGAGAAGGGATTGTGGCGTGGCCATCCCCGCTGGGGAGTGATTTCTCACTTTCTGTCTCTCTGTCTCTGTCTTTCTGGCGAGCGCACGCGCCCTATAGCAAAAACCTCTCCAAAAAAAAAAAAAGGAATGCAGTTTTAAATACAGCCGCAACCATGATCAGTTGCCTGAGATCCTTTCCCTCTAGTCTGTAAAATAAAGAATTAAACTGTTGGGTCGTCAGAAAAGTCATGATTCATTTTTGCATAGAAAAACATAGAAAAATACGTCATGACTTTCCAGTGACCCAGGCGATCATCTTGACCACCTGGGGCTTCCTTCCCAGCCTTATGGGTCTGCTCTAAGACCAAGATTTTTCTTCCAAGCCCTAGTCCTGCTAGTTCTTGAGTGTGTCATTGAGTAGTTATAGTCACCATAGCAGAAAGATGAGATATTAATAGTCATAGAATGGCTGCCCAAGAAGAGCTCTTAAATTTAACTCATTTGTAATATCCACAGGAGAACTAAACATTTAAATAAGGGGGGGGGGGGAATCTTCCTAGTTTTATTTTTAATTTTAGTGTGCACCTTAATCCGATGTCGAGGGAAAAGCATTTGACTGAAGAGCCGGAAGCCTCTGCAGTAAGGTACGGAAGGCTCCCATGCAATGTTAGCACTCGTGGTCCGGGAAGCTGCAGCTGGAGCACCGCACTTCTGCCCAGATCCTCCTGTAAGTAGGAGGTCCGGGACTTGATGCTGAACGACCTTTCAGACAGCGTTCCATTGCCACATGCCTGAGCTTGCATCTCAGAATAATTAGAAGTTTTGAGTCACACATCTTGGTCTATAGTGTTTATGTTAATTATAAATGTCTGAAAGTTTCTTAAAACTTTTCCTTTGTAGCTTTTTATCGAAGACAGGCTGGAGTTTGGGGAAAGGGTTGTGGATTGTGGTCCTAAGCCTTTGATTTTTCAGTCTCTCATTTTTTGAATGTTTAAAAACTATGTTTCCAGTTGCCTGGACTTAGTGGCTTTTATATTCTTCATCTCGAAAAAAAAAAAAAAGAAAAAGAAAACTGTTTGGAACTGCAGTCTTTTAATACTTTTTAAATAATATTTCATTCTTAAAGCACTTAGGTACAATTTTCAAGTAGATCATGGGTTCCTAAATACAAAGATATTCCCACTGACCTATAGGAAAAGCTTAAAATACTATCATTAAAGTTAAGATGTTCCCATCTTATAAAGGAATGTTCTTCTCAGATTATTTCTTAATTAGATCTTAGAATTTATTTTCCATGGTGGTTAGCCTAGTATTCACAAATTAACCCCAAGCCCACCAGTAACAGTATATTTTCACTCCTCTTTTCCTGTATTCTGCAAATTCAATGTATATTTTTTAAAAAAAATGCTTTATAAGCACTTTGGAAGAAAGGAACAAAATTTGACTATCTGGACAAATTTGAGAAAGAGTAATGAGTGTGTCCACAAGTTTCTCTGAAGCTCTAGCATCTCAAATGGCTCTAGATTAGATGAGGTTGCAGACCCTCCCTACCTATGGTCTCAGCCCCATAGGCTCTGGTCCACTTGAGGTCCTCCTAGGTTGGTTCTGAAGCCCCCTCACTCCATTCTGCCCCAATTGTCTTACACAAGACAATTGCTCTTTTCATTAAGTGATCTGCTTTCTGCTCATTGACTCAGACTGTTATACAGACTTACCAGCTATCAACAAAAGTGCTACTTTGTATACCCATTTCATTCTGAAAAGTGTACTTGGAGCCTCACTGCTCACAGCAAACTGCTTGGCATGCTTGGCTGAGGCCACTTGGGAGAGCTGGGTTTGATTTCCAGCCCTCTTCCCTCCCCCCACCCCCCAAAAGACTGGTGCAGTGGCACAAATCTGTAGTCTCAGCTGCAGGGAAGCTGAGGCAAGAGGATCAATATAAAGCAAGATCTTGTCTAACACGCCACACACACACACACACACACACACACACACACACACACACACACTTGGCTATTAAGACTGATGGACTTTGTATCTAATCTGTAACATCTTCAGGAAGTTAAACCCACAGAGCATGCAATTTAAGCTTTTGACACTTTAAAGATATAAAAATAGCCTGGCAACAGCTTGCTCTCTAAGAGCCTGAGGTTAGGGCATACCATACCATGTACATTGCTTCTAGTCTGAAAACCATGACAAAGGCAGTGTCACCCAAGGCCCCATGTTACCTCATTTGGTAATCTCCCACATCTACCTCAGCTCTGCAGCTGGAAGAAGTACCCTCAAGTGCATCAAGAGCCAGTCTCTAGTCCCAAAGTGAGCACTGTGTGCTCAGATGCCTCTCCTCCTCCCATCCACACACTGCTCGCCCACACGCACACACTCAGGGCTACAGGTGAGCTGGGGAGATGGCGCGGTCCGGCTGTCAGGCTCCCTTCTCCCACAGGGCAAGGGCAGATGTGTGCCGGCTGCAGCTGAGAATCCCATTAGAGCGTGCAGCTGGGCCCTAGAATAAGGTGGAAAAATCAGTCCAGATAAGAACTGCTGCTTATTTTTCCTGAAGCTGAAAATTACCATTTTTTGGTTTGTCTGTTGTGCCAACAAGAGTTTTAGAGTTTAATAAAGAAACAGAATTCTCAGTTTGTTACCCTACAAAGATTTACTTTTTTTTAGCCTCAAATGATCTTTTCTCATTGAGAGTTTGTTCATAGTAAGTTTTCTCTTTCAGACCTTGGTTTTGTTTTCTTTTGTTCTTTTTTTTTTATTGATATCTAGAATAGGTGTCCTTCCCCCCCAAAAAAGTTAATGATTAGGAGAAGTTGCAGAAATTAATCTGCTGTAGAAATGTCATTGTCTCTTTGTCTCCATGATTAAATATTCTCTAAGTATGGCTCAGGTGCACTATTACTTGCTTTTCAGTCTCTTCTGATCAAAAGTTATAAAGCTAGAATAAGCATTTCCAATGAGTTAAAGTGGTTCTTTTCACTTGACATAAAACAGGTGCTTTTATTATTTTAAGATTCCATTTTGTTCTGACTTCTCTTTGGCAAGGCTGATCTGCACCTATTTCTGATCCAGAATGTCTCCCCTTCGATCCTCCTGACATTCATACCCGGGAATTCTTCATCACAGGGGCTGTCCTGTGTACTGTGGTGTATGTGGCAGCATCTCTGCCCTCCACCTTGATGCCAACAGCACCTCTCAGACCACATGTCCCCTGGGAGGCAAACTTGCCTCACGTTGAGAGTTGCCATTCCACACTGTATATAGCATGAGCTGCAAGACACGTCAGTGGTTATATAACATGGGAGAAATAGAAGCTTTTTTAAAACTTTCATTTCTTTTATATCTGATTTTCTTTTTCGTATTCTGATCATGAACATATTTTAAAGTATCTGTAGCTGAGAGCCAGCAGGTGGCATAATGATTACGTCACTGTACTCCCACGTAGTCGACCATGGTTCAAGTCCTAGACCCAGTGGCTTAGCTAGGCATGTGTGCATGCATGCCCAAAATCCTAAGAGGAGAATGGAGGAGAAGGGATTGCGGTGTGGCCATCCCCCTCCCTGGGGGGCAGGGTGATTTCTTGCTTTCTGTCTCTCTGTCTCTCTGCCTCTTTGGCAAGTGCACATGCCCTATAGCAAGAAAAATCTCTTAGAAAAAAAATAAAAACCACTGTAGCTTTTTTCCTATTCAAGAGGTTTTTTTTTGAGGTTTTGTTTGGTTTTTGCTATGGAGCACATGTGTTTGCCAGAGAGAGAAGAAAAGGAAAGTGAGAAACCACCACCCCACCCCACCCCAGGGGGAATGGCCACACCACAGTCCCTTCTCCTCCATTTTCCTCTCCTTTTGGGCATACACACACACACACACACACACACACACACCTAGTGTGATTTTCAAACCACAAGGTCCAGGACTTGAACCACACAATTGATCATGTTAGATACAGCTGCCTTAATCGCCACACCACTGCTGGCCATCCTATTCAAGACACTTTCAAAGAATGGGAAGTCTTTTGTGTCCACCTCCAGGCCAGAGCCTGATGCTCTGAGGGGTATACACACTAATTCATTCACACCAGGTATTTTTGCTATCTAACTCTCCAAATTCAGGCAAGACACTAATTGCATGTGTGTATGTTTTTTAAAATGAGATTTTCAAAACATACAGAAAGTTGTTTCTTTCACCTTAGAAAGTAAAATGTGGGCTGGCTCCATAGCCTAGTGATTGAGGAAGTCAGATCCCACATGGCTGACTCTTGTTCAAATCCCAGCCCCAGAAACATGCAGAATATGCTGGGCATTTGTGCACATGTGTGTCCAAAATCCCAACAGGATGGAGAAATGGAGAAGGAATTGCAGTGGACCACCTCCCATTGGGCGGTGCTTTTTTCTTTCTCTTTCTCTCTGTCTCTGTCTCTCACTAGCAACCACACACATGCCCTGGCAATTAAAAAAGTAAGGAATGCCTGCCATTTGAATATATAATATGTTACTGAAATTTGGAGGATAAGACAAAGAAAATCTATATTTAATTAATATGAATAGGTGTGTCAAGAACGTCCTTGTAATGCTCTGTTTAGTAGACTCCAGTCATTCCAAGTTTTCAATAAAAGAATATTGCATATTTGCAGAATTTGAGTAGACTAGTCAATGTTGAAAACAAGGGGAAAAAAATGTATGATTCTACTTTTTTTTTTTTTTTGGAAAGGTTTTTGCAATAGAGCACATGTGCTCGCCAGAAAGACAGAGACAGAGGGACAGAAAGTGAGAAACAACTCCCCCTAGCGGGGGATAGCCACGCCGCAATCCCTTCTCCATTCTCCTCTTGGGATCTTGGGCATGCACACATATGCACCCGGCATGAGTTTAAACCACTGGGTCTGTGACTCAAACCGTGGTCGACTACCTGGGAGTCCAGTGATATGGCCATGTGTCAACTGCTGGTTCCTGATTCTACTTTTTTAAAAGACTATTTAGAATCTTCCAACTGGAATGGTATTTCATACTGTGATGGGTCAAGTATCGTTGTATTCCCAAAGCTGACCTGCACAGGTAGGAACTCCTTGGGCCTAAACTGAAGCTAGAGCCAGGGATGGAGCTGAGACCTTAGGCACTACAAAAGCTTCCCCATCCACATTCTACAGCTGTAGATGGAGGGCTAGAGGGAGACGGATGGAAGTTAAGTGAGTACTGGCTGGAGGGAGGGTTCATTCAGCTGCCCACATCTCTCATACCTGTCTACCTCCTGTCTGAGGACTTAGGGAGGCTTTAGCGCACCTCCTTCATCTGTCAGCAGAACCCCGCTGTTCTCAGAACACAAAGGCAGCCCTCAGTGATGCTGTTACGCCAGCACACGCAGATGAACGGTGTGTTCTCGTGTCTGCACAAGTGTCCCTTTGCCTCCTGTCCCCCCACCAGTGCGTGTGTGTGTGTGTGTGTGTGTGTGTGTGTGTACCAGGTGTTGAGTTTGCACACCCGATAAGATAGCCCGACAGGTACTTACAGAGTAAGTTAAGTCTCGTTCACAAAGTGATAACATTTTAGAACTGGCAAAACTGGGGGAATTAAAGAGTAACTTTAGAGCCCCCAATAGCTCACATACAGAGTAGATGATAAATGTAGAAACCTGTCATTCTAGAAATTAGTACTGGTTTAAAATAGGGAGTTGAAGATAGTTTAAATGAAGCATTATCAAATACTTGTTGTAGGGAACCAGCAGTTAGCGTAATGGCTATGTCGCAGGACTCCCACGTAGTCGACCGCGGTTCGCGTCCCGGACCCGGTGGCTTAAACTCATGCTGGGCGCATGTGCGTGTGTGCCCAAGATCCCAAGAGGAGAATGGAGGAGAAGGGATTGTGGCGTGACCATCCCCCCTGGGGGGTGATTTCTCGCTTTCTGTCTCTATGTCTCTCTCTGTCTGTCTGGCGAGCGCACGCACCCTATAGCGAAAAACCTCTCAAAAAAAAAAAAATACTTGGTGTTTTGGGTGAATCATGACTTTTCAAGCTCAACACGCATCTTCTGAATTTCCTCTCAAAAGATGTTTTCCTTTGTCTTGTTTCTTCTCCTTGTTCATTCAGTACTTCAACAGGTATTTATGACATATTGGTTGCCATGTGCCAGACACTGCAAATGACATGTCTTCATACTTTCTTTGCCTTTTTCTGGGAGAGGAGAGGGGGGTTGTTATGGTAGCTGTAATTCTTCCTGTAGGTGAAGGTTCGAGTGTGAGATTGAGCAGTCAGAGGTTGCTAGGGGCCCTGCATGGCAGTGGAAAGGCAGGAGTCTTACAGCCTGTGCCGGTAGCACATGCATGAACGTGTTCTGTGCGCACACGCATACACGTGCGCACACGCGTACACGTGCGCACACACACGACACCCTGTTAGATCTGGGTCTTCATTTTGTAACAGCGGAAAGGACATAGTCAGGGAAGAAGACAGAGCATAAACACATTCCCCCCCTCCCTGCTTGTTCACTAGATTACTAAGTTTCTGTGTGTTTGGTACTAGGGGGTAAGAAATTATATTTTATATCCTTGCCAACAAATCCTTTTTAAAATTATCACCTAACACTACAGCACCCCTCACAGACATTAGGGGGAAAAAAAAAAGATTTTAGGCCCAGGGAAGAGTGGAGCAGTTGAACACCAGTGAGATTATAACTTGTTCGTGCATATTTTTTGCACTCCTACCATGTCCCAGGAAATCTGACTGATGCGAGGCCTCAGTCACCTAAAGCAGCCCTGTCCTGTCATTTGCGGAACTTCCCATCTACTAGAGAAGCCTTGAGCAAGACGGGAGACAATACCCCTGCCTGTTCCACAGTGTCGCCTGGGGCTCGGCCGGGGAGTGGCCTGCAGAGCCATCTCTGTAGGCCTGCTGACCCTGTTCTATAAAAACACGATGGGTGAGGGAATCTCAGGGCAGGGAGAAACACCCAGCTGCATTTGTCTGGATATAACTCTCATTAACCTTGTGCTGCTAGTTACTCTCCTCCAGAAGTACTGCTCAAAGGATGAGAGGAAATGTGGTTTTATTAAGACAGTGAAAGATTGGGATATGGATGTATCTCAGAGACCATTTCAACATCTAAAAGCTATTCGACAGGGATCCTGTCAGCCAAAGATGAAATGTGTGTAGCTCAAAGGAGGAGGAGCTTTTTAGCAAGTTTACAAACAGCTCTTCCATGTGAACTATAATCATTTGCTAGTTCAACAGGAAGACTGTTCCTCTTATGAACTAATTATTGAGCACAAACGATTACTGACACACAAGAGCAGCCATGGAAATTAGAATGCGATGACTTACAGGCACGCTCGCCAGACTCCTGGAAGTATCTGGTCTTCTAGATGCTGTAAAGATACATATTAAGAAGGTTGAGTGCAAAGTGATTGTCACTTGAAAAACCATCTTCTTTGGCAAATTTATAATTTGAGGTGTTTCTCTCTTCTCCCCCCCAACCCACCTTTTAGCTTGTCAAAATTCCAAAAAACGATCCCCTCAATGAAGTGCATAACTTTAACTTCTATTTGTCCAATGTGGGCAAGGACAACCCTCAGGGCAGCTTTGATTGCATCCAGCAAACATTCTCCAGGTAAGTGCTCTTCCAGGTATGCTGAAGGGAAAGTCATTTTTATATAAGGGGTTTTTAAAAATTAAACCATAAAATCCATAGTAGTCATTCCATAGGTATTTATTGAATTCAATCACAAATGTCATTTATTTGAAAAATACAAGAGAGGTGTTCAAAATGTTTGTAGAAAATATATACTATGAAATAGCTGTCCATGGATTTTTAAATGAAAATATACTCATACTCTAATCCCTTTTTCTATAAACTTTTTGAAGTTCCCTCATATTTCGCACTTACTGTGTCCTAGATATTATATTTGTCACTGGGATATTATAGCAAAAATTCTAAGATCCTTGCCTTTGAGGGGCTTTTAAGGGATAGTCAATATTTTAGTACAAAATATGGGGTTTTTAAAGTTTAAAACAATGTTTCAGTATTTTTTTATTTTTTATTGAATTTAGAGTGTCCCTGATGCATATTCCAGGGTAGTGTCGCCTGGGGCTCGGCCGGGGAGTGGCCTGCAGAGCCATCTCTGTAGGCCTGCTGACCCTGTTCTATAAAAACACGATGGGTGAGGGAATCTCAGGGCAGGGAGAAACACCCAGCTGCATTTGTCTGGATATAACTCTCATTAACCTTGTGCTGCTAGTTACTCTCCTCCAGAAGTACTGCTCAAAGGATGAGAGGAAATGTGGTTTTATTAAGACAGTGAAAGATTGGGATATGGATGTATCTCAGAGACCATTTCAACATCTAAAAGCTATTCGACAGGGATCCTGTCAGCCAAAGATGAAATGTGTGTAGCTCAAAGGAGGAGGAGCTTTTTAGCAAGTTTACAAACAGCTCTTCCATGTGAACTATAATCATTTGCTAGTTCAACAGGAAGACTGTTCCTCTTATGAACTAATTATTGAGCACAAACGATTACTGACACACAAGAGCAGCCATGGAAATTAGAATGCGATGACTTACAGGCACGCTCGCCAGACTCCTGGAAGTATCTGGTCTTCTAGATGCTGTAAAGATACATATTAAGAAGGTTGAGTGCAAAGTGATTGTCACTTGAAAAACCATCTTCTTTGGCAAATTTATAATTTGAGGTGTTTCTCTCTTCTCCCCCCCAACCCACCTTTTAGCTTGTCAAAATTCCAAAAAACGATCCCCTCAATGAAGTGCATAACTTTAACTTCTATTTGTCCAATGTGGGCAAGGACAACCCTCAGGGCAGCTTTGATTGCATCCAGCAAACATTCTCCAGGTAAGTGCTCTTCCAGGTATGCTGAAGGGAAAGTCATTTTTATATAAGGGGTTTTTAAAAATTAAACCATAAAATCCATAGTAGTCATTCCATAGGTATTTATTGAATTCAATCACAAATGTCATTTATTTGAAAAATACAAGAGAGGTGTTCAAAATGTTCATAGAAAATATATACTATGAAATAGCTGTCCATGGATTTTTAAATGAAAATATACTCATACTCTAATCCCTTTTTTCTATAAACTTTTTGAAGTTCCCTCATATTTCGCACTTACTGTGTCCTAGATATTATATTTGTCACTGGGATATTATAGCAAAAATTCTAAGATCCTTGCCTTTGAGGGGCTTTTAAGGAATAGTCAATATTTTAGTACAAAATATGGGGTTCTTAAAGTTTAAAACAATGTTTCAGTATTTTTTTATTTTTTATTGAATTTAGAGTGTCCCTGATGCATATTCCAGGGTAAAGGCGGGGGGCGGGGGGGGGGGCAGGAAGAGATACACATTTTATATGTCCTCTTTTTTCTTTTTTGGTTCAAGCCTTTTTTCAAGGTTTATTTTAGAAATCTTTATTCTGCAGCAGCATGGAAGCCAGAAGCCAATCCCAGTATAGCAGTTACTTTCTCTGTTTTTCAAATAAGTAAATAAATAAAGAAGGAGGGAGGAAGACAAGACTGCACACCCACACCCAGGGTACCATGGAGCCCTTATCTTCTTAGGTCCTCTGGAAACAATAAGCCTCTTGTCTCTCTCTGCTTTGCTTACTTGTTTATGATTAAAGAATGGGCCCTTGAGCAAGGGTAGCTGTTCTCTGGCCCCTGGATAGAAACAGAGATGGAGGGGGACTAGCAGTTAGCGTAATGGCTATGTCGCTAGACTCCCATGTAGTCAACCGCAGTTCGCATCCCGGACCCGGTGGCTTAAAACTCACACCGGGCACTTGTGCGTGCGTGCCCAAGATCCCGAGAGGAGAATGGAAGAGAAGGGATTGCGGCGTGACCATCCCCCCTGGGGGGTGATTTCTCACTTTCTATCTTTCTGTCTCTGTCTGTCTGGCGAGCACACACGCCCTATAGCAAAAACCTCTAAAAAAAAAAAAAAACCAGTGATGGAGGACTCTGTCCTTCCTTAGCATGTATGGTTTTGACGTTGGGCCAGACTACCTCAAGCCAGTCCATCCCTATTGCTGTCCATGCAGTATTTGAAATTGTGTAAGCACTTCCCAGGTATGGGGAAAGCAGAAGAAAACTGGGTTGCATGTGAGCACAGCAGGCACAGATGCAAATAAGACAGTTCAGTTTGTTGAAACAGTTCCCAATTTCTCTTCTTGTTTGTTTTACCTTTATCTGTCATTTTCTCTGAACATATATTAATTTTGCTTTCTGAAAATTGCCCACCTCCAAACTTACCTTTTTCTTTTCTTTCTTTCTTTTTTTTTTTTTTTGCAAATGGCATGCATAATAGATTATGAGGACTTTTCTGCACTGTCTGCAGCAGTAGCCACTAGTCACACATGCAATTTACATTTCAACTGGTCAAAACTGAATAAAATGTAAAATTAGTTGTTCAGGCACACTCACCACATTTTACTGTCTGTACAGTAGCCACTATGTGCAAAAAGGTTTAAGGTTACTAGCAAAACTATACACCATGCAGCAAAAGAACAGAAGCAATTAATGTGAGAAAATTGGGACAAATGCATTAGTATCTCGTCAGTGTGAGTCAAGGTGCTTTATAAAATTATGTGGTGTGTTTATAATCTGAAATTTGTTGCTACCAGGCTTTCAGTTCTGTTTGGCGTGCAAATTTGTATGTCCTTTATCTGGCTCCACCTTTTCTTTTACTTATCTTCTTTTTTTTTTTTTTTTTTTTTTATTTCTATAGCCAGAGGACATGTGAATTTGCCACAGAGATAGAAAACAGAGCACCCCAGTGGGTCACAGTCATGCTGCAGTCTTTTTTCCCCCACCCCATCAGAACTTAGGGCACACAAGCACAAATGCCCAATGGGTTTTTCAAACTGGCAAGGCCAGGATTTGAACCATGGTTAGCCACGAGGGACCTGGCACTCTGTGCACAGGACTTAACCACTGCACTACTGGGGCAGCCCTGGCTCCACCTTTCCTATTCAATTTCACTTTTATTTTTCCCATGGTTGGTCCTCCTCTAATTGTGCAAGTTCCTCAAGGGGAGGAGTTTTTTTATAAGCCCTTGTTGCTGTCTCGCAATGCTGACTGAGCCAGAATACGATTTCAGTAGATGTGTGTTCAACAAGTACAGATTAACTAGCTTTCTTTCATACTATCTTTTTAAACCTCCTTGCACCTCACTTACTTCTGATATAAAATGGCAGAAATGCCATAGTCATAATTACCTTTTATGGGTGAGCCGGTGGCGTGGTGATTAAGACAGTTGGATTCCATATGGTGAATCATGGTCCATGAACTGGACCCTGCAGCTTGAAAAACACACCAGGCATGTATGCGTATCTGCCCAAAATCCTAAGAGGAAAATGGAGGAGAAGGAACTATGGTGTGACCAACCCCAGGGGGTACTTTCTCACTTTCTCTCTCTTTCTATCTCTCTGTCTTTTTCTGAGTGCATACTCTCTATAGCAATTTTTTAAAAGAATAATAATAAAGAAAAGAAAAAAGGAAAAGAAAAATTGCCTTTTGTGGCCCAGCCACAGTAACTCACATGGGTTGACTCTGCTATTCAGCAGGCTACAGTCACATGGGTGACCCAGGTTGGATTTCCATTCCACCCTAAAAGCTCTGCGTGGTGGTCTGCATCTGTGATCTCTGCACTCAGGAGGATGAGGTGGAAGGATTGTGAACTCAGAGCCCATGTGCATAGCAGTGATGTTCTAAGACAGTGTTAAAATACCTTTCAAAAATTCCTTCAATCTACCCATTCATAGACTTAATGAAAACATATAGTTTGGGACATACAGTGTATAGTACCACACACTGAAGTGTGGCTAGTGAAAGAGCAAAGGAACACTTAGACACATGTGTCCAAGTATTTGCATTTTTAAGAGACTCAGTTGAAAAGAAATGAGTCAAAAATTCAAGAGTACCTTCTTGCCCATAGGGTTTTCACCTGAAGATCTGTTTCTTGACTGGGTGGTGTAGGCAGTAACTTCATCATGAGTGGCAGCATGTAAAATATTTAGTAAATAATAGGGAGATATGTTACAGTGCAGACTTCCTGCCACCAGACCCGCACTCAACTGCAGTTGTTTTCTCCGAATTTTAGCCCCTCTATCCCACTTCCCCTGAGGGTTCCCTCCTTGCCCTCTTCTCCTCTCCTCTCTTCCACTGGGTTTTTTTCTGCATTCAAACTTGCTCAAGATTTTCTCATTAAAAATAAATAAATAAATAAAAACAAGAATACACTCACTGCCTCCAGGCCCCACGACTCCACTGAAATGCTCGCCAGGGTCTGGTCCTCCTCGCCCATGAGTGCAGTGGGTGCTTATTAGTTCCGCCTTGTTCTGCACACGCCGTGCTGCCACATGTCATGCTGTTGACCACTCTGTGCCGCCCAAACTTTTTATTCCAGTGGCTTCCAGACACAGTACTCTCCTGGTCTCCCTCCTAACCTCTTTGGCTATAGCTTTTCCATCTTAGGTGATAATCTTTCTTCCTGTTGGTTAAATATCAGTGTTCACAAGTGGTTCCTTTCCAAGACCCCTTTTGTCCGTATTTTTCAAAGTCACCATCCCCAGCACTGAATTCCTTTTCTCTCTCCCAAGCTCTACTCCTAATCTGTCCTTTGTTTTATATTCAGCGTTTCACTAAACCGTGTCCTCATATGTCTGGTAAGCTGGCGTGATCTTTAACTTCTCTCCCTCCTCTTGTAGCTAGCTGATCACTAGCTGAATCCTGTCGGTTCTCTTCCTCACTGTCTCTGGAATCCGTTCGTCATTGTGCATTCTTATTGCCCTATTCAATCACCTCCTGTCTGGAAAATCCTCAGTAGCTTCTTATCTGGTCTCCCAGTTCCACTCTTGCATCCCCCTTCCTCCTACTCTGTTCTTCATCCAGAATGATTTCACTGCAGGACAGATGAGACATTTTCTCTCCCCTATTTACTGGTCTCTGTTATTTTGGGCTGAAGTCCAAAATCTATTACTTCCAAAGTAAGTACTTCTCATTCCGTCTTCAGCCTCATTCCTAATTGTCCTTCCAGCTCTCTTGGGCCAATCTGAAAACCCTCTCCTTACTCTCCCTGAGCCTGCACAGGTTCATCATCCCCCTAGAATATCTTCATCCTTCCTCCCCCTTGGCCGGCCATCTTTCTGGATGAGCCCAGGTGTCACTTCTAAGAAGTCCCGGTGAGGTGCCCTTCCTGGAGATCTCCTGTCCCCAGTACTTGTCACGCTGTGTAGTCATGTCCAGTTTTTCCATCCCCATCACCCATTAGAGAGCTCCTGTCTAAGAGGGACCATGTCTATCGTTTTCCATTTCAAGCCCCTTTGCCCCTCGCATTACCTGGCATGCAACCCCTGCCTAGTAAATATCTATGAGATGAGTGAGCTGGTTTTTAAAAGGCTTTTGTGAGACAGTTACAAACATTTATAAACTTTTTTTTATTAAGCTTTATTTTTACTGTTGTAGCAAAATCTTTTTTATAACTTACCTAGTCCAGCTTGTTTTAAGACTATAGTAATATCTTTTAAGAACATTGTGTAGGACCAGCTCATGGCACAGTGCTTAAGGCAGGTAGATCCTGCATGGCCAACAGAGCCATCCAAGTCCTGGGCCTGGTGGACTGAAGTCTGTGCTGGGCACATGTATGTGCACGCCCAAATGCTGAGAGGAGAATGGAGGAGAAGGGATTGCAGTGTGGCCATCTCTCCTAGGGAGTGCCTTCCCACTTTCTCCCCTCCCTCCCTCCCTCCCCCTCTCTCCTTCCCTCCCTCT
>NW_006207406.1:615324-617447 GCF_000334495.1 Tupaia belangeri chinensis | reverse complement strand
TCTCTCTCTCTCTCTCTCTCTCTCTCTCTCTCTCTCCTTCTCTTCCACTCCAATAAGCAAACATGTCTTATAGCAAATTAAAAAACAAAAAACATCATTTATGGCTATTACCATGATCCCCGCTTTACATGAGTATATTGAAATAGAGCCATCTTCTGGGTCCTACTATCCACAATTATTTCAATAAAACAGTTTTTTTTTTAATATTCCTACAAAAAATTACTTGCCCTGTATTTTCTTTAATATGTACTATTTAAATAGGTCATCTTATATAGCATCTTAACAAAGTGGCAAAAATAAATTCTACAGATTTTAGGAACTTTCAGCAAATGACATGGAAGCAGGCTCTAATATTTCCTAGTATTTTTGCCTTAAAATTAATACCTTGGTTAAAAATGAAAAGAATTGAGTCAGTTTCATGTACTCAGTTCTAAATCATGCATATTTTAGTTTCAATAAAAGTAAACTTTTGAATATTTCTCATATCAGTGATAGGTAATTCTTAAAAATAGCTGGCTGTTAAGCAAAACCAGAACTGCAAACCCTACTGGGACTCTAGCTTTTGCTCAGTTTCGCTTACATCTTCAGAGACTCTTTGCACAACAGGGACTGATTATTTTTTTCCAAAATTTTATGAGTTTGGTCTCTGAGAGCTAATTTTTCACTCTTGTTCAGAATATGAAGTAAAAAAAAAAAAAAAAAGGTGATATGAAAAGAAGAAGAACTGAAGTATTGTAAATAATCTTTACATCTAAAGATTAATCTTGTTGTAGGATTATGAATCTAATTTGGGCTGCTGGTTGTAGGATTATATCATTCTTGCTTGCTTTTAGTGTACAAAGTGAGGGTCATCTCTAACAAAGCCACTGTCTTACTTGACAGCTCGGGAGCCTCCCAGCTCAATTGCCTGGGATTTATACAAGATAAAATTACAGTGTGCGCAACGAATGACTCGTATCAGATGACACGGGAAAGAATGACCCAGGCAGAAGAGGAATCCCGCAACCGAAGCACAAAAGTTATCAAACCCGGTGGACCATATGTAGGTTTGTATAGATACCCTTCTCCCTCTCGATGATTGATTGGAGTAATTCAGGATCACTCTAGGTAAATACTGGTAACATTAACTTAAATGAAAACACAGAAATTTGTTGTCCAAACCTTTTCATTAGCCTGGTTTGTTTGTTTGTTTGTTTGTTTTTTTAAAGTCATCTCTTCTTTTCAGAGTGCTGGTAAGTTGAACAGATTTTCAAATTTAGATTTCCTAAATCCTGAATCCTCTGTTGGCACTTGATTATTTTACAGTGCTGGGTCTGGCCACGTTACTTCATGAGGTTATAATAGAGGTACCGTTGTGTTTTCTTTGTCACTGGATGATGTCATTTCTGCGGTGGATCTGTCAGTAGAATTGAACTGATAACCCCACTGGCGGTTTTACTTACATCTTCAGAGGCTCCTTCAGGGACTTTTCATGGCCAGAGTTAAAATGAGCTTACAGCTAGGCATTGGGGTGGCACCTCTTTGGTACCTCAATTGTGACCTTCATCCTTCCATTAATTAAGAGTCTGTCCACTCCCACCGTCTTTATCATCACTCACTCAAATATCCATCAGATTGAAGGGAAGCAAGACCAGATGGGCAAAATGCGTCTCTTTTATGAGCAGTGACCCTAACAACTTTAAGGACTCAGTTCACAATGACTAGTAACAGTCACAGCCAGAATTACTAAGAGTGAAGATGAGCTCTTTGAGTCCTTGGTCAGTTTAATAACACCAGTCACTCTACAGTAAATGATGAAAGGATATTCATTTTAAAACTTAATTGCCTACAAAATCAGTCTCTTGAAGAACCAAATCCATTCATCAGCATCATTCTAAAGGTTGGTAGTTTTACCCTGAGTTTTCCCATTGCTGATCCGGCTGCATGTACTCAGATTTGAGAAGATCCACTACTTTCTTTAATAAGTATTTCTTTGCAACAACGCCAATGCTTCTGGGACTTGGTGCTTAGCTTAGATACATTTAGTTTGGTTTAACAACAATTCATGGCTTCCCTAGGTATCTGTACCCTCGGGGCCCCGTTCCTTGCCCAGTAAGTTAACACCAACGAGATTTTTCACCTTC
>NW_006207406.1:596624-615293 GCF_000334495.1 Tupaia belangeri chinensis | reverse complement strand
TCCTGCTGAGTGAGGGAACAGCTTCCAGCCTCTTTTCTTTCTCCTTTACCCTCATAAGTAACTTCATTAGCTTTATGGCCAGCAGGCTAAATGTCAGATTAGTCTTCAAATGCACAAGATCTTCTGCCCTCATATTAAATGCAAACTATGAACTACCTATCCCGACTGCTTTGAAAATGTTGTTTTAGTCTGTCCAAAAGCACGCTTTTATACACGGGGAGGCAAATGGAGTGAGTTTGACAAAGGAATGGATGCCTCAAGCCATCAGAATGATCTTTTTCCTTCCAACCTAACTAGCTAAAAAAAGAAAGAAAACCTTGAAAGCTTGAGAATCTGCGACAATTGCACTTTTCTGCTGATGACCCTTGGGCGTCCCCTATGCGCATGTGTTTTCGCATGTGTGTTTGTCTGTTTTGGTAGGGTCAGGAAGAGTTTGCAGCTTACACAACAGACTGCTCAACACCCTAAATCCCACCGACCATACACTTCCTGATGGTACTGGGAATTTGAGAACTTGCAGGGTTTCTTATAGGCACTACAAACACCGTTTGTACATTTTGAGGGTGACCACAGGAAATGTGAGGCTATCAGAGTTTAAATATGAACCAGGTTACGTCCCCATCGTTCTAGGAAGTGCTGGCCACCCTCTCCACATGCCGGTCCCCACCTCGGAGCCGGCAGGGATCTCTGCTGGACCAAGCGCTCTGGTTAGCTGTTTCCTGTCTGCTTTGTCTTCAGGGCCCTGGCTATTCCTCATCACAGCACAGGTCTTCTCTGGCCTTCAGTCTGGTCGTTAAGCTCCTTAGCCTTTGATTTTCTTGGTTGGACAACCCCCACTCCTTTCGACTTTCCTTAATATGGTCCTTTCAGTACTTTATTGCCCTCCTCTGGCCTGCTTCCAGGTCCTCACCTCAGTTCAAAGCTAGACATGCTGCCCTGAAGAAAACGTCTATCGGTTCCGAATACAGCGGGAGCAGAAGACTAGTATTTTGTTTGGCTTTGCTGTTGTCTGTTTGGTTTGGTTTTGCCTTCAGTACTTCATGTCATGTTTTGGTCTATTTTAAAATCTTACCCATCACTAGCCCTTTGCTGTGGGTTTCTTTCCTTCTAGGCAGTTGTCTGTATTTCCCTGCTTTGTACTCAGTAACTCAGGACCATCTGCCTCATTTAGTTCTGTAACATGAATGTCGGTCAGGCGCCCTCCAGGACTGACATTGCCGGCCTGTGCAGAGCGCTCCATGTGCTTGCTCATCTGAACCTCCTCCTCGCCCTGTGAAGTAGGTTAGGATTCTCTCCCTTCTACCCAGCAAGTCGTCGGTGTCGGCAAACAGCAAGCGATATGGGTTTGGCCTCTCTAACAAGCTGTATTCTTTTCCTAAGATCAGAGATACACCTTTAGTTTAAAATGGGCTCTGTCATTTAAAATGACACCAAAAGCTCGCCTTTGCAAGCTCAGAAGTACCTGCAGAACAGGGTTTCTTTCAGCAGCGTCAGCCTGGGTGAAGGACAGACGAGGAGAAAGCTGGCCCCACTATGGTGATGTGTTGGCACCATGCCAGGCCGGGCCTCCGGTGGTTGGAGTGGGCACGCGGCCAGTGTAGGGGAATAGACAGTGTTCCCAAAGGTCCTCTGGCCTAGTCACCCAGGAACGTGAGCTTCTGCACCCCTCTTGTGGGCTGAAAACCCCAAATCTATTTGCCTAGAGGAAGAGGAGAGGCTTTAGCTAAGAAACACTGTTACTGTTTTTTTAGTGCCAGTCCACTTCTAGTCATGACATTTTGCTCAGCGGCGGGCATTTTGTATCCTGATAATCCTCCTTTGTTAACAAACACCCACTACTCACCACTCCTGCCTGAATTTGGAAAGCTTATTGAACTACAGATTTTAATGCAAACTAATAAATAGACAACATAACTCAACCAGTCCAGTGCCTGTGTTTCTGTTTCTGGTTTTCTCAGCTTCTGCCCTCACCCTCCTTTATTATCAATAGATAATATCGATAATCTGGTCACATTTGAGTGAGCAGGCAAATCATTTAATAACTTTAAAGTATTAAAGAAGGGTATTTGAACTAGATAGCATCTCGGGAGTTTTGTGGTTCTAATACTGGTGACTGTGGGTTACATGTAGTTTGGTAGTAAACTTTTTGAAGAAGTGATCACAAATGCAAAATACTAGAAACGGATTCCACTGCCAGTGGATTTCCTATTTAACTGTGACAGTCACGTCACCATCACAGCCCTGATGGGGTTTTTAAAGCCTCGGGTCTGTGTTGCCAGGGCTTCCGGTCAGGGTCCACGGAACAGAAAAACAACTTCAGAAGACAGCTGCGGCCCTGCTCCCCTTCTAATGGGCTGTTTCAACACCGTCCTTTCAGAGCGCTCACTCAGAGCCTTAGACTGAGGGATAAATACTTTCACCGTCTCCACTCAGTGGAGAAGCTAGAAGTGGACTCCTTGTTAGGAAACCGATTCAGATGTAGTCCCAGATTGCCCAGCCCTGTTGGACCCGCTGCTGCTGTTTATATGAGGACCCCGGGGGATTGATTAGCAGTTGGGTCTGGGAAGAGAATTAGGTTCTCCCACAGGCTTTATTAAAAGGGCTTTTCTGAGGCAAATATAAAAAATAAAAATAAAGCCTTTCTTCTGCACACTTTGAACCTGCCATTTTCCTGCCTGCCTTTTCCTTTTCTTTCTTTAGCATCTCTATTTCATAAATATTTACATGGCCAGTGTTTTCTTTGCCTCTAGCCTGTCTCTCCTTAAAAAGAGGACTCCTTCCTTTTAGCACAGGCAGGAAAGGCATGGGGAGGCAGGGGCACGTGGCCTCGCATGGGTGGGGTATTCTTTCAAGCATTTGGAAAAAGCTGGGTTACCCAGTGACTGGCTGTCTAAAAGGAAAATGAGGTAAGGACAGAGTGAAGGTACTGGGGGCGGGGGATTTAGGGGAGGTGAGGCCCCATGGAAGGGGCCTCTCCCAACCACGCCCTAATTTCCTGTCAGACTTCATACTTAAACCCTCCTTAAGGGAAAAATTAGCCTTCCTTATTTTTCTGCCTTATTTTTGCTTCTGAAAGGGTGAGGGTAAGCCCCGAACACCTTGGTGCTCTCCTGAGGCTGAGGATCAGAAACGGATCAGAGGTATCGAGGGGGTGGGGTACCCGGGAGCACAGAGCAAGTATTGTCACCTTCGGTTTTTATTATTTAGGGACAGGATCTGTGTTGTGATCCTCCTACTCAGCCTCCAGAATGGCTGGGACTACAGGCTACAAGCAGGTGCCACTGCACCTGGCCTTTAGGGCAAACCTGGGCTCCAACCCCGGCACCCCAGGCAGGCCCAGCCTGCAGACCACAGCTCCGGAGCAGTTGTGCCACCACAGCTGGGCCTCAGTTTGTATTTTTATTTGCCTTGCCAGCTTGAATTCATTCTAAATGACCAGCCATGGTCCATACAAGCTTAGCTAAATGGTATTCTCTGCTCATCCCCCTTTCCATAAAAAGAGGAAAAGAGTGGGAGATACAGATGGAGGAAAAGGGACTTCACAGCCAGTTTGGTTGGAAAAGAGTGAGTTAAATAGGTTTCTTTTATAAAAACTTGGCAAGGGGGAAGGGAGTGTAAAATTTATAGCATTTCCTAAACTTTTGTGACTTTGATCCTATTTTTTTCCCCACAAATTCCTATTAAAATTTAAAGGAAT
Organism: Tupaia belangeri chinensis; assembly: GCF_000334495.1. NCBI lineage: Eukaryota > Metazoa > Chordata > Mammalia > Scandentia > Tupaiidae > Tupaia > Tupaia belangeri. Next base: position 611,596 of record NW_006207406.1, on the reverse strand, counting down.
AGTAGTTTGTCAACATTATTGCAACAGAGAAACAGTGGATGAGAAGGTTTGCATTTGCCACATTAAAAGTTTGGTGGTGTCCAGATTCTGGCAGCTGGAGGTGTGGGAAGACGAGGGTGTGTTGGTTCTTGCTCCCGTGTTTGTTTGCTCTCTTGCTGCCATCCACTTATTCATCAAACACTGATTCAAGGTCTGCTGGTGGACAAAGCAGCCCTAGCCTCACCTTCCTGGAGCTTCCAGCCTAGCACGAACCAACAGCAAACATTCAGCATTGTTCATAAAAATTTTCGCACAAAGAAGTACAAATAGGGAACTTGAGTACTCGTCACAGAGTCGCCCAAATACTAAGTGAATACTGTGCCATTTGAGTGTATTCCATTAAAGCCTCAATGCTTGGGGACCAGCAGGTGGTGTGGTGGTTAAGGCACTGGACACTCCCACATGGCTGATCACAGTTTGAATCCTGGACCTGGTAGCTTGCTTTCTCACTTTCTCTCTCTCTCTCTTTCTGTGTGTCTCTCTGGTCAAATTAAAATAAATGAATGAATAAATAAAATTAAATAAATAATTTTAAAAAAAAAAGCTTTAATGCTTTTTCATGTGAAATGGAGACTGTCCATTTTTTCAGGTTCCTGTGAGGATTGATAAGCTAGAGTTTGTGAACCTTTTAACACAGTTCCCTCCATATAATGGGTGCATGGTAAATCTTAGTTCCCTTCCCATCTGACGTTGATCTGGCTGTCTCCAAGAAAATTACAGAAACCAGATCTCATTTCTGTCCAAAATACCAATTGCAGCTGAATAGTTTTTATTCCCATTAGGCACTGGCTTCTGAATGCGGAGTTCTGTGTTATGTGATAGTTCGTTCTGATATTTGCAATTGGTTATGTCTAGATAGTAAAGAAACATACCAGCCAGTGGAGGTTTCCTGAGAGCATCCCTCCTTTTTCCTTTACTTGAAGTAGGATGATATCAAAACAGGTAGACCCTTTGGCCAGTCTTGAGGAGTCCAGCATGTACGGGATTATTCTTCAGTAAAGCTCCTAGTCCCAGGAAGGTGTTTCCAGCCCGACCACAGCTCCTACGGACAACTTTGCTTACCATTGCTTTTGGTTACCAGTCTTGTGCCTGACATGATCATCCCACTTCTACGTCATTACCAGTTCTTCCCCTCATTATGCGGAGGCATGGTGTGTGCCAAATGAGCCAAGATAGTCCATCTCAGAAATTCTCAAGTGAGGAGCTCTTACAGATTCATGCTGCTTTCTGTTCCTTCACCAAGGAATGGTTACTGAGGTCATGTACTGAGCTATACTCTGGATAGCTTCACCCAGAGTATGCAGATGGCTACACACTTTCTAGAAGGAGCCACTTGTCGGGCGTCAGTGTTCGGCCTGAACCACCAGTGAATGGCACTGGCCCATGCAGGAACTGGGTGAAGGCCTCCTTTTTCCATTGCCCTAAGTCACCTGTTGGTCTCAGCACAGCAGAGGAGGGATCTGTTGGCACCCTGTGAGATGGCTTGTTTCTTAGTTGGTTGGTTTTCCTTTTTGATTCCTAAAATTTGCCATGATCCGTCCCATTGGAATATCACTAAGGGATGACTAGTAGGTATTGACTTCCCTCCCTGAGGCTTCTGACTCTCTGGAATTGTGAAGGGAGTGGCCCAGCTCAGCCAGGAGTGTGAGGTCAGACAAATTGCTTTCACATTTCACCCATGTTCACTGTATTCATGTCTGCTTCTCAGAATGGGCTTATAGTTTGTAGATTCAAGTTTTGTAAATAGCACACAGAAATTACTGTATTTCCAGTAAGCATCAAATAAGTACAGTCTAAAAATTCCCAGTTTGTTGTTACTGTTTGTGTTACTAATTGTCAGCCATGTGTAACTAAGTGTGCAAGATACTTCTATAATGCATATTGATTCCAGGAAATGATCTCACCAAAATAATTCATAATCCACATTTTAAGCCATTTATTTAGACTGCTTTCTGTTTGCATGTCTCTTTAAAGGGAAGATTGAAATAAAGTGGCCTTTATTCCCTCAGAAATGAAGAGGTACCTAAACTAGGGTTGTGAAAACTGGGTTGCTCGTTATATTGTAACCCACAAGCATGTAACCATGTCCCTTTCACTGGACTTTAGGGAAAAGAGTGCAAATTCGGAAAGCACCTCAAGCTGTTTCCGACGCAGTGCCTGAGAGGAAAAGGTCAACCCCCATGAACCCTGCGAATACGATTCGAAAGACACATGGCAGCAGCAGCATTTCTCAGCGGCCATACAGGGACAGGGTGATTCATTTACTGGCACTGAAGGCCTACAAGAAACCTGAGCTGCTTGCTCGACTGCAGAAAGATGGCGTCAATCAAAAAGACAAGAACTCCCTGGGAGCAATCCTGCAGCAGGTGAGGACAGCTGGAGAGAGCTCCTTCTGCTCACCCTCCTGTGGAGAAGTTCATTTCAGAAGACGTGTTGTTGTCATTATTACCAGCATTATTGAGATGGAGAACTTGCAGGATCATTTGATCAGTGGTATAGGAAATATAACTCCTAAATATTAAATTAAGTCCTCTTGCTTTAAGCATTTAATTAAACACTAGTTGAAATATGGCCATTATCTTCATTTGTAATCAGTTACATAAAATTTTAAAATCCTTTGGGACCAGCCGTTAACGTAATGGCTATGTCGCTGAACTCCCACGTAGTTGACTGCAGTTCGCATCCCAGACCCGGTGGCTTAAAACACGCCGGGCATGTGTGCGTGCATGCCCAAGATCCCGAGAGGAGAATGGAGGAGAAGGGATTGCGGTATGGCCATCCCCTCTGGGGGTGATTTCTCGCTTTCTATTTCTCTGTCTCTCTCTGTCTGTCTGGCGAGCGCACACGCCCTATAGCAAAAACCTCTCAAAAAAAAATTCCTATTAAAAAGCAGGCAATGATGCTTGGTTACAGTCCTGAACCACCTAAACTATCACCTTAATTTCCATTGGTTTATATAGGTGAGGTTATGTAATGTATTCTGTCAGTCTTTGGGTGGTGAAAGCCAGAATACTTCAGCCCACAAAGTAGGTTAGAGTGTGCCTTGCCTTGTATACTCCTTGCTGCCCTTATTACTCTGGCTTTTTCTGCCCTTGGGTGTGCCGAGATCGTTCACCGTTCTGCATTCCACGATACAGATGTATAAAGTATTAGTTGTGATCAGTTTCCCTAAGTATAAAAGTAGGCCATTAAAGTTACTGGTTTGTCAGACTGACTTACTGTATTTTTTATGTTGACTTCAAGTCATAAATGTTGATTAGCATTCAGATCCACCATAAATGGTAGTCGATCTCTTTATTCATTCTAAAGCAATAGTATGTCCAAAGTTCTTAAACTTCATCAGCTAAAATAACACCTACAGGTTTTCATCTGCTATTCAAAGAATACTTTTAGGTCTCATTTTTTATTTGTTGTTTCTTATGTTCAAGACATGCTACAAGACCCAGTCTAGGTGGCACAGTCTATAGCGTACTGAACTGTAGTGCTGGAAGCTATATGGCCATCTGTGGGTTGGATCCCTGGATTGGCCTGAAAATACACCTGGCACACATGCAGGAGCCTAGGATCCTGACAAGCTGGAGGCTGGGGAAAGGGAATTGCTGTGTGATAAGACCTTAGCCAGGGTGCTGTCCCCACCCCTACCTCTCTCTCTCTCGTTCCCATGTGCTATTATGAATTTTAAATTGTTTTTAGCCAATCCCCAGGACATCAAGAGATTCCAGTCAGTCTCAAGAATCTTTATGAAATCCTTTGAGCACATTATAGAAACACTTAGCTTAAATCCATATGTCACATAGCCGTTTTAAGAGCTTAAAAGTTTGGATGAGAGAATGGATGAGGATGGGGTATGTGTATGTGTGTGGTTTTGTATTTGGGGAAGGGGGAGAATCAGGTTAAAGAATCACAAAATAATTGTAATTAAATCTCCACAAAGATTGTCAATTACCTTGTGGGTTAGAGGATGGAAGAGGCAGTTCACATAGAGGATTCTATTGAAAACTGCAGTAGTTACGTGATTTTATGTGAGTCTGTATAGACACACATGTCAAAAAATATAAGTATATTTAATCTCTGAGCGTGGCCATTACTAGTGTTGATCATTCAGTAGAATCTAGGGCATAGTTGCATCCCAGCTGCATATTAGAATCCCCAGGGAGCTTAAAAAAAAAAAATCCAGTGCCTAAACTCCACCCCAGACCCAACTAAATCCAAGTGTCTGAAGGTAAAGTCTGAGCACCAATAGAGTGTATACCCTTGGTGAGTCTAGTGTGTGATATAGGCTGAAGATCACAGCTGGTGAAACATCCATAGAAGGGCTGATATCTACCATTGCTCAGTGCATACCATATGCCAGGCACCATGCTCGTCAGTTCATGGGCATGAGCTCGTTTAATCTTCACCAGGAAGATTCTAGAGGCACATTCAGAACTTTAAATTAAAATAATTAACCGTAAGTACTCTTTTCTGAACATTACTAGCAGCTAGTAAGAAAACTTAAATGACTTGTACTTCAATAAAACCTACCAAAAGGAGACCCAAGAGAGGAGAAGGAGCACATGCCTAAAATCTCAGCAGGATGGAGGAATGGAGGGAAAAAAGAACAGATGAACAGATTTTCCACACCATTAGTTACCTAAAATAATTGGTCCTGCTTTGCCTATGTCAACAGAGGTAGTTGATGATTTGTTATTTATGGCAAATAAATAAAAACACCTTGCCAACATTATTTTAAATAATAGGTTTGGTTTTCAGAGGTTTTTTAATTACCAAAGGTCATGTGCACTTGCTAGAAATGGAAAGAGAAAGGAAGAAACTGGGCATGACCACACCATAATCCCTTCTCCATTTCTCCTTTTGGATTTTAGGTGCACACACACACGCACACACACACACACACACCCATGTGCTTGGCATGTTTCTCAAGACACCGGGATCAAACTCTGGTTGACCATTTGGGATTCAGGTCCCTTAACCACTAGCCTATTGGGCCAGCCCTGAAGTAGCGAGATTTTTTGTTTGTTTTGTTTGTTTTTAAAATAAACTAGATGGTAATTCTTAATAAAACTTGAAATATTAAACCTAAATTTAAAAATGCTTAATATTTCCATCAGGAAATTTGTTTAATATGGCTTGTTACAGAACTGGTGTATATTTATAAGACTTTTTGTTTGGTTGGTTTTTGGCTTTATATTTGTTTGGAATTAGGGTTAAGGTTAGGGTTAGGGTTCTTTTTATAAGACCTTTTAGAATGACTATTCCTGGAAAGCTGTTTCTCTTTTTGTGATTTGTTTGTTTGACTTAATTGCCAGAGGGTGTGTGCTCACTAAAGACAAAGAAACGGGTGAGGGGGGAGGATTGATCATACTGCAGTCCGTTTTCCACTTCTCCATCCCATCAGAATTTTGAGTGTATGCATGCACGTACACACACACATGCCCTGTGTTTTTTCAAGCACTTGGGGCTGGCATTCGAATCATAATTGGTCATGTGGAATCTGGTCCCTTAACTAGTACTCAAGCTCAACATTAATTCATTCGATTCCATTTATTAATTACCTAGAATATACCACACTCTGTTCTAAATGTTGGAATCCCAAAGTGACCCCAACAGAATATTCCTGCCCTTGTGGAACTTCTTCATGAGACAACCAGAAGTAGAGTGGCGAGTCCAGAGGTACTGGGGGAGGGCTCAGCTACTTCGAGTGGAGAAATCAGGGAGCCACATTCTCAGATAGATACAGTTTAGTGGAAATTATGAGCGAAAGACTAGTCGAATTAGCACTTCTGGGAGACTGGAGGAAGAGAATTTTTGGTGTGTTGAAGGTAAAGAAGTCCAGAGTGCAGGGTAAAAGAGAGGAAGAGGACAAATCCCAGAGGGCCTTTTTAGACCACAAGCAAGTATTTAGCTTTTATTTTGAGTGAGATGGGAAATCATTGCAGAGTTTAAAATAAGGATATGCAATAATCTGATTTATTCTTTTAATAAAATCACTCAGACTGAAAGTGGTTGCAGGGGGTGGGAGGGGGCACAGTAAAAGGGAGAGACTACTGAAAAGAGCCTACTTCCTGCAGAAGTCCAGATGTGAAGTATCGGTGGTTTGAACTGGTGCAACCAGTAGAAATGGTTTGTCACGTAGGAATGTGTTTGTGAGAAGACTTACTAGTGGCTTGACTTTAGAGAGAGGGTGAGGGATAGCATGGATCTGAGCAACTGAATGGCTATTGAGCCATTGACCGAGATGAGGAGTGATGGAAAAGGAACAGGTGAGAGAGAGGAGGGGAGAGACCAGGAATTCCATGACAACACCAGTTTGGAGAATGTCCATTGACATATCCGAATGGAGCTACATGTCAGTAGATGATGACACTTGAGAGTTCCATGTTCAGAGGGGAGGTGGTCCATATACATTGGGTCATGAAAGCCTTAGAGCTGAATACAATTCTTTTAGGAAATGAGAATGTAGCAAACCATCCATCCAGACAAGCCTGAGACTCCAGCATTGAGAAGAGTGAATAAAAGAGACTTAAAAAATAAAGTCCTTGAGGGAGGAGGAGACTAGGAGACTGTCCTGTTAAGAAACCTGGAGGAGGGGACCAGCAGGTGGCATAGTGGTTAAGGCACTGGATCCCACATGGCCCACTTACAAGGCCTATAACCTGGAAAGCATGCCAGGCAATATGCATGTGTCCCAAATCCCAAGAGAATGTAGGAGAAAGGATTGTGGAGTGCCCATCCACCCTGAGGGGTCATTTCTCACTCTCCCTCTCTTTGTCCAGCGATCACACATGCTCTATAGCAAAAATAAATTTAAAAGAAAAGAAACCTAGAGAAGAAATTACTGTCCGGTAAGATGTCCGTATGTCTAGTACTTGGGGGGTGATAGAAAAGTGAGAGGCTGTTATGTTTATTCCACTTTAAGAAATTTAGTTGTATCCTGTATTAAATTACTTTCAAATTTGAATTTTAAGATTAGCCTACCGTTTTCTACTTTATAACAAAATTAACAGATTAGTATTTAGCTGAACCATGAGGGAAGCATAAACTATCTTGTTATATTTGATAATACTTTTTAAAAACACAGGAAGTGATGAAGGAGTGATTAAAGCCCATTCCAGTAGGAAGCGACAGGTAGACATTCCTTTCTGCTATCCTTAAAAATTACTTTTGGTTTGACACCTAAACCCACATTGTGTGATTAGTGGATTACAGGCCTGGACACTCTAGGAATTGTATTTAAAGGCTAAGGAAAGATTACACCTAGGAATCAACTGGCTGACTAATAACAGTCATTTGGGGGCTCCTTTGGTTGATGCTTCCATTTATTGGTTTTCAGGAATTTCAAGGACTTTGAATGAGAGTGGTTCTTCAGGAGAGCTGGTAGACACCAGGTGCTGTTTATCAAAAAAAAAAAGACAAGGGCAGCAGAGTCAGTATTTATGGAGATAATGTCTGTTGATGACTGGGGGGAAAGTTTGTAACCAATGTTTGGGCACGCTTTGTTTTCTGCTTAATATAAATGATCACGGACTTTTATCAATTATCTTTATTAACTCAAACATAAGGGAGTTAATGACTACAAGCAAATAATGATGCTGGTACTATTTATTATAACTGTTTTTGAACTCCTTTGACTATCAAAAAAAAGTCCTCTTTTTCTTATGTGGGCTTATTATTTTATTAGAAAATAGAGCAAATGTTATGGTCATTTAGGAAAAAAATTTAGCTATGTATATAAAGATTTAATCCCCCAGGGACCAGCAGGTAGCTTGATGGTTAAGGCACTGGGCTCCCACTTGGCAAACTGTGTTCAAGTCCCAGGCCTGGTGGCTTACTTCCTCACTTTCTCTTGCTCTCTCTCTTTCCCCCCCTCCCTCCATCTGTCTCTCTCTCTCTCTCTCTCTCTCTCTCTCTCAAGAAAAATAATAAATTAATAAAACTATTGTGAAAGGAGAGGGGCAGATGGTGGTGCAGTGGTGGACTGCAAGGTTCTGTGAGGCAGCCCCACAAAAAAAAAAAGAAGAAGATTTAATACTCAAAATGAAGTTGAATAGCATTTATAAAACTGGCATGTATAAAACTAGCAGCAGGTGGTATGGTGGTTAAGGTGCTGGACACTCCCACATGGCCAACCAGGGTTCGAATCCTGAATCTGGTGGCTTGCTTTCTCACTTCCTCTCTCTCTCACTCTCACCCCTCTCTGGTCAAATTTTAAAAAAATAAATGAATGAATAAATAAAATAAATAATTATTAAAAAATAAATAAACTAGCAGTCCCTTTGGGACCAGTGAGTGTAATTATTTTCAGTATAAATTCTAAAGGTTGCCTATTTTAAGTTAGGAGATAGTTAGCCCAAATATCTAAATTCTCTATTTTTACACCATGTACCAGGTGGCCAATCTGAATCCTAAGGACCTCTCATATACTCTTAAGGATTATGTTTTTAAAGAGCTTCAGAGAGACTGGCCTGGATACAATGAAACAGATAGACGGTCATTGGAGTCGGTACTCTCTAGGTAAGTCCTTTTTGCTCTTAATTTTTTTTAATGATGCAAATAATTACTTTAGCCACTGCTATTTTAGTATTGAGGTGGGCAAGAAAAGCCAGAGTGAGCTTTCTATCATGAACATGTTAAAATTCTTTCCAAAACCTGAAACACATGTATCCTTTACAGAAAACTCAATCCATCTCAAAATGCTGCCAGCACCAGCCGCTCGGAATCTCCTGTATGTCCTAGTAGGGACGCTGCATCTTCTCCTCAGGTATTTCTTAAGTTACAGAGTCAAAAACATAACATGTACCTTCCAAGAGCCACCATTCAGGTCCTTTCATTTATAAGTGAGGAAATTAGACCCAAAGAAGTTGTACAACTTGCCTGTCCACAGCCACACGGCTACCTCATGACGGAGGCTGGCATTGCATTTGGGTCTTGGCCCCCAGCCCAGCTCTCTGTCCACCACACAGCTCTGCTTGTCAAAACACTCTACTTAATGTGGACCTTGCTTTCCATTTTTATAGTTTACATTTTGTGGTAAGACTATCTACTTTTCAGTTTGGTCACTAGCTAGACAAGTTATCCAACCCATGCAATTGTTAGATTATATAGAAAATATCTAATTTTGTCTGAAACATGCTCCAGAGAAATATTCTTGGGGGAAAATGTATTTGCAATAAGCAAATAAACAAAAAGCAATGGCATATTCTTATATGTTTCCTTAAAGCCTTTTCCATTGAATCCTGACCAGAATACTCCTAATCAGGCTTTACTGCATTTTAGAATTTCCCTCAAGAGATTCAACCCATCCTGGAAAAAAATGAGCAGCTACTGGATGGTGCTAGCGTTCGAGCCCTCTGGTTCTCAGCAGACCAGCTGGCCTCGAAATTCAGTGTCCCGGGTGCTTTGGACAAACAGTGGGACAGACTCCCTAACCCAATGCCACAGACACAGTGTCCTCTCTCTCTGGACCCTTCTTCCGAGAATTAGGAGAAGCAACAGACACATGTGCAGAGAACAGTAAGCAGTCCTTGGGCAAAAGGCTATTCAGAACCCAGAAGATGTTAGAGACCTATTATGAGGAACAGAGAAGGGGCAATTTAAATAAATAAATAAATAAATAAATAAGGCAATTCTATCCTTGCATGTAAATTGTCTTTGGAAGTCCTATTTTTCATGCCAGCTATTATGAAGCTACTTCTACTCAAAATATATACTGGATGCTAAATTGAAAACAAAATAAATTAATGAATTGATTACTTTTTTCTTTCAAGCTAAAGTGCAAGCCACAGGATTTATTTACACATCAATATGTTGGGCCAGTAGGTGGCTCAGAGGTTAAGGCAGCTGAATCCCACATGGCCGACTATGTGATGAAAATCCCAGACCCAGTAGCTTTAGAAATATGCTGGGGGCGTGTGTGCCCAAAATCCCAAGAGGAGAATAGAGAAGGGATTGTAGCATGGCCATCCTCCCTAAGGGGTGATTTCTCACTCTCTCTCTATATATTTATCTCTCTCTTTCCCCCCCCCCACCCCAGCTAGTGCTTGCACTCTATAGCAAAAGTCTGAGAAAAGACTTTTTAAATAAATAAACATCGATATGGATTTATGTTTCATACTTTCTCATTGTCCAAATTTCCTTTTTAACTTAATACTACTGTTGTCGCTGGATTGGGTTAATATAATCATGATTTTTTAAAAAGTAGTTCTACATCTTTTTAATTGATCAGTTATGAAGACTTATTTTCCAGTCTAGTGGAAGAGATCCGTAAAGGTTTAAAAAAAATAAATAACATGTCAACAATGTCAGAGATACTTAAGAGAAATTACACTGTTGGCTTTTTCCCACTGTAAGACAGGTGAAATGATAAATAACAGCCAACATATTTATAACTGGAGCATTTTAATAGATTAAAGATGAACTAAATGGAGGCTTATTGCCTTTTACCTAGCCTCATTAGCTCTCATTGGGTCAAATGACACCAATTGCTTCCTCCTCTCATTTAATATTAACTGGGGCAGCCGTGGCCAGCGCTGGAGGGTGGCTCCCTCTATTTAATTCTCTCCTGAGTGGTCAAATCCACAAATCATCAGTCTTTTTAGGAATCAGGTAAGACTGAATAGCTAGAATTGCATGCGGACTTGGAGAAACGTTATTTCCCAGGTTCTGCTTTTAGACATTAGACATTAAAATGTATTTCACTTTTGGTTTGGTTTTGTTAATGTTCTGGCTTGGTTTGGTTTAGTCGATTGGTTTGTTTATTTTCTTAAGTTTGGAGAATGGTTAATGCAACCCTCGTAATACATTTGAGTCTAAGATGACTGTTATTTAAGTGTCACAGGTAGGTTGGATTTACTGAATTTCAGTGCAAAGCAGCTCATAGTTTTTCTCTTTTTCTCCCCTAGAAACGGCTTTTGGATTCAGATTTCATTGATCCTTTAATGAATAAAAAAGCTCGAATATCTCACTTGACAAATAGAGTACCGCCCACCCTAAATGGTCATTTGAATCCTACCAGTGAAAAGCCTGCTGCCGGCCTCCCTCCACCCCCTGTAACTGCCGCCCTTCCCACCCCTCCACCGCTGCCTTCCACCCACCTGCCCGTCTCCAATCCTCCTCAGACTGTAAATTCTAACTCCAATTCCCCCAGCACTCCGGAAGGCCGGGGGACTCAAGACCTGCCTGTTGACAGCTTTAGTCAAAATGGTAGCATCTATGAGGACCAGCAAGACAAATATACCTCTAGGACTTCTCTGGAAACCTTACCCCCCAGTTCAGTTCTACTAAAGTGTCCAAAGCCTATGGAGGAAAACCATTCAATGTCGCACAAAAAGTCCAAGAAGAAGTCAAAAAAACACAAGGAAAAGGACCAAATCAAAAAGCAGGACATTGAAACTATTGAAGAAAAGGAAGAGGACCTTAAACGACAAGAGGAAATTGCCAAGCTAAATAACTCCAGTCCGAATTCCAATGAAGGTATTTCACACTGGGAAAAAAAAAAAAAATGCGTATGTTAAATGAACTGGAAGAGCATAGGATCATGAGTTTGAGACTGTGCCATTTGTAATTAGTCATGCTTTTTAATTATTGATCTTAGTACTATGCTTTTGGGCAGATTTTTTTCTTTCATTTTATAGCAGTCATTTTCGGTCTCTTTTTAGCCAAGTAGTAAACATAGTTTCTCTATTTGTTAAGAAGAAAATGGCATTTGAAAATGACCCTGTCATCCTCCAGAGGCTCCCTTTGAGAAAATGGACTTCGATGTTCTTTTCATAGTACGATGCAACCGCAACATGACCACTCTTGAACTGATTTAACCAGACACACATTAGCTAAAAATATTCATTTCCTTCTTTCCCAAAGAAACAGGGTCATCCCTGCCTTAATTAATATTAACCCAGGGGAAATGTCAAATTCTTTATAAAACAGGCAAGGTAAAATTACATTTGCTGATCCAGAACCTCATCTTCATTTTGGGTGAAGGCAGTTTGTCTTTTGCAAAGCTGTTGGCTATTATTAGCTTGATAGATCTAAAGTACAGATCTCAACAGAGTCCTGTTTTAGTAAACAAACATCAAGTGTCATTTGTAAAATTAACCGTTTATAAGGTTTTTAGAAAGCTTAAACGAAATTCTTCGTGACCCAAAGAAACTTAAAATAATGCTTTATCTCTGCAGAAAAGCAAATCAGTAGAAAGGCATTTACCTAAATTATATTGGTTTTTATAAATGAATGATAAGGGGGCAGCAAGTGGCATGGTGGTTAAGGTGGCGGGACTCCCACATGGTCGACCGTGGCTTGAGTTCCAGACCTAGAGGCTTGAAAATCACCCCGGGCACGTGTGTGCACATACCCAAATCCCAGGAGGAGAATGGAAGAGAAGGGACTGTGGCATGGTCATCACCCGTGGGGGGTGTTTTCTTTCTTTCTTTCTTTCTTTCTTTTTTTTTTAAATTTTATTTATTTCTTTTAATTTGACCAGAGAGATACAGAATGAGAGAGAGTGAGAGAGATGGAAAGTGAGAAAGCAAGCCATCAGGTCCAGGACTTGAGCCGTGGTTGGCCATGTAGGAGTCCAGCGCCCTTAAGTCACCACACCACCTGCCGGCCCCATGGGGGGTGTTTTCTCTCTCTCTCTCTCTCTCTCTCTCTCTCTCTCTCCTGCCCCCCCTCTCCGATGAGTCCATGCACCCTGTGGCCAAAATCTAAAAAAAATTTTAAATATAAATTAATTTACACTGGGGCAAGCCTCATATCCTAGTAGTTAAGGTAGCCAAATGAATGACAAAATTAGAGTTTTCTTATTTAAATAATGTCTGTCCTCGGGACCAGCAGTTGGCATAATGGCTATGTCACTGGACTCCCATGTAGTCGACGGTGGTTCGCATCCCAGTCCCGGTGGCTTAAACGCACACCGGGCACGTGTGCGTGTGTGCCCAAGATCCCAAGGGGAGAATGGAGGAGAAGGGATTGTGGCATGGCCATCCCCCCCCCCGGGGGGGATGTCTCGCTTTCTGTCTCTCTGTCTCTCTCTGTCTATCTGGCGACCGCACGCGCCCCATAGCAAAAACCTCTAGAACGCAGAAGACCCAAGTCTATCCTTTAACATTGCTCCCAATTTTAAGCCCGGAACACCTAAGACAAAATGGCATAGGAAAATACAACTTTAGAAAAAATTACTTTAAAAATAGAGTTTTAAAGAGTGTTGTGCTCCCATATCTTGCTCCTAACACTGGAAGGATATAATCCTGATATTTGACTCATCGTTTGGCTCTATGAAGAGAAACTCTGATTTCTTTTAGTGTACCTCCAAAGTAAGAGTTGTCAAATGGTATGATATGGTGCCTCAGCCGAACTGGCATGGGTGTATTGCATGTCAAAGAAAATCGTTGAAATATTTAGAGCGGTATAATATTATATAATGACCCAAGAGGTAGGGGTAAACATTCTTCCTCCAACACTCTTGTTCTGGAACGTTTCAGGTCAGGAAAAAGTGAAACTCTATGTTTAGAGTCTGTAAGGGATTTCTGAGCAAACCCCACTTCCCCCACTTCCCGCACTTAGATGCCAATCTGGAGTCAGAGGATAGTGCCACGAAGTCTAGATTTCTATGTGTTGAGACTCAAGTGTTCTCAGAGTTAGAGACCTGGAGACGCAGACACAGTCTCTCGAATTCCTCGCTGAGAATATGGCACCTTTCATCAACTGAGGATAGATCTAGACCCCCTCTCCTGCACCTTTCGGAACTTACCTGTTAAAGGCAACCTGCACGGGCACTTTTCCTTTAGGACTCAGGCTGTTTTGAAAGCATGTTCTCTTGACCAAGCCTGACCCATATATATTGGCTTGTCGGGGAAATCATGGTACATTTCTGCATAGAAAAACAGAAAAAATAAGCCTGACTTTGCCAACAACCTAATGTGTGTGTGTGTGTAGATAAAAAAATATGGTACTTTGTCCTTTAAGATATTAAACTGAGAAATTATCAAATACTCATTTTATAGACACCATATAATGTTTTGCCAGCAGGCATGGTTAGGGTGCCAAAAAAAAAGGATAATAAAAAGTTTAAATCTACTCTCTGGAAATGGTATTATCCACAGTATAATACTGATAGATTTAAACACTCTGAGAGCATAGTCCTGAGCAGCACCTTTTTGTTTTTGTTTTTGTTTTTTGGTGTTTTTGTTTTTGTCTTTTGGTGTTTTTGTTTTTGGTTTATGGTGGGGTTTTTTTTTTGGGGGGGGCGGGCTAAAAAAAGTATTCTGAGGGCTAGAGCTCAGAGAAGTATAAATCAACATGCAGTAATACCTTATTTTAAATCACTTTAAACCGATGGGAAAGCTTTCTACTGGGTCCCACTGTCTGCATACAAAAAAGGGCGGCAATGCAAACACAGTGACCAAAGCAGTCTGCTACCTGACTTTATTGTCTCATCTGCCTTGTTTGAATCCCATGAAAAGTAGATGTTGATGTAAAATTTGTATCTCCCATTGTCTGGCTGCATCTGCCACCACAGTCTTTGAATTGCTGGGCAGATGCCACAACTGTTGTTGAGAGAATAGAAGAGTGACCTTGGGTTAAGATGGAATTCCTTTATTGTGCAGACACTGCAGTAGCCAGGGTGCTTTAAATGCCTGGCGTCAGTTCTGCTGGCGCTGGTCATAGGGCTTCTATTGTTCGTGTTCAATTGTATTCCTTGCTCACTGTTGCTTATTGAGATGGAAGAATAGAATTTGAGGAAAAGTGTTCCAGATGTTTCTAATCTATTTTAGAATTGCAAGCATTTGATAACCATACTGGTTGATGAACGCTCTGAATTTCTTTTTCTTTGTAGGAGTTAAAGAGGGTTGCACTGCCTCCACGGAACCTTCTTCAACAATTGAACTCCCAGATTATTTGATGTAAGTTCATATGTCTGCCAATGGAAAGAGCGG
>NW_006207406.1:593652-595969 GCF_000334495.1 Tupaia belangeri chinensis | reverse complement strand
TACAAATTCTTTTCCCATAATTTGCAAATCAGAAAAATAAGAAGTTCCAGAAATAGAGCCCTGAAGCCACCCCTGCAATTGAAAGGCTGCCATTAAGCCTGCTTGTCCCAAATCCACCCTTGTCTGCATGAGCAGGTTGTGCCTCCCCCTGCTCGAGCTGTGTTCATTGGCCTTAAAGTATAGAGAAGCCTGTCCTTTGTTCCCGGGCCAGGCCAAGCATTTGATTATGGGCGATTTCAGGGATCTGACTCTTCAAAGCTGACAGGCTGTCAATGCAGTCATTCACTTGGGCCCCCCAAGGGGACCGTTTATTACTGACAAAGTGCTTGAGCCCCTCCACTTAATAATACAACAGAGAGGTAGACTGATTTTTATTTAAATAAAGTTCTGCCTACAAATTAATGCTAAGAGGAGAGAGTAGTAACATTTTATCATTTCACTTTGGTACCAGTTATATTTTTCCTATTATGACAAGTTGTTAAATGCTGAGCTAGGGACATTTTTGTAACTGGTTATCACAGAAATTATAACTTGGACACCTAATTCTAGCTTTTTCATAAAATCAAAGGCTTCTCTAAGGAGAAAATAATTAAGTTGCAAGATCCTGGAAAAAATGGAGAGGGAAAGAGCAGACAGATGTGACGACCGATAGCTCTGAAAATGAACAAATGTGCAAAGCAGCTAGAGTGTAGGACAGACCATGGAATCCAGGCCGTGTGAACGTTTCTTCTTCTATTTGTAGCATTTCATATGGAGAAGGGTAAACTGTGCTGTTCAGTCCTGCTAGTTCTCAGAGGAGAGAACACTGTAGATTTAAAATGTGTTATTTCTGTTTAACACTAGTGTGAAAGCTATACTTTAATGCGTAGTGAATGATACAGCATGAAGCCATAATGCTGGTTATCATCTCTTAACTAGCAGGAGCCTGAGACAGGAGCCCAAGAAACCATGCTGAACACTCTCTCATCGGAGGTAGTGTGTGGTTTGAGGGTTCTGCTGGGGAGTCTCCAAAAGCACCTAGCCTGAGCTGGCGCAGGAGGAATGCTGCCTGCAGCCAGGCTTCAGGGACAGCCCCTGACCCCATTGCTAAAGGGCTTCGCCCCTCCAACTGCAAACCCACTCAGAAATCTTCTGAGAGACGAATCCCTCCAGGAACAACTGTCAGTATGGTCCTCTCGTTGTCATGATGGATTTTGAATTCCTCATTTTTATAATAGTGATAATATGCTTATGATCTATGTATATAGCAGAATCATGTGAGGAGACTGAAAAACAATTCCAAACTCTTCTACTGGATTCAAGGCTGTGGCTCTGCTTTGCCACCTTAATTAATGAAATCTTTCTTTCAAAGTTTTGGATTTTCTTAGGGTATTGATCTAAGGGTAGTTACTCTATCTCCTCAGTGCTTTTCTATGTGTTTGTCAGATTTCTGGTACTGTGTGGCTGTTTGCTTAATTTATTTAGGTAAAATTAATTTATTTTATCTGAAAACTAGGTCTTATGTAAATATAGCAAATGTCCTAAAAATGGTAACGCAGCATGAATTTTTAGAAAAATACCAAAAATACGTAACTTAAGTGGCTTCATAAGAAAAACTAAAGGATATACCTTGAAACCTAAATGATTAACCTTTGAATAATTCATATGTAACCATGATAGCTCTAATTTTTACTTATTAAGAATACTTTTGTTACTTATGGTTGAGAGTTATCTAAACTGTCCAAAATCGTATTCCATCACTGCATTAAAAGCAACTGTAGAATCATGGTTTTTGTTCAAAATAGTAAAATATTTTTCCTTAAAATTCCAGTGTAACCAACTAGTCCTCTATTGGGTTGTCAGAAAAGTCATGACACATTTTTGCATAGAAAAACATAGAAAAAATACATCACGACTTTTTCAACAACCCAGTATAATAACAACAAAACTGTTGGCTAGTTTGTCTTTTGTTTCCATAAGAAAACTATTGAATAAAATACTGAGGGTATGATTTTAAGAAAATGGGATACATACATATCAAATTAAATCTAGATTTCAAGATCGATTTAGCCATTTGCCTTAATATATGCTTATCCCATGGGACCAGCAGATGGCATGGTGGTTAAGGTGCTAGACTCCCACCTGGCCGATCATGGTTGAAGTCTCATACCTGGCGTCTTGCTTTCTCACTTTCCTTTTCTCTCTCTCTCTCTCTCTCTCTCTCTCTCTCTGTCCCTCTCTGGTCAAATTAAAATAAAAAAATAAACAGATGAATGAATAAATAAAGCTAAATAAAATAATTCTTAAAAAAAATATATATATATATATATATATATAT
>NW_006207406.1:574273-581154 GCF_000334495.1 Tupaia belangeri chinensis | reverse complement strand
TATATATATATATATGCTTATCCCCAGGAACCCCTTGTTCCCGGGCCTCCCGGGGTGTAACCAAGATGGCCTGTGTCAGAGAGGAGTGCCTCCTGCTTGGGGGCAGTGTCCCTTTTACAGCTAAGACACCAGCAGGGCAGCTCTAAATCAGCATACTACCGCGGTCTCAGTTACACGTCGAAAGTTAAACCTCTGCTCTAACTCAGCATGAATAAAAATATTAATGAGGACACGAAGTTTGCTCACTGCATCACTGTTCTCACATTTCCAGTCAGGCATCTGTGGTACAGCCATTGAAATAAAACTGGTAAGATGACATAAAAGCATTTGGACAGGACTGAGCTCCAAGATTTACCACAGTGAGGACTCTGTGTGCGCTCCCAGAAGACATCCTTCAAGCTCTTGCTTCTGTAAAAATAGCTTTGAAATCTCTAGTTTTATCTCAGTTTTTGCCTCAACTTTAATGCCCAGTGATGAGCATTTTGCATTCCGTGACTAAAGATTTAGTAAAGAGCCAGGCCGGACCCTCACATGATCCCAGTTCCCAGCTCTGCGAACAAAAAATATTGTTTGTTTTAATATTAAAATGCTGTTTTCATTTACTTCCCCCTGAGTAAATGATCTTGGGGAAAATGATCTTTATTTACCAGGTCCCTAGAGGTAATCATACCCCAAAGTAAAGCACAGATTTCTGGCACTTTTTTTAGAAAGTAAATTAAAGTAGATTAGAATAGCAGTACTATATGACTTTCTGCTACACTTAATATGACAGTTAGAATTTGAAAAGCACTAGAGAAAAAACCTTTCTGGGGACTCTCATTTGTAAAAAATGATAAACAACCCCTCCACCATGATCTTTAATTTAATAGTCTTATCAAAAAAGAAATCTTGAACCCCTAGACTGTATTTCATACAAACTCAGATAATAAATATACCCATGCTAGTTTAAAATGTTAGATGTTGACCTTTTTAGAGGATAAATCTTTCTAGCATTACAAAGGCATTCTTAAAAATATTCTCTAAAATGTAATTTTTAATTCACACTGAAACCAACACAAGATTTTTATCTATCTGTACTGTTACAGTTAAAAGTATATATTTTCCTCCCATATACATATAATTTGTCTGAAAATGTGTACCCTTCCCAGCAACTATTTAAAAAGAAGGATTTTAAATATTCATGTATTTCCATATGTAACACTGTTTTAAAGCATGTGAATTTGGACAGATTATGTAGAGATATAACAGAAGTTGTAGAAATTGGTGGTAAGTCAGTACACACAAAGTTATCTTCTAATGTCACTATCATTTATCTTTCTTTAAAATTTTACATTGGGTTAGAGGCCAGCAGGCAACATAGTGGTTACGGCTCTGGACTTCCAAGGACTAAAAAGAGTTTGAGTCCCAAACCCAGCAGCTTGAAAATCACACTGGGCACCTGTGCGTGCATGCCCACAATCCTGAGAGGAGAAGGGATTGCAGCGTGGCCATCCTTCCTGGGGGGGAGGGGGTGATTTCTCACTTTCCTCTCTCTGTTCCTTCTCTCACTCTCTCTCTCCAATAAGTACCACTGCCCCATGGGTAAAACCTTAAAAAAAAAAAAAAAAAAAAAAAAAAAAAAAAACAATTAGAAAGAAATTGTACATTGGGACCAACCCCAACCCCATATCCTAGTAGTTAAGGTAGCCAAATCCAATATGGACAGCTATGGTTCTACCTGATCCCAAAGACTTGAAAAACATTCTGGGTGCACCAGGCATATATGCATGTATGCCCAAAATTCCGACAGGAAAGAGAAATAGAGGAAAGCAGACTGTGATCTGACTATGCCCCATGGTGGGGGTCAGAGGTGCTTTCTCCTTCCCCCCACCCCCTGCTTTTCTCTGGTAAGCTCATGTACCCTCTGGCAATAAGGGAAAATTTTTACATCATTCACCTTTTTTGTAGCTCTTTTCCCAATGAGTAATTCAGGAATAGGCCAGAGGTCACTGTACAATCCCCCTTTTGTATTTTCCATATTTGCCTAGTCCAAAATACAAGGAAAGCGATGGAGAGAGCAAGCCTGCAGTGCTTTGCTGAAGATTTCTGCCAGCAGCAGGTCTCAAAGGCCAAAACAGTCTCCTGCTCATAAAGTGGTGGGTCCTTTGACTTCGACATTTAGTGACCGCGTAACCTTCTCCGGTTTCACGTAACCCTCGAGTCCTTCTGTCTCCCCGTGACTCATAACAGATGGGTTGGACTCTGCAATTAGTGTGGTACTGACTGATTTTGGATAGAGAGGAAGGTTTAGGAAGCTAGATCTGTGTAAATAATGTGTTTTTGTTGTTGTTTTGTGTGTGTGTAGTTGTACTACAATCCTTCTGCCAAGTCTTTTTCACATTACTCTCCTTCATTGAAGCTCTTTGCGCCTGTGAGAATTTCACCTAGGAGTTCTTTGAAGGAGTGACCTGGCAGCAAGCCAGTGGCAGTGGCCTTAAATACTGGTGACACATGCATGAATATCACTTCTAAACATTTGGTGTAAATCTCAGATTCGTGCAGTCTTGTTTTTCCATAGCAACTCTCCATTTGTCTTTTTCCTTTGTCTCTTACTAGAAAGTACATCGCTATCGTGTCCTATGAACAGCGACAGAATTACAAGGATGACTTCAATGCTGAGTATGATGAGTACAGGGCTTTGCATGCCAGAATGGAGAACGTCGCCCGAAGATTTATCAAACTGGATGCACAACGCAAGCGCCTTTCTCCAGGCTCAAAAGAGTATCAGGTAAATGGATTTGCTCCTAGATGGACTGGCTTTTGCTATAGTTCACCTTCTTTCTTTCCCTGCCCTGCCCAGCCTCAGCCATTCCACTGGTCTTTAGAGGAAGTCCTCATTCAGACCAGCCATCTGCTGCTTTAAGAGACAAAATATTTTAAACAGTTTCTGAAAATAAATAAACTCAATTTAGACCACAGTTTCTAGATCTGATGTTGTCCCCCAACACTATGCTATTTAAATGAATTTGTTTTAAGTACTTAAAAAAAAAAAAGGTGGGGCCAGCAGGTGGTGTGGTGGTTGGGGGCACTGGACTGCCACATGGCTGACCATGGTTCAAGTCCCAGACCTGGTGGCTTACTTTCTCACTTTCCCTCCCTCTCTCTCTCCCCCTCTCTCTTTCTCCCCCTCTCTGGTCAAATTAAAATAAATAAATAAAGTTAAGTAAAATAATTTTGTTAAAGGCAAGCTACAGATACAAGATGTAAAGGGGGTTTAATACCATAGAGTATTGGGGTTAAGTGAAAAGAAGCTTGATGCTTCCAGCTCTTCTAGACTGGTGTTTCATTAACCAGTATTAATCTGTTTCCCTTCCCTCTTAGCAGTAATGATACCTGACAGAGAGCAGTAGGTGTCTGACCTGTCGATCAGTCCAAGCACAAGGATTAATAGACCTGAGTATTTCCCTTTGGTAGGCCAGATAGCTTTGTCACACTTTACAGCCACAGATGGAATGGGGCCCCTGTCCCCGGCCCTCTACCATTGTTCTTACTAGAGCCTACCAAAGAGAATGGATGAGTTTTCCCTCAACAGCAAAAATAGCCTGGGAGCCTTGCATTTCAGAGATTCACGGTGTCTGATGTTAATGGGTCTTAATCTTTTCAACAAGCTGCCAAGAGTTATGGAGGACGTAGCCAGAGACATTGGTGTTTTAAGGGAGAGCAGGAGGTTGCTATGTGGTAGTTTGGGGTGTATTTTATTCTATACAGTTGCTTATCAGTGCACATGATTATATTTAACCTAAAATGTAATTTCAAAGATTGCTAGTTGTTAGTAGGGGACTTTGAAGTCACAACCTATGTTGGATTCTGCCTGGTCAATACTAGTGTGACCTTGGACAAGTTACTTAGTGCACTGCCTAAAAAAAAAAAAAAAAAAAAAAAAAAAAAAAACAATTAGAAAGAAATTGTACATTGGGACCAACCCCAACCCCATATCCTAGTAGTTAAGGTAGCCAAATCCAATATGGACAGCTATGGTTCTACCTGATCCCAAAGACTTGAAAAACATTCTGGGTGCACCAGGCATATATGCATGTATGCCCAAAATTCCGACAGGAAAGAGAAATAGAGGAAAGCAGACTGTGATCTGACTATGCCCCATGGTGGGGGTCAGAGGTGCTTTCTCCTTCCCCCCACCCCCTGCTTTTCTCTGGTAAGCTCATGTACCCTCTGGCAATAAGGGAAAATTTTTACATCATTCACCTTTTTTGTAGCTCTTTTCCCAATGAGTAATTCAGGAATAGGCCAGAGGTCACTGTACAATCCCCCTTTTGTATTTTCCATATTTGCCTAGTCCAAAATACAAGGAAAGCGATGGAGAGAGCAAGCCTGCAGTGCTTTGCTGAAGATTTCTGCCAGCAGCAGGTCTCAAAGGCCAAAACAGTCTCCTGCTCATAAAGTGGTGGGTCCTTTGACTTCGACATTTAGTGACCGCGTAACCTTCTCCGGTTTCACGTAACCCTCGAGTCCTTCTGTCTCCCCGTGACTCATAACAGATGGGTTGGACTCTGCAATTAGTGTGGTACTGACTGATTTTGGATAGAGAGGAAGGTTTAGGAAGCTAGATCTGTGTAAATAATGTGTTTTTGTTGTTGTTTTGTGTGTGTGTAGTTGTACTACAATCCTTCTGCCAAGTCTTTTTCACATTACTCTCCTTCATTGAAGCTCTTTGCGCCTGTGAGAATTTCACCTAGGAGTTCTTTGAAGGAGTGACCTGGCAGCAAGCCAGTGGCAGTGGCCTTAAATACTGGTGACACATGCATGAATATCACTTCTAAACATTTGGTGTAAATCTCAGATTCGTGCAGTCTTGTTTTTCCATAGCAACTCTCCATTTGTCTTTTTCCTTTGTCTCTTACTAGAAAGTACATCGCTATCGTGTCCTATGAACAGCGACAGAATTACAAGGATGACTTCAATGCTGAGTATGATGAGTACAGGGCTTTGCATGCCAGAATGGAGAACGTCGCCCGAAGATTTATCAAACTGGATGCACAACGCAAGCGCCTTTCTCCAGGCTCAAAAGAGTATCAGGTAAATGGATTTGCTCCTAGATGGACTGGCTTTTGCTATAGTTCACCTTCTTTCTTTCCCTGCCCTGCCCAGCCTCAGCCATTCCACTGGTCTTTAGAGGAAGTCCTCATTCAGACCAGCCATCTGCTGCTTTAAGAGACAAAATATTTTAAACAGTTTCTGAAAATAAATAAACTCAATTTAGACCACAGTTTCTAGATCTGATGTTGTCCCCCAACACTATGCTATTTAAATGAATTTGTTTTAAGTACTTAAAAAAAAAAAAGGTGGGGCCAGCAGGTGGTGTGGTGGTTGGGGGCACTGGACTGCCACATGGCTGACCATGGTTCAAGTCCCAGACCTGGTGGCTTACTTTCTCACTTTCCCTCCCTCTCTCTCTCCCCCTCTCTCTTTCTCCCCCTCTCTGGTCAAATTAAAATAAATAAATAAAGTTAAGTAAAATAATTTTGTTAAAGGCAAGCTACAGATACAAGATGTAAAGGGGGTTTAATACCATAGAGTATTGGGGTTAAGTGAAAAGAAGCTTGATGCTTCCAGCTCTTCTAGACTGGTGTTTCATTAACCAGTATTAATCTGTTTCCCTTCCCTCTTAGCAGTAATGATACCTGACAGAGAGCAGTAGGTGTCTGACCTGTCGATCAGTCCAAGCACAAGGATTAATAGACCTGAGTATTTCCCTTTGGTAGGCCAGATAGCTTTGTCACACTTTACAGCCACAGATGGAATGGGGCCCCTGTCCCCGGCCCTCTACCATTGTTCTTACTAGAGCCTACCAAAGAGAATGGATGAGTTTTCCCTCAACAGCAAAAATAGCCTGGGAGCCTTGCATTTCAGAGATTCACGGTGTCTGATGTTAATGGGTCTTAATCTTTTCAACAAGCTGCCAAGAGTTATGGAGGACGTAGCCAGAGACATTGGTGTTTTAAGGGAGAGCAGGAGGTTGCTATGTGGTAGTTTGGGGTGTATTTTATTCTATACAGTTGCTTATCAGTGCACATGATTATATTTAACCTAAAATGTAATTTCAAAGATTGCTAGTTGTTAGTAGGGGACTTTGAAGTCACAACCTATGTTGGATTCTGCCTGGTCAATACTAGTGTGACCTTGGACAAGTTACTTAGTGCACTGCCTCTAATTCCCTCCCCATGAAATGGGATAAACATAGGGAGTTG
Organism: Tupaia belangeri chinensis; assembly: GCF_000334495.1. Taxonomy (NCBI): domain Eukaryota; kingdom Metazoa; phylum Chordata; class Mammalia; order Scandentia; family Tupaiidae; genus Tupaia; species Tupaia belangeri. Next base: position 574,909 of record NW_006207406.1, on the reverse strand, counting down.
TTGTGAGAAATAAATGTAGGATAAAGCATTTGTAAACAGCTCAGATCCATGCCTGGGGCCTGGTACATAGGTGTTTATTGGCTGTTTTTCCCTAGCTACCTGATTTCTGCTCTCTAGAGGCAATCAGTATTGCTGGGTTCCAATGTATTCTTTCACAAGTGCATATGTGTGTAAAATATATGTAAGTATATACACAAGTAAATTTAGACATTATATTTAATTGAATCCAGGGTTTCTTCGGCTATAAGATATGCCATACATTATTGTTTATCCCAGTTTTATTAAAATGGGAAGAAAAATACATCTTTTTTTAAAATTTTTTTATTTATTTCTTTTTGTATATACATTCGATCGCATTGTTTAGCTTACAATGTGAGCATTTCAATATGTGAACATTTCTCCCCAGTCCCGTTGATCAAAATATCTTCAACACCACACTTCCCCATCCCGTCAATGTTCTACCTCCGTATCTCTTCTCCAAATGTCCTTCGATAGGCCCCACTTTTCCACATACACCTCATCTGACATTCACACCCATCTCTTGTGTTTGTACAACCGTTAGTCAATCAGTTTCAGTCATAGAGTGCAGACATTCGGTATATGTTAAGTGGGGACATACAATGTCTCTCCTTCATA
>NW_006207406.1:573608-574196 GCF_000334495.1 Tupaia belangeri chinensis | reverse complement strand
TGGCATAGAGTATATGTGCCACAGTTTTTCAATCCATTCCTCCATATGGGGGCATTTGGGTTGGTTCCATTACTTTGCAGTCGTGAATAGTGCCACAATAAACATCGATGTGCAAGCACTTTTCCAATGAATAATTCTTTTGTCCTTTGGGTAGATACCAAGGAATGGGATTGCTGGATCATATGGTGGATCTATTTGTAGATTTTTGAGGAATCTCCAAATTATTCTCCACAGTAGTTGGACCAATTTACATTCCCGCTAGCAGTGTAAAAGAGTTCCCCTTTCACCACATTCCCGCCAACACTTATCATTTTTTGTTTTTTTTAATCTTAGACATTTTGACTGGGGTTAGGTGGTACCTCATTGTTTTTTTTATCTGCATTTCCCTTACAATGAGGGAACATTCTTTTCATATGCCTTTTGACTATTCGTATGTCATCTTTAGAGAGTGTTTTATTCAACTCCTTCTCCCATTTTTCAATAGGGTTGATCATCTTTCTTCCAAACAGCTTCTTTAGTTCCTTGTGTATTCTGGTTATCAGTCCCTTATCTGATGCAAAATTTACAAAAATATTTTCCCATTCTGAG
>NW_006207406.1:562391-572123 GCF_000334495.1 Tupaia belangeri chinensis | reverse complement strand
GGGCCAGCAGGTGGCATGGTGGTTGAGGCACTGGACTCCCACATGGCCAACCACAGTTTGAGTCCCAGACTTGGAGGCTTGCTTTCCCATATTCATTCATTCATATTCTCTCTCTCTCTCTCTCTCTCTCTCTCTCTCGCTCTCTCAATAGCATGTGCTTTATAGCAAATTTAAAATAATAATAATAATAAATAAAATATGTTTTAAAAAATCCATCTTAAAAATAATGAAATTCTTGGAATAAAACAATATTCTATTTCTCTCTTTTAAAGTTAGTATCAAACTGTCCATATTGGTCTGCACTTTGCTTGTTTCACTGAACATTATACATCTCAGAGAATTTTTTTATTTTAGTACACAAAGCACTTCCCCTTTTTTTCTTTTTTATTTTTTTGGAGAGGTTTTTGCTATAGGGCGTGTGTGCTCGCCAGACAGACAGAGAGAGACAGAGATAGAAAGCGAGAAATCACCCCTCAGGAGGGATGGCCATGCCGCAATCCCTTCTCCTCCTTTCTCCTCTCGTGATCTCAGGCACGCACACACATGCGCCCGGCATGAGTTTTAAGCCACTGGGTCCGGGACTCGAACTGCAGTCAACTACCTGGGAGTCCAGCGACATAGCCATTACACTAACTGCTGGTCCCTTCCCCATTTTTAATGACCTCTTGGTACCCTTTGTATGTATCAATAGACATTTCAATTTTGTCAACTCTCTTGCCTTACAAGCAGTGCTGCAGTGAGTAACCTTGTATATGCGTCATTCCTCTCAGGGCAAGTGACGCTGTAGGATAAGTAGAACTGCTGAGTCAGTTTTGCATTTGCTATTTTAATAGCTGTTGCCAAATTGCCTTCCATCAAGGTGAGGCCAAGTTAAAATCCCACCATCAGTACTGCCTGCACCCTTGCTGAATGTGTAATAGCTATTTGCATTGCCAAAAAAGAAAACCAGTTGCTCATTTCTGATTTCTGACTTTTAACTTTGTAGAACGTTCATGAAGAAGTCTTACAAGAGTATCAGAAGATCAAGCAGGTAGGCATCGCCACTGTCAGTTTTCTGACCTGTAACTGAGAAGTGTTATAAATTTGGCAACCTAATTCCTCATGTCTTTTTCATCTACAGTCTAGTCCCAATTATCATGAAGAAAAATACAGATGCGAGTACCTTCACAACAAGCTGGCTCACATCAAAAGACTAATAGGTGAATTTGACCAACAGCAAGCAGAGTCATGGCACTAGAACCCTGCTTGGACCAGAAGATGTGAATAAACTTAAGCTTATTTATTTAAAATTCCAAATGAGTTGCTCTAGATTCTAAAAAGATGAAACTTTGCCTGTTAAAAGTTTCAGTATTAGTAAACTTGAGTTACCTTTTTTTTTTTTTTTTTTTCCAACTTTGCTTCCCTGCATTTCGAAGCTGCTTTTTCTGGTCCTTTTTACCCTTCAAGACTTGTGTTTGTTAATAGAAATAATTTTTTTAGATATTGGGGATCCAGTGTCTATACTTCAAATCAAATTGTTTTCCTCAAAAATTTGTGTTTGTCACTAGAAATGATTTTTTTTAGGTATTGGGGATCCAATGTCCACACCTAAAAGTTGTGTGTGTTTGAAAACAAAAAAAAAACAAACAAACAAAAAAAACAAAAACCAGTAACGTGCAAGAGGAGATGCTTTTGGATAAACATAAGCCTATTTTCTGACCTTTCTTAATGCAAACTCTTTGCCTTAAATGGTAGAATATTTAGAAACTTGCACAAAATACACAAAAAAAATAAATAAATGAACATTGTTTTGGAGGGTTAAAATATAGAAAGTGTATGAAAATGCATATCGATGTACACGTGCATACGTATCAAGGCTGACTTGATCTATTGAAACAACGGTAAATCCGCCCTGCAAGTTAACCCCCCATCGCAATGGTTGCCTTAAGGTGTTTGCTAGTCGTGTACCTAGTGTGGTTAATCATTAGCTACACTGCTTCCCACTTGATTAGAGCAACGGGAAGCACACTGTGGCCTACCAGCGTCTGGAAGTGTGTGCTCTACCTATATGTGTGCAGAGGTGGTGTGGATGTGAGCGTGCATGAAGGAAAAAAAGCTGCTACTCCCAGTAGGCCAAACGCTCAGGTTAAACAACTGACGAGTGTTACTGTAGGGTTTTCTTTTGTTTTTTTGTGTTTTGTTTTGTTTTGTTTTTCCTGTCAAATTGCTACTTCTATTGTGGAAGACAAAAGCATTTCCATTTCAACAGTCTGTCAGCTTTATTAATGTTGGGCAAAAATTAATATTATGAAAATGAAACAAATCTATAGTTTTGGGCAAAAAAATATAAAATTAAATGTGTAGGTAACCTATTTATATACTGCTATAAAGTATTTTTTGAAGAGAGATATGCAAAGAAGCTATTACCTACATGAAATGTATATTTAAAGATTTTTTTTTTCATCCTGGGTGCCAGGAATATAAAAGAGAGCAGATATATTTAACCATAACATACTGTGATTCATCAAACAGCACAAACTTTCATTTCATGGAGTTTATCTGTTGACGTTGATTTAAACTATCACTTGTTTTATCATGTGGGAACATAAGTTATGTGGTCAAACATACAAGAATTTTGAACTGATGTTGATTCAAGTTGTGTTGTCTTATTGTATTGTCTTTTCAAAGTGCTGCCAGTTGAAAAGGGAAGCATTATGTTTACAAATCTGTTTTGAAATGTTTGCCAAAATTTTGGTAGTATCTTTAATAAAGATGTTTGTCTCCAGCATCCAAAAAAAGAAAAAAAAAGAAATAACTTTGTTGCGTATCACTGTAAACCAGAAAATGTTGGTATCTAGAAAATGTCGAGATAGCATATAGGTTAACTTTGCCTTTGGTGTTCTTCTAAAACACGAACTGGACTGATTAGGTAATAGATTTAAAATACACAAACATGTGCAGGCTACACAAAGACTGAAACAAGGCCCCTGTGCTCTGCAACTCTATAGCATTCCTGGAGAAAGTTGACTTCTATGAACATAAACCTCCTAGGGAGTTCTGTTTCTTTTAGCAATGAGATCCCTGGTGCTCCTCCTCTTACCTCGGAACTAGTACAATCATTTTTAAATGCTAATTTATTTCAAATTTTCAGTTGCAAAATGAGAAAGAAACTCATTGCAGATAAATTTGGTACTGTATTATTAAGGTAGAGTCTCCCGAGGGGTTTCTCTATAGGTCATGTCACTGGTGTTACTTTCTAGACATCCTGGCCTTTTCATCGGAGATCCCGTGCTGCTGTTTGCTGTGAGCAATGTTTCTCAAAAGCAAGGTGCTTACACCACTTGCATCACTCAGTTAGAATCTCTAGGTATAAGGCCCGGTATCTGCATTGTCATCGTTTCCCAAAGGTCATTTTTGCAAGCTGAAGTGTGAGAATCATTGTCTCAGATGTAGCTCTCAACTTTTAGGCCCGTAAGTCTCAAAATCTTGTACTGAAGGTCAACTATTGGCTTTTATTTAAGAAGCCAATCCCTGTCAACTGGTGCAAGTCACTTTTCCCCTCTGCGTGACCTGAGGCACCCCCTCAGAGTTTGTTTCACTGCCAACTCTTGTTTCAGAACCTGTTTACAAACAAGCCTTCCAGTTGGTTAATTAATGTTAGCCCATGGAGCGCCTTCCCACCTGCATCAGCACATCTTCTGGTTTACAAGTTGGGTAACATGGAAGCTGGAGGTACTTTGTGGAAATCCAGCAGTGCACACCCATAGACTTGACCATGTACCAGAAAAAGCCTTAATTGAGATGTTTGTTGTATACATTCAACAGATTTTCGCAAAATGTGTATCTGTCAGTTGCAAATCTGAGAGTTGTATTCTCTGTGAATCTGCTATTACCCAGGGTTGCATGCATCCCTTTTGAAGATGGGCATGAGCCTAGTAAGCTATTTATAATCATTTTTCATCTCCTACTGCAAGATTTTTAGATTCTCACAAACGATTGCTCCAGAAAGGGTGATTACTCTGGTGGAAGAACTTACTTCATTTTTTGTGTTGTTGTTGTTGTTGTTGTCGTCGTCGTTTAGGTTGTTTGTGTTTCGGAGGAACAGTAAATGTAAAACAGCATTGTCCACATTAGAGAATAAGTGGTGGTCTTTTTTCATCACATTTCATCCGAAATAATTTGAAGGACTCTTCTAGAATTTCACTGACACCCATAAATCAACTCCAGATTGAAAGGGTGGCTGATTTGGGATTTGGGGTTCGTTGTTTTGTTTTGTCGTGTTTTTTAACATGGGGATTTCAGCTCCTATGGCGTTGGTTATTTATTTCCCATGGACTATTTTAGAAGATTTAACTTTCAGCTCTTTAAGTAGCAGTAAATGTTCAGCACTTGCTCTCAAGAAATAATTGGTGTGATCAATTTAGATCATTGCTCCATGAATTAATTATAAAAATCAGTGTTAATTTTCTTTCCTCTCTGATTGATCTAATAACCTTTCTAGAAGTCTTTTCCCTTGAAGTATTTCACCTTCTTATGTAAAACAAATGCAGATTTGCATATTGGAGGGGAGATGTTGAGATGAGGTTTAGACAACAATGGTCCATAGTTCAGACACTGCCTGGGTGCCTTACCCTTCCCATTAGTGCATTCTTTGCTTCTGGAACTTGGCTGAAAGTGTTCAGCCAATTCATTGTCTTTCCAGCAGTGTGAGTGTCGAGTCACGTATGCTTGGTATATGCCTTTACTGCATTGGAAGTTCTTACAGTTTATTACTTGCCCAAGTATTACTGAATCCTTTTCTTATGAGTACTGGGTAGGGGGAAAACTACAGCCAGCACTTTGAGAGGACTGTTTTGGGAAAAGATATTTACTGACACTACTAAATGAAGGCCGCAGAAGATGTTATCGATATTCTTTGTAACCTGAAAGTTGAACAAGGCATGGAGGCTCATTTCAAACTATTTGGAAGTGTTAAAAATTTATATTTGCTGTTTTTCAGTTGTTCCACCCAAACCATGTTAGGACTCTCGGAGGGAAAATGTCACAGGGGCTCTTGAGTTGTTACTGAGCTCAGCAGCTGTGGCGGCCCCTGTTGTTCTACACCAATTTCAGTTCAATAAAAAATGTTAACTTTGCAATCCTGGTACTCGTTTTTCCTTTGTGTCATTTCAAGGCTTTTAACTTTTTCTTTTTTTAAAAAAAAAAAGATAAAATGTTCTCTGATGCCCTGTTGTAAATGATCTTCCTGGGACAGAGATGTCACTGTCAGTGACTAGGAAATAGGGGCAGGGTCTTTAGTCCAGGACTCCGCCTGTGTGTAAGTGCAAAAATGTGTCCCCCCCCCACCAAAAAAAGGCAATGTCTCTAGGAGGACAGTGATCCCAGTGAGCAGTTGGTGACGGTTTTCTCTCTGTTATATACTTTCTTTGCATGTGTTGTCCCGTTTCTTCTCCCCACCTATCTCCATGTTACAGATAAGTAAGCTGAAGCTTAGAGAAGTTGAGGAACTTGGCCATCACACAGATGGAAGCTCCTGAGAAGTGTGACGCCAGCAACTGTGTTCTTTGAAAAAAATAATAATAATTCTTTTATTGAACTTTACTTATGTTTTTTATTTTAATTTGATCAGAGAGGGTAACACTGAGAGAGAGAGAAAGTGAGAAAGCAAGGCAACAGGTCCAGGACTCAAACCGTGGTCGACTGTGTGAGAGTCCAGCGCTCCTAACCACCCACGCCACCTGCCGGCCCGAGCAGCTATATTCTTAACCACTTCTCCACACTGCCCCTCATGCGTTTATGTAGGGCAAATCTAATCTTCTCAATGACAATTCCAGTGATACCACACAGGCCAGAAAAACCCTGTTGGTCCCATAGAGACTAGGGTGTAGGGGTTGGGGTGAAGGCTAGTGGATTATTCTCAGTGAGTTGATTTCTCAGAAATGATAGCATAAATTTGAATGGAGGCCAAATATTGGAGAAAATGTCTTTGAGAAAATGTTTTGAATGTGCACAGTCTTGACACTGAGTTGTTCAAACGTGGGTCAGTGCAGGTGGGGGTGGGGGTGTGATCTTGTGATCATATCATTTTCTCTTTATTTTACCAGACTACCTAAGGAGCAGACTCCCGCTCTAGGGGCTAACCTGTCCAAACTAGACAGGACATTCTCCTAGCCAAACCCAGCCTCCAGTCTCTGAAGTGTTCTGAAGGAAGACTATAGGAGGAAAAGAAGAAAACCGCCATTAAGCACCGGTATTGACCTAGGACGATGAGTGGCAGAAGTGACAGGTTAGGTTTAAGAGGAGCTGTGAGGATGACTGAGGTTTGAATGTCGTCATTGTATCAGCAGCCCTCCCTCCCCCCCCCAGCCATGGAAAACATGATATTTGACTCCTTGTCCTTGTCTGTAAAGTGAAAATATGTCCCCATACTGGATGATGAAAGCGGTTTCATAATTGTAGGAAAAGTACTTGGGAATTCTTTGAAAAATAATTACCTGAAGTTGGATTATGTGCCGAATGCAATAAGGAGTGCTTGCTGAAGCATGACTTTCCAGGCGAGATCGAATCCATTTTAATTGATTGAATCTATCTTGACTGATCGCAAAGGGGACAAAAGCAGAGAGAGGCTTGAGGTTTCAAGGTGGGGTATTTGGAGTTTGTTTGGTTGAATGTGAGACATACAGGTACCTGTTCTGCAGGTTTTTCGTTTCAGAGGTTGGGCCAGGAGGCTGGCCGTGGCAGTAGGTGCTCTGATATTTTATGATTGCTTAATTCTCGGTGTGGGGTGGTGAGATGATTCTGTGGATGTAGCTGTGGAGATGTGTCATTTCCCACCCGTACCCGCCTGATTTGACCCACCGGCCAGGCTGGGTTTTCCTACTGCATTAGGGCATTGGTGCCGTGGTAGCGCCTGCAGATGGACAGCACGAACGCCTCGCTGAGGTCTATGGAGTGAAGGAAGTGCTTCCCACAGAGGTGCACACATCAGGCTGCCCTCGCATACTTCGTGAATGCCAAATGGGCTTACAGAATTCCACGGGTCCTAGTGCACACGGGCAACAGGATCGCCCCCCGCAGTCTCACTTCCTGCCTCCCCACTCTGCACACCAGTCACGCAGGCCTTCCTTCAGGCTCTCCAGACCCCTCGCTCCTCGGTCCCAAGGCCTTCCATGCTAAGTAAGCTCTGTACCATGAGCTCCATCCATACCCCTTCCTCACTTCCTAATCCTCTTCATCCTTAAGATATCCACTTCCTCCAGGAAACCTTCCCTCAGCCTTTCTTTCCTGGCTGGGACCACCTGTCGAGACTCCCTGGCATATGAAATGGATGTGGAAAGGCAGTGAGGAGTATATGCTGCAGCACTGTTCTCCAGGTGCAGATAATCCATGCTGGTATTGCAAAGGGGGCGAAAGGGAGACACGCTTGAGACTGCAAGGTGTGGCGTGTGGTTTGTGTAATCGAACGCGAGATGTTTTATTGAATGCTGCTCGTTCATGGCATTTTCCACGATTATAACTGGATACTAATTGCATTACTAAGCTCCATGAGAGTGGAGACTGTCATATTCACCAGGTGTCCACAGCCTTGGCCTAGTGCCTGGAATATAAAAGGTTTTCAGTAGGAATTTATTGAAAGGAGAAATGAGGCAGACTATTTATATAGGTCATATTTAAAATTCATAAGGTCAGAGCATTTGGATTACTGCAAAAATCTGCTATATCATTCAGGTTTGTGTGCCTTGCTGCTTTAGCTACCCGAAGTCATAGACTAGTTAGCGATTAAGGTGCTGGACTCCCACATGGCTGACAGCAGTTCGAGTCCTGGACCCGCAGGCTTGAAACACACTGGGCGCTTGTGCATACATACCCAAAATCCCAAGAGGAGAATGGAGAAGGGATTGTGGTGTGGCCATCCCCCCAGGGGGGTGATTTCTCACTTTTTACCTTTCTGACTGTCTCTGTCTCTCCGATAGGTGCATGCACCCTATAGCAAAAATATCTTTTAAAATAAAAAGAATTAAGCCAACCAGCAATATGGTTGAGGTGGGTGGATCCCACACAGCTGGCTGTGCAGTTCAAGTCCCGAGCCCGGCTTGAGAATCACGCTGGGCACGTGTGAGTGCATGCCCAAAGTTCTAAGAGAAGAATGGAGGAGAAAGGACTGCAGCATTGCCATCTCGCAGGGGGTGATTTCTCACTTTCCCCACTACTCCCCGCTATGGTGAGTGCAAGCACCATACTGCAAAAACACTAAACAGAAAAAAAAAAAAAATTAGCAGACCGTCTAGGCAGTGCAGCAGTTAAGCATTATACATACAGAATGGGTCCTATGTGACTAATCACAGTTCTAATCTGCTCCCAGTAGCTTGAAAAACACACTGGGCATGTGTGCATGCATACACACAATCTCAGCAGGGTGGGGAACTGTAAGTTAGAGCAACAGACTGGTGTCCATGGAAGACTAGTTTTACTTAGGGTGTCCTTCCCCATGATTAACTAACTGCACACCTTTGAAAGGGATATTGAAGTTATTTCTAGAGTCTGAGCATCCAAACAGTCTATAATGGCTCGGAGCATGAAATGAAATGGCTTTACAAGTTACTTCTATTGGGGCCAGCAGGTGGCATAATGGTTAAGGCACTAGACTCCCACATGGCAGACTGTGGTTTGAGTTCCAGACCTGGTAGCCTGAAAAATCATGCCAGGCATGTAGGCAAGCATTCCTGAAACCCCAAGAGGAAATTGGAGGAGGAGGAGTTGCAGCATGGCCATCCCCTGGAGTGGGGGAGGGGAGGCGGTGATTTCTCACTCTCCTTCTCACTGTCTCTTTGGCAAGCGCACATGCCCTATGGCAAAAAGCTAAGGAAAAAATTTAAATTACTTGTATTATGTATCAGAACTTGCAGATGGGTTTAAGTTACTTTCCTATTAATATGGGTTTTTTCTCAATAGCTTTCACTTCTCAAGAACATAGCAGAGGACAGCAGTGTATTGTGTGCTGTGCCTCATTGGTCCATCTTCCTGAAGCATCTCTAGGCTGGTGTTTCTGTGAATTCCTATCTGTAGCATTTCAACGATAATCGAAGGACTGTGGGGCTCTCGCAATGACAGAGTTTGCGGAGCCCATCAGCGGCACCCAGAACAGCTGCCTTCATTTGGTCCATGACGAACTAAGAGCACCCAACAGCACACCGCAGAGCAGGAGACCCAGGGACTCATGTACCTTCCTGGCGAGGCCAACAACAGCCCACGGCCACTACTGAAAACTGATACCAAGACCGCTCCTGGCAGAGGGTCAGACAAGCTGCTCCATGGCCGTTCAGAACACGGAGTCAGAAAGCCGGGCTCAGCGTTCTGGCCTTAGAACTCACAAGGTATTTCCCAGTGTAGACAGCCCTTCACCCATAGTTTCCCTTCTGTGAGTGGTCTAGGACCTACCTTGGAGGTTGTACACACAGTGGTGCGTGGTCCCTATGTTTTCTATATGTATTTTTGTATATTTTTAAGTTATTCTTTTCCTTTTTTTTTTTTTTTTTTTTTTGCCACGAGGAGCTTGTGCTCACCAGAGAGAGAATAAGAGGGGAAATGAGAAATCACCCCCCACCACCACCAGGGGAATGAACACACCAAAGTCCCTTTGTTCTCCTGGGGTTTCGAGCACATACCACACACACACACACACACACACACACACACACGCACGCACATATGCATGGAGTGATTTTCAAGCCACCAAGTCTGGGACTCGCACCA
>NW_006207406.1:532956-560777 GCF_000334495.1 Tupaia belangeri chinensis | reverse complement strand
AAGTTATTCTTTTCCTTTTTTTTTTTTTTTTTTGCCACGAGGAGCTTGTGCTCACCAGAGAGAGAATAAGAGGGGAAATGAGAAATCACCCCCCACCACCACCAGGGGAATGAACACACCAAAGTCCCTTTGTTCTCCTGGGGTTTCGAGCACATACCACACACACACACACACACACACACACACACACACGCACGCACATATGCATGGAGTGATTTTCAAGCCACCAAGTCTGGGACTCGAACCACGTGGGAGTCCAGTGCCTCAACTACTTTGCCACCAGCAGGCCCCGCCATCTTTTTCTTAGACATGCAAGGCTTTGTAGCAACGTACTTGACAAAGCACCCAGCCACAATTGAACAACGCTCTTAGATAACGGAGGCTTGTGTAGCGCGTGGTTGTGCTCCCATGGTAGGCGGACACGCCCTGGGACGTTTTCGAAGGCTCTGCTCCTGAGCACGCTATGAAGCTTGTTCTTTTCTGTGCACCTTTTCAGGTGCCGCAGTAGCTGCTTTCGGCATCGCAGCCACCAGTGCTTATGCATTTATTCCCAACTCGAGCTTAACTTTGAGTATTCTCTTTTCTAGTTGTCTTTAGAGAGGATGTTCCTAAAAGAGCCTTTTTGTAAACTTAAGTACTTCTTGTCAGCTACTTACTAGTGGGACGTGACACGGTCCATTACTGGTAAAGTGCTTTGGAAAAAGGCTGCTGGGGAAATGACTCCCTTGCTTACATCTGAAAGTTTTCCTGTCTCCTCCCAAGGAGAGAATTCATTCAAATTCGCCTTGTCAAAAGAGTGCCAAGAGGGTCTCCAGGGGTCTCGGGGTCACCTGAGCTCCTAGCACTCCACTGCGAAGAACAGCTGTAAAAGGGCTCTAGGGACTGTCAGCAAAGCCACTCCCTCTCCACCCTGGTCCTTCCTCTCTCCCTGCCCCTGTGGACAAGTCCTTACTGCTAGGCAGCCAATTACCATCCCACCTGCCCTCCCTTCTAACTCACCGCAGGACTCATCTCGGCTCCTCCCTTCCACCCGTGTACCACTTGCCGTGTTCCCGTGCTCCGCTGTCTTCGGTTAAACGAGTTGGCTCACAGATGGTGAGAAGGCCAGATCAGAAACAAGGCATGGAATGCTTTTGCTTCACAGCGTCAAGAAGGGTGGAACATGCAGTCCTCCCCCTGGATCTGAGTGTTAGTTCGGTATCTACCCACCTGTGACCCAGGGCCATTTACCCAAAGCCTGGATAGCCCTTCCATCATTTCTGATAAATTAGGGTACCACTTGTACGCCACAGTGACGTGAGGATTAGGTCGAGGTTGCTGCCCTGAACTGGAGGAGCCACTGTGAGGCAGCACTACCGGTCCTCGCGTAGGCCCCAGCGAGCCCACTCTGTGGACTTTTACCTTTAGAGGTGAAATTTCTACCAGATTCCATCATTCCTCCAGATAGCTACTCCGAGGTTGTCCTGGGGTCATTTCTAACATGAGTATTGTTTCAGTAACTCATAAATCTAGTCTGGGTAATGGCCAGAACTATGAGATCTATTTAAATGAAAGCTTCTCTCCCCTCAGTTTAGGCTCACTTTAGGCTGGAAGCCCGTCCTGCCGTCCTCCACCTTCCCTTCCTCCCTCCCGCCCCCACCCCGCCCATTGAAGGAAGAGCAGGTAGGAGGAGAGAGAAGGGCAGAGGAGGTCTCATGGCTGCCACCGTTGAAATCTGGCCTTGGTCTCCTCCGGGTATTCTCGAAGCCTCTTGGATTCCTTGGATACCTCTCTGGCCTCTCCGGATGTTGGCAGAGCCTCCTCCTTGGCCGGCCCTTGCAACGCCCCCACAGCATCTGCCTACAGTAGCCTACCCCTGGTCTGCTCAGGCAGGAAGCTGGTAACCTAGGGCCCCTTGTAGATGACCGTGCCAGCTGGGGGTGTATATCTGGTCTCACCCTCCCACTCTAGCCATAAATAAGTACTTGCGGCCTGATGTCCGTGAAAGCATGGTGACTTCCCAAGTGCATCCTCGACTCTGCTGTAGACTTCTGTTTTCAGGCATGAACCACATGCCAGCCCCGTGTCTCCCAGGCTGGGGAATCATAACTCCATTTTCAAAGTGGTCTGCATGAAGCTGTCCTCATTGGCCCTGTGGGGGCAGGGGGAGGGCACAATCGACCCTCCACAGACGCCCTCTGTGTGCTGACATCAGCTGAGTCTTCCATTTCCACTTGTATGTATGCCAGAGAGAGGAGCCGGAACTTAAGGGGGGCAAGCTGGGTTTTTGACTACCCCTGCAAGTCCTGAGTGTGTGCTTCAGAATCTGACCGTCTCTCACGGAGGTGGAGGAGGTGGATGGCATCAGTGGTCTCATGACTCCAAAGCTGTCAGAGCGTCCCATGTTAAACCCTGGTACGTGTCTGTGAGTTCCTCCACCGTAGCATCTGTGCCCACGGCGCACGTGTGCAAGCACCCAGGCTTTGTGCCAGGTGACAGGAATGCACCACTGGACAAGACAGACAACTACAGGTGATGCCAGTGGTCCGTGCTGCAAAACGAAAGGTCAGGGTAAGGATGGACGACGGGCGGCTCGGTGGTGGAGCAACATCGGGCTGCTTAAGCAAAGCTAAATCCACATGGAAGATCCGAGGTTCAGTTCCCCTGTCACCACGTATGTACCAGGTGCTCACCCCCATGATCCTGGCTGGCTGGAAGGGCTGGTGAGTGGAGGGTGGTGAATGGTAGATAATGGCATGGGACCACGTTGGGGGTGCTTGTCTCTCTCACTCTCATAACTTTTTATTTATATTAAAATTTAATAAATTTTTAACTTTATTTATTTTAATTAGACCAGAGAGGAACAGAGTGTGTGTGGGGGGGGGAGGGGGGAGTGAGGAAAGCCAGCCACCAGGCCCAGGACTTGAACCGCGGTTGGCCATGTGGGAGTAGGGTGCCCTTCACCACCATGCCACCTGCCAGCCCCAGAAATACATAACTTTTTTAAAAGGGAGGGGACGCAGGGCCAGTAGGTGATATGGTGGTTGAGGCACTGGACGCCCACATGGTCAACTGCAGTTCAAGCCCCAGACCTGGAGGCTTGAAAATTCACACCGTGCATGTGTGTGTGTGTGCCCAAAATTCCAAGAGAAGAGGGAGTTGTGGTGTAGCCATCCTCCCTGAGGGTGATCTCTCACTTTCCCTCGATCTGTCTCTCCCTGGGGAGTGCATGTACTCTGGGATAAACCTAAAAGAAGGTGAGGGCGGTCATCCGAGAACAGGGTAAGGCCTCCCTGGGGAACAGAACGCATGAACCTAACACCCGTGGGATGGGGTCAGAGTACCAGCGCAGAGGATGTGGAGAGGGCCTGAGCTAAGAGGCCTTGGGCACTCACTGAATACGTGCTTATCCAATTGGCTCCTGATCCACAACTTCCACTTCGGCCGCGTTTTCTGGTTGAACTTGTTCCTTCATCGGCTGCTTCTGCCCTCCCTAGGCCTGCGGGAGCTGAGCCCAGATGCCAGTCCCTGCTGAGGGCCAGGCAGCTCAAGGCATTGCCTGATCAGGGTGTTCTGGTACTTGAGGTTCTTATCTGTGACCTTCTCGTGTTGCTAACTGGTTCTGAGGGAGTGCCCAGGGCAGAGACGGAGCCTGTTGGTGGCAGTGGGAAAGTCTGAGCTGCCTTTCTCAGGGGTCCGGGAGCTCACTCCGTCAGGCTGGGACTCAGCAAGTGCTCACAGAGCCAGGATTGGCTGGTGCCCCCGGCCTTGGTGGGCTCTGGGTCACAGCAAGACATTCAGGCCCCACAGAGGGAGCCCCCTTCCCCAGAGGCAGTTTCTCCTAGGAAAAGCAAAACGCAGTCTGTACTATGAAAACTGCCGACCAGCCCTGGGCCTGGGCAGCCCTGCGGATCTGAGCCGTGCAGCTGCAGTGAGGGCTGGCCTGGCGGAGGGCAGGAAGCCACAGCTAGAGGGCAGCCAGAAAGGCGCCGAAGGTCACAGAAGCCGAAAAGGAGAATGGGAATTGATTCTGGGACTGACCGCAGCGGAAGCAGGGAGCTGCCGTGTGAAGTCCCTTATAGGACCACGTGACTCCCCAACCACGTCCGGTGTTTTATGCCTTTTACACAACAGCTTGCAGGTGTTCTCAATGGACCCGCTCTTTAAATCATTTCTAGTGCGAGGTGGGACAAGCCGTCAAAAAGAAACAAGCCAAGACCAGCAAATTAGGTCTCTAGACTCCCACATGACCGACTGTGGTTCAAGGCCCAGACTGGGCAGTTTGAAACTCTCGCCAGGTATGTGTGCGTGCCTACCCAAGATCCCGAGAGGAGCCCGGAGGAGAAGGGATTGTGGCATGGCCATCCCCCACCGCTGCCTCCCCCCCCCCCGCCCCCCGGGGTGATTTTTCACTTTCTGTCTCTCTGTCTCTCTTGTGAGCACACACCACCCCCCCATACCAAAAATCTCTTAAAAAAAAAAAAAAAAAAAAAAGAAAAGAAAAGAAAAAACAAGAAGAAACAGGCTGGAGAGAGCATGTGTTAGAAACACTGATAAGAATGCCTGTCTCCTCTCCCACTTACCCCCCATCTACTCAGCTGGTCCTCTTGCACTTGGTGCTGACCCCTAAAATGTACCTGGTGACTGAAGGGACTCTGCAAGGTCCCCTTACCTCCCACTCCCATTCCACTTCCTTGAGACGTTTTTCCCCTAAGAGGGTGAAGTAAACCTCTTTTTGCTGGAAGTAAAATTCTCATTGCTCAACCTGTTCCCTGGGCCAGGTAAATCTCATTGCCCCAGCTTCTTCTACTTCATAAACACCTGGATCTGCTGTAATAAACGCCCCCCTTTCTACTAGTACCCACCTAGGGCCGGGGCCATCCCACAAATCGCTGACTGCCCTCCAGGCCCGCGTCCACGCCTCGAGCATTTTGCCTGGAGGGGAGGTGTGATCCACCTTGTCCAGGATAGACTCCCCCACGGATGCAAACTGTGGTCAGGGCTGCTGTGTGGCCAGCGTCTGCCATGTGGGAGCTCCCTTCAGCCCAGAAAGGAAGCAGAGTGGCCCTGGTCCTACACGGTTGTCCTTTACTCTGAATCATCAGCTGACACTATGCTCGGTGAGGATAGCCTGACCCACTCCTCAGACCAGGGCTTGGGGTGTCCTCTGACCGCCACCAGCAGCAGCAGAACCCGGGAACCTGTTATAAGTACAAATTTCTAGGTCCCTGAAACTCACGGAGCAGGACACGGCTGTCACGCTTTAGCCAGCCTTCCCGGTGACTCTGACTTTAGGACGCATTTGGGCTCTCAACCCTCTTCTTCCCTTGAAACCGCAGTTCAGGCCAGATTCTCCACCCAGGTCAAGAGAAGCCAAATTTTGGGGGATGAGACTACGTAGTTTGTGAAAGTTCCCCAGATGATTCAAATTCCCAGAGAAAAGTGAGGACAGCCAGGTAAGACTTCGGCAACTCCTAAAGGAACACAGACAGTGTTTGTAGGCATTACCCCATGGGGTTCTGAAGCCTAATACATTTGGAAAGTCTGAGTTTTACCGTTAACACTTTTCTTTTCCTTTTTTTTTTTTTTAAAGAGGTTTTTGCTATAGGGCGTGTGCGCTCGCCAGACAGACAGAGAGATAGAAAGCGAGAAATCACCCCCCGGGGGGATGGCCATGCCGCAATCCCTTCTCCTCCATTCTCCACTCGGGATCTTGGGCACGCACGCACACGCACCCGGCATGAGTTTTAAGCCACCGGGTCTGGGACGCAAACCGCGGTCAACTACGTGGGAGTCCAGCGACATAACCATTACGCTAACCGTTGGTCCCAACACTTTTCTTTTTACAGTCTTTGATGCACTGATGTGTTCTCCAAGAAAGAGCAGACACCACAGAGTCCCCTTCAATCAGCTCTCCAGCAAACATGGATTTTGAAAGTGCTACTTTAGTTTGTTGTTGGTTTTGTTTTGTTTTGTTTTGTCAGAGGGTGGGTATAGACAGAGACAGAGAAAGAGGGAGAGGGAGAGGGAGAAATCACCACCCACGGGGTCATGGTCACACTGCAATCCTTTCTCCATTCCTCCATCCTCTCAGGATTTGGGGCATGCACACACATGCGCCTGGCATGTTTTCCAAGCCACCAGGGCCGTGACTTGAGCCATGCAGTCAGCTATGTGGATCTGATTCCCCTCCCAAGCCACAGAGCAGTCAGCTACTTGGTTTTGGTTTTTTGTTTAACTTGCAAGAGGACGCAATGCACTGGCAGGAGAGAGTGAGAAAGGCGAGACAGCACCCCCTATGTGGGGAATGGTCATGGCACGATCCCTTCACCTCCATTTCTCCCTCATTCAGGATTTGGGACAGGCACACACATGCACCCCAATGGGTTTTTTCAAGCCACCAGGTCCAAGACTCCACCCATGCTGTTGACCATGTGGGATACAGCTCACAAAATCACCAGGCAAACAGGCTGGCCCTACCTTGGGTTTGATACTAAACATTATTCCTGCAGCAGCTCAGGTCTCCAGAAGGTCATGCCTCTTCTGCAGCACCCCACCTGTTAAACCGCCTTTCAGCAGAGCTAGGGGCCCTGTGGGAAACAGCCATATAAGCTACATCCCTTTTTTTATCTGAATGTTTGCACAGTCGTTCTCACCCACTTTTTATCCGGCATCTTTTATAAATCCATGTAATAAAATCTTCTTAGAATTTTACGCTGTGGGGAGAGGAGTGTATCTGTCCCGGTGAATGAGTGTATTTCCTCAACTACGTAATGGGGATTTCAGAGCCCACTGTGCTGTCTTCCTTGTCAGCCTAGGAAACTGAAAGGAAATTTTGTGCTCAATTGTAATCTAATGCTTTTGTGTGGTTTTTCTAGTACTGTGGTATTGTAGTACTCTTCCCCCTCACTATCGTGTTCTTCCACCTCTGCTGTAATAGTTTTATGACTTGGTAGTAATTGCTATGTCGCTAATCCCCTTTGGGAATAAGATGTATATCTTATATTTTATATATTATATATATATATAACTATATATATTTTTTATATATTAGATTGTCACTAAAGGGTGCATATGCTTGCCTGAGAGACAGAGAGACAGAAAGTGAGAAATCACCAACCCTACCCTTCCAGCGGGGATGGCCATGCCACAATTCCTTCTCCATTCTCCTCTCAGGATTTTAGGCATGCACATATGCACCTGGCGTGAGTTTCAAGCCGCCGGGTCGGACACTTGAAGAGCAGTCAGCCATGTGGGAGTCCAGCTTCTTAACCACTATACCACCTGCTGGCCCCACGATATTTATCTTTGGTATAATTTATTGAAAGGAAAACACAAAACCATCAAGAGGTTAGTACTTCTAAATATTTTTCTCTTTCTAAACTTTGCACTATTTGTGTGCAGAAAAGCTGAGACAGAACTGTAAAGAAAAGTTCCCAAACTGCCTAATTAATTCCAGCTCCTACCTCCTAAAAAACCCTAAGTTGAAAGAAATCTAAAAAATTGTTAGCCATGGATTTTAAAGGTTAATGTAGTATTTCTGGAAATGCTGCTGTACTTGTTCTTGTTTGATCTCATTATGAGTGTCCTCCACGAATACCTAGTTACCCACGAAATTCTGAAACAGTGGGCCGAATGTCCTAGACGACACTTTTCAAATGTACTTTTTTTTTTTTTTAGAGGTTTTTGCTATAGGGCATGTGGGCTCACCAGAAACACAGAGACAGACAGACAGAAAGCGAGAAATCACCCCCCGGGGGGATGGCCATGCCACAATCCCTTCTCCATTCTCCTCTCGGGATCTTAGGCACACACGCACATGCACCTGGTGTGAGTTTAAGCCACCAGTTCCGGCATTCGAACCACAGTCAACTACATGGGAGTCCAGCAACATAGCCACTACGCCAACTGCTGGTCCCTTCAAATGTACTTCTATTGCTATGTAACAAGTTACCCCCAGAACTTAGTAGCTTACAGAAACACACATTTATTAACTCACCTGGTTTCCGAGGATCAGGATTCTAGGAGCTGCAAAAGTTGAGTGGTTCAAGTCGAGGGTCTCACACAAGCTTATTTTGTTTTTCATTTTAGAAAAAGTGAGCACTTGAGAGAGAAGACACAGAGAGGGAAAACCCAGCAGGGCGTGGTCATGCCGCAAGCCTTTTCCTCCATTTCTGCATCCCTTCCAGATTTGGGACACATACGCACACACACCTGGTATGTTTTGCAAGCCTCTGGGGCCAAGATTCAAACCATGATAGCCGTGTGGGAAGCCACAGCTCTCTGTGCACAGGGCTTACTCTGCTACCAGGCCGGCCCTCTCACGGGGTGTGTCAAGCTGACAGGGGCTGCAGTCGTCCCAAGGCTTGACTGGGGCCGGTTCAGCTGCTTCCAAGCTTACTCACCTCACACCATTGTTGGCACTGGCCGTTGGCTGGGGCCCTCGGTTCCTCACCATGTGGAATTTTCCAGGCTGCCTGAGTACCCTCACACCCGGCAGCTGGCTTCTCCCAGAGTGAGAGCTGAAAGAAAACACAAGTGATCACACCCAAGACGGAAGTCACCATCTCTTAGAAGCTCATTTCAGAAGTGCAGGTTCTGATGTTAAATAACATGTCTATTCTCGGTCCTAGCTCCCCTTAGCAATACTTCCTTTAGGAATAGGACCACAGTCCTACACTAGCTGCTTCTGTGCAAAATAGAATTGAAACTTTTTTTTTAATTTGCTACAGTGTGTGCACTCATCGGAGAGAGAAAGGAGAGAGGGAGAATAAGAAAGCACCCCCCAGGGGAATGGCCACACCACAATCCCTTCTCCAACATTCTTCTCTTGGAATTTAGGGCAGCACGCAACAAACCCAGCGTGTTTCCAAGCTGCCGTGCAGTCGCCCAGGTGATATCCAGCTGCCTTAACCACCATGCCACCAGCTGGCTCTTCCTATTTCTAAGAAGCTGTCTGTCATCCCTGGAGTGTTACTTAGCTGCTTTCCAGCTGATGGGATACGACCATCTCTCATGCCACCAGTCAAGGTTTTGTTCTGACAGCCTGTCCCAGGCAGGGGTGTCTGATGTGAAAACATGAAAGGGGGGGGGGGGAATGTGAGGGAAGACAAGGCTAATAAGTCATCCTCTTTTATGAGTGCAATGCTTTGCCTCCAGAGCCCTTGCCTTAATGAGTCATTCCTTCATTAAAACAAATAGTCTTGGCACATTTGCCATATGGTGACACATTCTAGGCACTGAGGACAACACTGAACAAAACAGAGCCCCTGCCCTCGTGGGGTTTGCAATCTATAAAACCAGAGTCAAGCATTCTAAGGAAAAGACTACAAGGAGCATCAAAAGTTCGTGGAAAGGGGCCGGCAGGTAGCATGGTGGGTAAGAGCACTGAATTCCTACACGGCCGACCATGGTTCGAGTCATGGACCTACCAGCTTGCTTTCTCACTTTCCCTCTCTCTCTCCCTCCCACTCTGTCCCTCTCTGGTCAAATTAAGAATAAATAAATTGGGAACCAGCAGTTAACATAATGGCTATGTCACTGGACTCCCACGTAGTCGACCATGGTTCGCATCCTGGGCCCGGTGGCTTAAAACTCACATCGGGCGCGTGTGCATGCTGCCCAAGATCCCGAGAGGAGAATGGAAGAGAAGGGATTGCAGAGTGACCATCCCCTCTGGGGGGTGATTTCTCGCTTTCTGTCTCTCTGTCTCCCTCTGTCTGTCTGGCAAGCGCACACGCCCTATAGCAAAAACCTCCCCAAAAAAAAAAAAAAAAAGAATAAATAAATAGTTAAATAAAATAATTCTTAAAAAAAAATAGTTGATGGAAAGTGGAATTAAAGTACAAGTTTATTTTTGTGCAAAAAATAAAATTGAAATTCATGCATAGTTTTGTCATAATTCAAGAAAAAGTTCATGCATTTTTCATGAACTTTTGGAAGATACTTAAACAAAGGAAGCAAACTCTTTTATAACCATGTGTTTTATTTCACAAATATTCACATGGCTTTCACGGTATGTCTGGGGTCATTTTACACACTTTAAAAATAATTAAATCATATATTTTTCAAAATAACAATGAATATTATAGTTACATTCTGTTCTTTAACCATGATTTTTCATGGGTTTCATTTAGCTCATTATTTAAGTGGATTCAAGGCTCTACCTTAGCTTTTGACATTAAGCCTGCCCCTTTCCTGAGTCTTTATTTGAGTCATCTCTTACTGAATGAGATGTTATTGTCTACTTTTTTCCTTTAATTGGATATCTTTGTTGAAAATTCTGAGGTCAGCTTGCTTCCCCCCCCTTATAGAAAACTTGCTTTTGCTGGGGGCCAGCAGGTGACATGGTGGATAAGGACTCTGGACTCCCACATGGCCAACCATGGTTCGAGTCCCGGACCTGGTGGCTTGCTTTCTCGCCTTCTCTCTCTGTCTCCCTCTCTGGTTTTTATAACCATGTGTTTTATTTCACAAATATTCACATGGCTTTCACGGTATGTCTGGGGTCATTTTACACACTTTAAAAATAATTAAATCATATATTTTTCAAAATAACAATGAATATTATAGTTACATTCTGTTCTTTAACCATGATTTTTCATGGGTTTCATTTAGCTCATTATTTAAGTGGATTCAAGGCTCTACCTTAGCTTTTGACATTAAGCCTGCCCCTTTCCTGAGTCTTTATTTGAGTCATCTCTTACTGAATGAGATGTTATTGTCTACTTTTTTCCTTTAATTGGATATCTTTGTTGAAAATTCTGAGGTCAGCTTGCTTCCCCCCCCTTATAGAAAACTTGCTTTTGCTGGGGGCCAGCAGGTGACATGGTGGATAAGGACTCTGGACTCCCACATGGCCAACCATGGTTCGAGTCCCGGACCTGGTGGCTTGCTTTCTCGCCTTCTCTCTCTGTCTCCCTCTCTGGTCAAATTCAAATAAATAAATAAATAAATAAATCTCAATAAAATAATTATTTTTAAAAAAGAAAACTTGCTTTTGCTAGAATATTCCTAGAATTCTGACAGTGTCCTTGAAGTTCAATGACTTGACTTTGTGTGTTTTCATGTTGATCATTCTATTAGCAGCTGTTTTGCCAACAGAAATCTCTTTTAATCTGCAGAGTTTGTCCTCTGTTTCAGTGAAGTTTTCTTTCATTTTATTTTTAGCATGTCTTTTTCCTAATTCATGTGTTCTATTCTGTACTTTAGGGACACCATTACTCCATATGCTTGCTAGCTGTTGGTTATCTTTAATAACTGTCATCTTTACTCCATTTTACTTGTTCATTTTCCTTTAAATGCTATTTTATTCTCTCTAGTCTGGCCTTCATCACAGAAGTCAACAATATTTGTTCTAATGGGATTTCCTATCTGTGATGGTTATACTTCAATGTCTTTCATAACTGTTTCCGCTTTCATTCCCTTCTTTTTCTTACTCTTCTTTGATCACCTATTAAAATTCACTTCTCAAAGACTTTTGTATATTTCTGAGATTTCTGTAAGAGGGATGAGACAGTGGCACAGTGGTATGACATCCTACATGGAAATCCTACCTGGGTTCCTGTTTCACGTCTGGCAACCTCCCTGAGGATGCCAGGCACATTCATGCCCATGATCTGGGGCTGGCTGAAGGCTGGGGACGGATCACGATATGGAGACCCCATTGTGGGTGCGGCCTCTCTCGGTCTTATGTAGGAAATAAATACGCTTAACGTCTCTTTGAGAATATAGATAAATACGCAAACTCTGGTTGGTTGGACTTATTCTTAGAAGTATGATTCTTCCTCTGCCTTTTTCATTCCAATGCTTGTTTCCTCCTTTATTTTCATTGTGATTTGTCCTTGGTGTTCTCGATATGTCTGAGTCTACGTGAAATGGACCACGCTCTGAAAGGAGAGCAATGCTGTCCTGACTTGCTATTTGTTTACAAGCTGTAGAGCAAGGTCGGGGTAAGTTGGGGCAACTGCAGGCTTCAAATCAAGCTCAATTGCTCCTAAGAGTGTTTGCCGTATTTGCCTTATTCTCTGACCTCTCAAAGGGTGGGTTGTCCATGGAAGGAGTCAATCCGAATCATGCTGGAGACCTCCAGAGCTCTAATCCTGTGTTTGGTTACTTATGTTTATCTGTAGTTGCTTGTTTGAATCTAGTCAACCACTCTCAAGCTGGTCGCCACGGCTACTTTTTCATCTACCCTGCCTCACCTCCTAAATAGGATTGCATTTCAGGGAAAAAACAAGCATGCCTTGCCCAATAACTTCCTTCCAACCATCTTTTCTCCTCTACAATGAAGCACTGCCTTGTAAGGCAATGGTCTGCACTCCTCCGTGTGCCATTCATACTTTCAGTCCTGGTCCAAAGTAACGGGGTATGGGTAGGGCACCTTCTGTCACTTACTTTCAGAGACATCTGCCTCCTAATCGGAGTCTAGGAGGGGTGTTTTAGTCCTCCGCAGCCTCCCTTGACTTGGCCTATAGTCACACATGTGGCAGATAGTGTGATTTACAATGTCTGCTGTTTCCTAGTCTCATGGTAGATGAACTTCCATATCAAAACATTGTACTTCCAAAAATCATTTTGGGGCCAGCCGGAGGTGTGGCCAGATGAGGTGGCTGGAACCCACATGACCAACCATATGGTTTGAGTCCTAGACCTGGCAACTTGTAAAACACACTGAGGGGACCAGCAGTTGGTATAATGGCTACATCGCTGGATTCCCATGTAGTCAGCCGCAGTTCAAGTCCCGGACCCAGTGGCTTAAATTCACAGATGGGCATGTATGTATGTGTGCCCAAGATCCCGAGAGGAGAATGAAGGAGAAGGGATTGCAGTGTGGCCATCCCCTCCCCCGGGGGGATGATTTCTCGCTTTCCATCTCTCTGTCTTTCTGGCGAATGCACACGCCCTATAGCAAAAACATCTCCAAAAAGAAAAAGAGAAGAAAAACACACTGGGCATGTGTGCATACATGCCCAAAATCTCAAGAGTAGAATGGAGAAGGATTGCAGCATGGCCATCCCCCATGGGGAGGTGCTTTCTCACTATCCCCCACCTCCACTCCCATACACACACGCACACACACACACACACACACACACACATACATATATACACACACATTTATAAAATATACACACACGTGTATTTCATGGGGTGGGCATAAAGAAGACGTACTTCAGGGACC
The DNA here is from genome assembly GCF_000334495.1 of Tupaia belangeri chinensis. Taxonomy (NCBI): domain Eukaryota; kingdom Metazoa; phylum Chordata; class Mammalia; order Scandentia; family Tupaiidae; genus Tupaia; species Tupaia belangeri. The sequence goes on along the minus strand of NW_006207406.1, from coordinate 547,615 downwards.
AGCAGGTGGCATAATGGTTATGTCGCTGGACTCCTACTTAGTCGACTGCTGCTCAAGTTCCAGACCAGGTAGCTTAAAACACACTGAGTGCGTGTGCATGCGTGCCCAAAATCCAGAGAGGAGAATGGAGGAGAAAGATTACAGTGTGCCCATCCCCCCAGGGGGTGATTTTTCTCACTTTCTGTCTCTCTGTCTCTTCAGCAAGTGCACACACCCGATAGCAAAAATCTCTCTTTAAAAAAAAAAAAAAGGAAGCATACTTTGTACCACCACCATATTTTAGCTAGAAGTTGTTTTGTTTTTTGGGTTTTTTTTTTTATAAATTCTGGATTATGGGCTCCCTGGATTATAAGCATTTGGCAACATTTACGGTGGAGATAATAGATGCAGAACAGTATTCAAGATGCTGCTAGTGATACAAAAATGAGTAAGACTCAAACCTACTTTCAAGGAACGGATGGAGTAAGACAGAAGGAGAAAGCTGGGAGCACCGTTACGAGGAGTTGGCCAGGTCGGTGAGTGACCGCCACTGTCACGGCAGTCGTGCTGCTGATGGGAAGGGCTGTGAGAGTTACACAGGACTGCCGTCACATCCAGCCGAAAGGAGGCAGACCTCAAAGAAAAGAAGAGAGATGGAGGCAGCATTCGCCTGCCATCACTTGAGGCCGGTGGTAGAATGGCAAGACAGGGGCTTTGAAGTTAGACCCCTGTGGGCTCCCCTCTCAGCTCTAAGCTTACTGTGTTCTCAGGGAAAACACTTCTCTCCGCACACCAGGGCTTTTGTTTTTTCTCTGCTGAAGTGGCTAGTGCTACCAACCTGTTAAAGGACCAGGTGGGATAATCATGTCCAGTTCCCTGCACAAGGCATAGCTTGTAGTTGGAGTTTATGTTCTTTCCGAGGAAGGTCTGTTTGTCCAACATGATTCATCCTTAAATGCCAGGTTGAATTGACTATTTAAACACAGACAAAAGTCGTTATTTTTTCCTTTTCTTTTTTAATTACCAGAGAGCATATGTGCTCACCAGTGTGAGAGAAAAAGAATCCCTCAGTGGGATGAAGTCATCCACAATGCGTTTTCTTCCATTTCTCCACCTTGTCAGGATTTGCAGCATGTACACACACACACACACACACACACACACACACACACACACACACACACCTGGCATGTTTTTCAAGTCACTGGGCTTGGAATTCAAACCCTAAAGTTGACCATGTGTGATCCAACTACCTCAACCACCATGCCACCTACTGGCCCTATACCTGACATGTTATTCAAGCTGCTGGGACTGGGATTTGAACTGTGGCCAGCCATGTGGGCTCCAGCTCCCTATGGACAGGCTTTAACTGTTACACTATGGGGCTGGCCTGAAGATTAACTCTTATCTGCTCTGTAAATACATAAATGTATAATTATGTTATCACTCTCTTAATCTTACATTTAAAAAAAAATCAAGTGAGACAGTCACTGTGAAAGTGCTCTCCAAACTGTCAAGGAACAGGAGGTGAACGAAGTGCTATTTCCAGAGAGTATACCATAAGTATGGTCCCTCCTTTAGAAAGAAGTCCCTGCTCCCCTTTATTTTTTTTTTTATTTATTTTTTTCTTTTTTTGGAGAGGTTTTTGCTATAGAGCACGTGCACTCGCCAGACAGAGACAGAGAGAGAGATAGAAAGTGAGAAATCACCCCCCAGAGGGGATGGCCATGCCGCGATCCCTTCTCCTCCATTCTCCTCTCGGGATCTTGGGCACGCACGCACATGTGCCTGGCATGAGTTTAAGACACCGGGTCTGGGACTCGAACCGTGGTCAACTACGTGGGAGTCCAGTGACATAGCCATTATGCTAACTGCTGGTCCCCCTGCTCCCCTTTAGATGGGAGACACCTTTAAGGAATTTGAGCTGTGATGTATTTAGGCAAGTTTGCTCCTGGTTGAAGGGTGCTTCTCAGAATAGGTAGGGTCCACTTGAGGCCGGCTTGGGACTTTGCCAGTGTTTTCCATCAAGATGCAGCATTATACACAGAAAAAGAAAATAGGTCAGAATCTCCTGCCGCTGTACTGCCTCACTCCACAGCTAAAGGTCATCCTTAATCCTCCCACAGCTCACAGAACGCTGTGTGCAGAGGGTTTTTTAATGTTACAGGAAGGAAATGGCTTTTATAAAGCAAAGCCGGGAACATGTTCATGGAAGCAAGGGACCCCGAATGTTTCACAGTTGGATTTAAAGCACTGCAAAGGTGAATTCTAGGCAAACTTTACAGTGATCTTTTTCTCACACATAAGTTTTGAAACTATATTCCTGGAAAGAACCACGGTTGGGTTTAACCATCAACCTCTCTGAAAGGTACTGGAGTATGAAGTAATTCCACGGGCCAGAGTCTCCACTCCCAAGTACAGAGGTGGTTTAAAGCTTGGCTGGAGAGTTTCTCTACTAAACCCAGTGACTGGGACAACCCATGGCCTTGTGGTTAAGGTGACATGGCCAACTGCATGATTTGAGTCCTGGACCCATCATCTGGAAAAACATGCCAGTTGTGTGCTTACGTGCTAAACTCCTAAAAGGAGGAAGAAATGGAGGAGGGAGAAGGGGTTTGTGGCCTCTCTCTTTTCTCTCTCTCTCTCTCTCTCTCTCTCTCTCTCTCTCTCTCTCTTTGGTGTACACATGCTACCTTTGGCAAAACTGTAAAAAAAAAAAAAAATCATAAACCCAATGAGCTCCAATGCACGACTAAAATGAGACTAACTACACTGCTTCTCAGAAATACAGGAATCAGAAGAAACTGAGAATAACATGGGCACACTCGGGCTGCCGGGAAGCACATGGTATTGAACAAAGCACCCTGTTTCCAAGTGTGCCTGTCCCAGAAAGCTGATTCCCAGCTCCGAGGCAGCCCCGCTTCTCAGAAGGACGCCAGCTGCTCCAGCAGCACCAACCAAATCCATTTCCCAGAGACACGCCCAGTCCCTCCAGCACCCTGAGTACTGTTCACCAGCCACACTCAGCTATTTACCTTTGCAGAACAGGGATTACTGTCACAAGTAAAAGCAAATTAGTTGCTCCCTGAATATCATCTCATTTCCATATTTCCTAAGCCTACCACCAACGTGAGTTCCCTTTTTCTAGTCTCAGTTCCCTCCTCCAGTTTGGACTCAAAGTGCATAGGGTTCTTGGCGACACTTGTCTGCAATGCTGCATGTGCGACTTGGGCAAGTGAGGAAGGAAACAGGGCATGTTCACCACCCCCTGTAGTTCACAACATTTTATTCATTTTCTAGGAGTGATGCTTTTTTTTTGAGAGAGAGAGATTTTTTTTTTTTTTTCTGCCAGAGGGTGCATTAGCTTGCCCAAGAGAGAGAAACAGAGACAGAAAGTAAGAAATCACCCGAGGGGGGATGGCCATGCTGCAATCCCTTTTTCGCCATTCTCCTCTTGGGATTTTGGGCGTGCATACACATGCGCCTGGAGTGAGTTTTAAGCCGCTGTGTCTGGGACATAAACTGCTGTCAGCCATGTGGGAGTCTAGAGCCTCAACCACCATGCCACCTGCTGACCCCAGGAGTCATGCTGCTTTATGTGGCTCCTTCATGTGTGCTGGCTAAAAACATATACAAAGACCCCAAAAATCTCAATGTACCTATGATACATGTTATACACATGCACACACACACACAATATATGTATTTATAGGATTTGGCCAATGCCAGTTATAACTTACGTCTCAAGTCGTTCACATTAAAGAAAAACATCGATTGTCACATCTCCTAAGAAATCTTATGCCAAAATGAAAAACTAAGCCCCTGAAAAGGTTAAAGCATATCATGGCTAAGTTCTATTAAATCCTCTTTTCTTTCTTGAGCACATTCTCTGCAGATATTGCCTAATTGTGGAAATGAGTGCATCCTTTGCCTCTTTTTAGCCCCTTAAAAAAAAGAAAAGAAAAGAAAAAAAAGGAAAAGAAAAGAAAAGAAAAGAAAAGAAAAGAAAAGAAAAGAAAAGAAAAGAAAGAAAAACACTTAAGTTTCGTTTTCATTTCTGGTCATACGGAATCTCAGTGCATGTCGGAGAAGTGGCCACGCACGTGCTCACTGCGCCCACGCTCCATGGCTGCCCCAGGCCAGCGCTGGGGAATGAAGTGGCATGAAACTCTGCCCGGCCTGGGCTCATTTGACATCTGAACCAAAACATTTCTTTTTTTTAATTGCCAGAAGGTACATGCACTTGTGGAGGTGGGGAGGGGAAGAAGCACTTCCTAATGGGGCACCATCATGTTGCTATGCCTTCTCCTCTATTTCTCCATCCCGTCGGTACTTGGGGTGCACACACACACATCCCAGAGCTCTTTTCAAGTCATTGGGACCAGGATTCCAACTATAGTCAGCCATATGGGATCCAGCTTCCTTAGCCACCAGGCCCCAGGACCAGCCCCCAAAGATTTCTTGCCTCTCTCCTCACGTTCTCACAGAACATCGTAATATGAGTCTTCTCTTTATTTCTGGTGCAAGCCCACTTTTTGTCCTGGCCTTCTCATCTTTGCTCAAAGGGCATAGAAGATCTCAAAGTCAAGATGACTTTGAAAGTGTATTGTGACAAGAAGTCCAAACTTTGACTATTACAGAGACATCTGGTCGCCTTAGCAAAAAAAAACGGACAAGTCTATATTGAGCCACATCCCAAATGAACTTTCCTATTTCTTGCCATTAAACGTATATGCAGACGCTCTCCAGTGGGAGAGGTGCTGTGAAATTTGGCTCTTGTAAGTAGACACACAAAGACGATACTAGTAACACTGCTGCCCTTAGTCCATGCCGTTGTCCTTTGGGTCAGTAGCAAAGGAACCACTCTGACAGGGGTATGGACCTCAACACTTTGAGGCCTGCAGACACTCGGGGGCTCTTGGGTAGAATTCTGGGACTCTATACATTTGGATGGGGGAAAGATTTATTTATTTTCATAACCTGTAACTCAAATGTAGTATTTTTTAAATGATTTCAAATCACAACAGTTACCTGTGACTTTGTCACCAACGGTTCTTACCAATACCTTGAAATATTTACATTCATCAGCATTGTGAAGGCAAAATAGTTATTAGGCCTGAAAAAATTAAGGATTCTAAAGGATCTTGTTTAATACATTATTAAAGAAAGATCGAGGACAAGAGAGAGAATCAGTCAAGGGCCAAAAAAAAAAAAGCACATTAATAGACACAAAAATGAAAAAGTATCTGTTGATCATGTGTATGGGAATATCTTTCACTGGATGAATATGCACTGTAGTCATGCTGGGATCATTCATTTTGTAGGCTGTAAAGATGTATAGTGACTAAATGTAAGAAAATAAAAATGAATAAATAAATTGGGGGACAGGAAATATATATGGGGCCAGACTTTGGCACAACAGTAAAATGTGACACTCCACAAAGGCAAATCCACATGGGAAGGTTCTAGATTCAAGTCTGGAGGCTTCCCTGAGTAAGTGAGACCCACCTTTGCCCGTGAGCTGAGGCTGGATAAAGACTGGAGGAAGATCTCAGCATCAGGACCCTACTGGGCCTGCATTCGTGTTCTGTCTTTACATATATATGTCTCTCTCACTCATGGAAGAAAGAAATAAACTTAAAACAAATTTTGGGGGGGTGGGTCAGCCAAGTGTGTGGTGGTTAAAGCAGTTAGATCCCTCATGGTCAGCTGTGCGGTTCAAGTCCTGGACCTGGCAGCTTGAAAATCATACTGGGTGCATGTGTGTGCATGCAGAGTCCCAAGAGGAGAATAGAGAAGGGACGTGGCATGTCCACCTGCTCTAGGGGGTGATTTCTCACTTTCTCTGTCTCTCTCCCTGGCAAGTAGACATGTCCTATAGCAAACTAGAAAAAAGAAAATATGCTTCCAAGAAACATGTATGTACTATTGATACATCACATATTTTCTATGTGATAAACATTCTTAAATATCATTGATTTCTTTGATGGCCTATGTATTTTAGGTTATGCTTTTAAAAATATCATTCTGAGAAAAGGTCAAGGGCTCTACCAGACTTCCAAAGGTGGTCTTGGTTCATTGAGACTCCCTGCACTAGGTTGCACAGATTCACTTGAATTGCTAGTTTATAAGTACATCAATCACAGTAGAAGCATGATAGATGATAATGGCAAATGCTTAAGGAATTTAATTTAGGCATAGGATTCCAACAGGGGTTCAACACTCCTCCCTGAAGAAAACTTCAATGAAAGGGTGGAGAACCTGTTGTCAGCAAGCTTTCTGAACTGTAAGGTAAGCCATTGCATAACCACAGGCTTGATTCACTGTTTGGCCTCCTTTCTTCGGCTTGCTAAGATTATGATATTGTCTTCAAGGATGATTATAGGTTACTAGGCCAGCAGGTTCAAAACTGCCCTCTGCAGCTTTGGGAAATTCCACTGACTATTTATTGTCCATCAAGTTCCCTGTTTCTCTGCCCTAGAAGTTCTAGCTTGTAACTTTGACTCAGCATTTCGTTGACAACTTTACAATAAAAGATTCTTGGGACCAGAAGTTGGGGTAATGGCTATGTCACTGGACTCCCATGTAGTCGACCATGGTTCAAGTCCCAGACCCGGTGGCTTAAACTCACGCCAGGTGCATGTGGGTGCATGCCCAAGATCCCGAGAGGAGAATGGAGGAGAAGGGATTGTGGCGTGGCCAACCCCCCTAGGGGGTGATTTCTCACTTTCTGTCTTTCTGTCTCTTTCTGTCTCTCGGGTGAGCACATATGCCCTATAGCAAAAACCTCTCAAAAAAAAAAAGAAGATTCTTTGTCTTCAACAGAAGTTGTCCCCATAGTGTCAGGCCCTACTGGCCCTGGGATGATTCCTCACTGAGTCTCAGCTAATTCATATTTTCAATGGCTGAGTCAGTCATGACTCAATAATCATGACATCATTTTAAACATAAAACTCAAAAAGAACCATGGACAGAAATAGAAGAGGAAACATGTAAAAAGAATGATAAGACTAAAAAGAAGACATACCAAATGGATGGCAACCAGTGTTCCTTTGTCTCGGCATAAAATAAAAACTTTACTAATAATAGCACACAATTTACATTTGCGTAGAGCTTTCGTAGTCGTTATTTTGTTTGATGTCTGCAACAACTTGTGAGGGAAGCAGATGCAAAAGCTGAATTTCTGGGAACTTAAAGGATCAGCCTGGTGGAAACAAGGTCTAGAAAGTGGGGCCTGAGCCAGCGCTGTCAGGTCATGGTCTTCTGACAGCACAGTCAAAAGAGCCCAGAGCCCTGGAGGTGGTTACTCTAGTAAAACCAAACCCATGAAACAAACAAGAACTGAAAACTAAATGAAACTAAATGAAACCCAGGAGCAAAACAGTAAGCGAAGGCACAGTTCCCGGGTTTTTGGAGAAAGAGAGAGAGTTGTTGACGTTTACAACACAGAAGATAAATGAGGACAAAGACGCGTCGCTGTCCATGCTAGGAGAAGAAAATGATAATGAACACAGAAGGTAGGCTCCAGCAAACAAAACCAGAAGTTAAAAACAACGGAAAACCTACTTTAAATTACATCTCAATTTTTTGCAATATTTATGAAATTTTATTTATTAGCATTAGTTGGTTTTAATCTGACCGGAGAGAGAGAAAGGGACAGTGAGAAAGCAGGTCTGGTACTCGAGCCTTGGTCAGTCGTGTGGGAGTCCGGCGCCTCAAGCACCATGCCACCTCCTGGCCCCACATCTCAATTTTTAACATGATTACTGCTGATCTACTCACAGGTTTGGTTTGGTGTATATATATACATGTCTATAAACGTATATATCATCTAGAAACATAAGTCTATGTAGTTCATGCATTCCCATGCTGCCACTAGGCCATATGGTCTACGACACAAATAATATGTTGACTTTTAATTACATTTCCAATATACTTTTTTTTAATAATATTCACCAAAAGAATTATCTAAAATTTTTGGTTCTATTCAAAAGTAAGTAAATAACTTCAGCTTTGGGTTGTCTTATATTGCCTTTGAGAAAGATTTTGTTTAGTATTGCTTGTTTTTTAATATTCTCTTTCCCAACCACCAGACAACTTAGTGGTGGTAAAAAAAAAAAAAAAAGAAAAGAAAAAAAGAAAAGAAAAAGAAAGAAAAGGGAAAAGGAGGAGGATGGAGGGCCCGGCTGGTCCCAACATCGTGCAGCAGGCAGTTGCTAACAAGACTCCAGGTCCTGATTTGAATCTCAGGGGCCAGAGCTGCTGTGTGTGCCACAAAAGCCCTTTGAAGCTCCCTTCCCTTCCTGGTTGACAAAGCCCCAGATGACCGACCTCTGAGGGACAGACGCACTGGCTGGCTGGGCCTCTGATCTCCAGTGAAAGGCGGTAAGCCATGCCATGAGTCTGGGATCGGCTGCCTACTTCCTCCATTATATTTAGCTCTTTGGTTATTTCCCTAATGAGCTGTCTGCCTCCAGCCTTCCAGCCAGAAGTCGGCTGTGTAGAAATCGTAAACTAAGTGCCCAGCACTTAGGGCCTAAAAGAAGCTGTGCTACACGTTTTGTTTCTTTTCTTTTTCTTTTTTAAAAAGAATTATTGTATTTGACTTTATTTATTTATGTATTTATTTATTTTAATTTGACCAGAGAGAGACATGGTGAGAGAGAAGGTGGGAAAGCAAGCCGCCAGGTCCGGGACTAGTCCAGCGCCCTTAACCACCTCGCCACCTACTGGCCCCGGTGCTACGCGGTTAAAAACGCCGCTCTCTGGAGCACTTGCTGGGCAGTCAGCTCCACCTGAAGCTGTTCCCAGCTGTGTTCCTGCCTTCTCTCTGGTGACCACCTCTACAGCTGCCCCACCCCACCCCACCCCACCTTCCTGAGCTCCTAAGGGAGCCCACAGGCGGACCAACATGCTCAAAGGACGGCAGTGCCGAGAGAAGGAGGAAATCAAAAGCACTTTAATCAATCAGGTGGGCACCATGGAAGACTTTTACATTTAACATCGGGGTTTTGAATAGTCTTTATTTTGAATTATGTATAGCAGGGCAACAGAAAATGAACCTTAGTGTTTTTGATTTTTTTTTTTTTTTTGGAGAGGTTTTTGCTATAGGGTGTGTGCGCTTGCCAGACAGACAGAGACAGAGAGACAGAAAACGAGAAATCACCCCTCAGGGGGGATGGTCACGCTGCAATCCCTTCTCCTCCATTCTCCTCTCGGGATCTTGGGCACGCACACACACACGCCTGGCGTGAGTTTTAAGCCACTGGGTCCGGGACGTGAACCGCGGTCGACTACGTGGGAGTCCAGCGACATAGCCATTACGCTAACTGCTGGTTCCAATGTTTTTGATTCTTGTGGATTCTATAGATCACGATCAGATCCCGTCTTCTGAGTCCCATAGGTTGCCACTTGCTCCTGCCTACTCCCCAGAGAGTCTTTTTCCCAGCACTAATGTGACTCAGAAAGTTAAATCCTGCTGACATCTGGCTTGTCAAGTCTCCATCTGCTTTAACAGGAGCTTCTTAGTTCTCAACATTTCCATCCTTGCTCAGCCCCAAGTAATTAAGGAAATTTTAGAAGTCAGTTCTTTCAAAGTCTTTTACTTTTGTTCTAAGTTTGCTATAGGGCATGTGTACTCCCCAGAGAGAGAGAGCAAGAGCGAGAGAGAGAGAGAGGAAGAGCGAACAAGGGAAAGTGAGAAATCACACCCTCTCCCTACCCACGCCACGCCACAATCCCTTCTCCTCCACTCTCCTCGCTGGATTTCAGGCACAAATGCACACGTGCCCAGTGTGTTTTTCAAGTCCCCAGGTCCAGGACTCAAATCACATGGGTGGCCATGGAGGGATCTAGCTCCTTATCCTCCATGCCACCTGCTGGCCCATTTCAGAGTCTTTAAAGCCAAATGATAAAGCTTACACGTTAGTTTGGTGGTGTTGATTAACACTGAATGTATAGGGGACTCTGTTCACATGCGTTAAAATAAATAAATAAAAGAAGGCATGCCCCCAACCTCTCATGCCTTTTAAAAACTTATGTGCATATTTGAATTAGGTCCCACAAGACCCTCTAAAGAAAATGGGAATGGACATTTTAACACTTTGGTGCTACGTCACCTTCTTAACCAGGTGCTGTCTCCCAAAACTGCAAGCAGCAGCCTGCATACCCCGTAGAAGGAACCGTGGGCAATGCAGGAGGCAGCTGGGAACAGCACGGGCGGCCATGCACACACCGTCGGACCATGTCCGCTCTAGGCAATGCCAGATGGGTGAAAAAAACTAGAAAAGATTTGGCGTTGATTGGGCAGCTGTTAGGTATCACCAATTACTGTATGAGCACTTCATCTCAAAAACCTTTGCGATTCGTGTAGTGTGTGTGTGTGTGTGTGTGTGTGTGTGTGTGTCGTGCAGCAACTGCCTCCTGCACGATGCTTAGAGACCAGCCAGGGCCCTCCATCCTTTCCCCTTTCCTTTTTCTTTTTATTAGTACTCCCTTTAGTTGGGAAAAAGATCCATTAAAAAATGAAACAGGGACCAGCAGGTGGCATGGTAGTTAAGGAGTTGGACTCCCGTATGGCAACTGAGGTTAGAGTCCCCTACCCGGTGGCTCGCAGTTCACGCCAGGCACATGTGTTTGTGTGCAGAAGGAGAGGAAGGAGAAAGAATTGTGGCCTAGTCATCCCCCCGGGGGGCAATTTCTCATTTTTTTCTGTCTTTGTCTCTTTCTCTTTCCAGTGAGCACACACGCCTTATGGCAAAATCCTTAAAACAAACAAACAAAAATACATACAAGGGACTTCAAAAAGTCCACGGGAATTTGAATTAAGGTATAAGTTTGTTTGGTTTGGTGCAAAGAAATGTTTAAGTTCGTACGTAGTTTGTTTCCCTACGCTTTTTGAGGATGCTCCAAACACACACACAAAACAAACCATTGGAGAGTGTTTCTTAGAGGAATCACAACAGCACTTTAAAAAAAAAATAATAACCAGGGCCAGCAGGTGGCATGGTGGTTAAGGTGCTGGACTCCCACATGATCGACCATGGTTTGAGTCCTGGACCTGGCAGCTTGCTTTCTCTTTCTCTCTCTTCTCTCTTTCTCTGTGTGTCTCTCTCTAGTAAGTGTCTGTGCCCTGTAGCAAATTTTAAAAATAGTAAAAATGGTAAATGAAATTAAATAATTCCTTAATAATAATAATAATAACCAAAACTGCATTTCCCAGAGCACTCAAAATATAGTGTAGTCATTTTTATAGAGAGATTTCAAAATAGTTTTGGGAAAAAAAAATAAAACTGCATGCAGAAGACCTCATGGTTTGATTTAAGTGAGAATTTTAAACTCTATTTCCAGAACTTAAATAACTGATACATCCCCTAGTACCTCTCATACCCTTTTCTTGTAACCTTGTTCTGGGCAAAAATGAAGGGATAGAAGTTTCCAGACTGACTCAGCATTCTGTACCATCCCTTCCTTCTGCCCCGACAGGAGGAAATCACAGGGCCTGAGATTTTTGTAAACATGAGGTTCTTGCTCAATGCCAAGGAAGGTAAACCCCAAGCCCTGGCAGAGAGGAAGTCTCCTCCCAATTTCCAAAACTAGACAGTCCAGTCGGGTCTAGTTTGAACCATGGAACCCAGCTTCCCCAGGGTAAGTCTCGGTGGTCACACTGTGGCCACATCAAATCAAAACACACAAGCCATTTGGTACATTTCTCCTCCGAGCTGTGGATGGAAACGAGAGTGGAAGGAAAGGCTGAGACAGCGCCGACCCTCCCCGTCCAGGTTGCCAATTGCCACCGCAAAGCCTCCAGGCTACACTGCTGCCCTCTGTTTTGAGATCAGCTTGTTGACAAAGCCTCGGGTTAGCCTTAGGCACAAACGAGAAGCAGACGGAGATGACAACCTTGCAGACCACTGCTTCCTAGAGGGATTTGAGCTCGACTGAGGAAAAAAACCCATTTCTGGCCTTTCACCCTGCATTCTGTCCTGGTCATGTGTTACCAAGCGCGGAGCCTCACGGGGGGGCTCCTATCACAAAGCAAACAGGGCCTGAGCAGCCGGAAGGAGAGAACAGCTCTTTAAAAGCTTTTAAATGCTGTTATATTTTTAAAACCACTTACTGAAGAGGCGAGTTATTTTCTACTCCTCCCTCCCCAGAAGCACAGACATTAAGGTTACCTGGAAACCTGTCCAGGAAGCATGTGGCAAATAGCAACCGGGCAATAGAAACATCCGGATGTGTCATCTAAAGGAGATGGTGTTCGGCAAGGTTCTATCTGGGTAGAGGTGGAATACGAACCTTAATTAGTGTGCATATCCTGGCGGTGTGGTGACCATTCACAGGTGCTCTGGGACAAAGGGGGTCTGCCCTGAGCCTGGCTGGCAGGGCTTTTGCTCGTGTATGTTGGAAACAAGTGAGATCGAGATAGATGCCCCTCATACCAAAGACCACCGTGGGAACAACCATGCAGAATGGAGAATAAAAACACAGGGGCTAACTGGTGACTGGGTTCCACACGGCCGACTTCACAGTCTAGGTCCCAGACCCAGAGGCTTGAAAAACACACGTGGCATGTTTGCGCATGTGCATACCCAGAATCCCAAGAGGACAATGGAGGAGAAGGGATTATGGCATGACTATTGTCCTGGGGGTGGGGGAGTGATTTTGTGCTTTCTCCTGCCCACCCCACCTCCCACTTACTCAATAGTGTAATTAAAATTAAAGAAAAAAAAAGACATTAGAAAGCATTGCCTATCCCTGGAAGAACTTCCAACCTGATAGAGATGTGATGTACACAGAGAATGACCTGAGAACAACATTTTTAAGCTTTAGAAGCAAAATAATACACTGCGTAGGACAAGAAGACTTGAGAGTGAAGGTGATTTTGAATAAAGTCTTGAGAGAACAGCAAAGGCGGTGGGGGAAAAGAAGAGGGTAGCTGGCATGGCCTGGTAGCCAGCCACAGACATGGAGGACACAAAACAGAGCTAGAAGACGCGTGGACAGTCTTGACACTACGGACGCGTGGTTCACAGTGCTGCTTACGCTGATCTCTTCCCTACGGAGGGTGGGAGGGGACAGCCTCTCCTATATCTTTATAACCTTAGCACCCAGACTTCTGAAAAGCGTCTTCACTTGATGAAAGCAACTTTGCTGTTTGCAGAGAGCTTATTCCTAATGTATATTTCATTTCCAGCCCACACCCTTTCCATGAAAGACGAGGTGATAACGTGTAATTGTGGAGAGCTGCAAAGTGGTGACTCGGCTGTTTCGCCGTGAGGCCTTTGCTGCAGATGGAGGGCTTTGGGAGATGCAGCTGGCATGGAAAAGGCCACGGGGCAATGGACCACTGGGGAAAACGTCTGCGGTTTCCTGCACCCAGAATACATCCTCTCTGCAGCTCAGCATCAAGAAGGGTCACTAGTGGAACTCGAATCCTGGAAGTTAAGCCCTCTGCAAAATTAGTCTGAAGAATCAGCAGAAACCGTCGGGGCAAGTTATGGGACAACTCCTGGGCTTTCCATGCTGACTCCTTCCAGTTCGACAGTCAGCCCCATCGGGGACACCCAGGCCTCGGCAGCGTCAGGAAAACATGGCCGCAGGTACTAGAGCAGCCAGAGACTATCAGACGCCCACAACATAGGGAGGAACTTTGATGCCAACAACACGGGGAGGAAATCTTCACAAGTGCCCGCAGTCCTCAGGAAGGAAAGAAGGCTATGTGACAAAAGTCTGGCCAACATTTGACGCTTCTCTCAAATTACATAAAACCAGTGCCGTCCACCTGAGAAGACAGAGTGACGTTCTGGCCATTCTCTTGTCCTGCGAGGTTCATGAATGCTGAATTCGTCCGGTGGTTCCACCCCGGGGGAGAGCACTCACCTGAGAGCTGGGGAGCGTGCCACGGGCTTGGCAGGACTTTCTGGACCGTCCCAGGCATCTGGCCTCAGCTCGTCTGAAGATAGAATGACGCACTTACCAGACCTGGATCTGATCTTCCAGGTCGCTTCGCAAAGGATAACAGGCAGGCCTTGAAAGGCGTGACTGGAAGTGGAGGCCCTCAGTTGCACTGTGGACACACCGTGACCTCAGGAAGTTCAGTTACGCTCTCTGTGAGTCTCAGTTTGCCCATCTCTAAAATGATGTCAGTCCGCCTCACCTTTTCCGCAGAGGTCAGATATTAAAAAGTGGCAGACCAAAACTTGGTCGTCCGTGTGGGTGTGAGCAAGTGCAATGCTAGCAGCTGTCTTGGGCTCTGTCCTTCTGTCCCCTACTACCCTGAGGCATCTGGCTCGGTCACAGCCTGTGCCTTAGCAAGGCCTCAGCTTTCGCTTGTTTCCTCTCTCACACAAACATGCTCATAAAGAATCGGAATTCTCGGGCCAGCCTGTGGCGTGGAGAGTGAGACAGCTGGATCCCACGCAGCGACTGCAGTTTGAGTTTCGGATCCAGCAGCTTGAAAATAACAAGCTAGGGGCCAGCAGATGGCATAATGGTCACGTCTCTGGACTCCCACATGGCTGACCACGGTTCAGGCTCCAGACCCAAAGACTTAAAGTCAACCAGGTGCATGTGTGTGCATGCCCAAAATCCCGAGAGGAAAAGATATTGCAGTGTGGCCATCCCCCAAACCCTTGGGGGGGGGTGATTTCTTGCTTTCTGTCTGTCTCTCCAGCAAGCA
>NW_006207406.1:515042-532760 GCF_000334495.1 Tupaia belangeri chinensis | reverse complement strand
AACCCAACTTGCCCAATAAGGTGGTGCGAGTCTCAGACCCAGTGGCTTGAAAAACACATCAGGCATGTTTGCCCAGAATCCTAAGAAGTGAATGAAAGAGAAGAGGCTATGGCATGGCCATCCCAACAAGGAGGTTAAAATGCAATGTTCTGCAAGGCTGATCCACAAGGGCAGGTTCTGGGTTCACATCCCGGGACCTCCCTGAAGATACCAGCTACGCACAAGCCTCAGCCAGAGGAGGCTGGGTCTGGGGTGGACCGCAGCAAAAAGACCCTACCATAGTGCTTGTGTCTCCGTTTTTGTCTCTCTGACTCAAGGAAGGATTTTTAAAAATAATTCAACCCAGCATCGAGAATTCTTTAGAACTTTTGAGGGATAATTTGAGATTTAATGAAGAAACCGAAAATCAGTAGGAAAATTCCTGGAGGATCAGTTGGGAGAACTAAGACTGAGGTTGCAGGGGCTTCTTGGGGATGACTTCCCCCTCTAAATATGAGTGGAGGACGTCAGGAATAGGGCGCTGGAGGGAGGCCAGCCAGAGAATTCCACGCCCTGCAAGGGGTCTGCCCTGCGTCTTCCCTTGAGGCGGGCCGTGGCTCCTGCCCTCTGAGGGGTGGAAGGTTCCCGAGCTTCATGCCTGCCCCCACCCCAGGCTCATTCCCCTCCGCGCTTCTCTGGAAGGAAATTCGGCTCCTGGTTCACTAGCAGAAATCGTCCTCAACCCTCCTAGCTCTGTCGTTCCCCTCCTGTCTCTAACCCCACCTTGTTCCCTTCTGCCATAATCCTCAAACAGACAAAATCATCGTCTCCATTTTTTTTCTAGACAAGAGAGGAAGAAAAAAAAAAAAAAAAAAAGGCAAGCATACAAGCTCCTGGGTCATCTCCTCCTCCTCCCTTGCTGACGAGTCACCTGCATTTCTCGTACCCACGCCCAGACCAGTCATCAATGTTTCCATGAACAAATCCCTCCAGGGCTTCCTGCCAGGAGAACATCGCCAAGTTTTACCCGAATTTCTACCCAGTATATTTCTGAACATATCAATAATATATGAGGCCGATCTATTTGTGGAGCCGAGAGTGACAAAACTCTCACTACTGAGCTGTCCCAAGTCGGAGTGTGTATAAAACACTCCAATCCCTGTCGCTAGCGTGAAAACAATTGATGACCTAAAATGCAAAAGAATGGCCCCAAATGAGAGGAAGTCAGGTTGCCTCTGGTTTACAGAAAGCGAATCTGAGTCACGGCTGGGTCCTGAAATTCCACATGAACTCACTCTGCCTGTAAATGCTCCCACGTCCACGATGAGCAGCCGCGAACTGGGGCAGCACGCGGAAGCTCCGCCGCCGTCGCCGGCGCCCTGCGCGGAGACCCACCTCCCGGCTGCTGGCGCGTCCGCGCGGGAGGCAGCGCCACCTGCTGGACGCCGTGTGACGCCGCAGCAGCCTGGAGTGGTCCGCGGAGACCAAGTCTTTTCGTGCTCTGTTTGCTGTGAACCCACCCGCCAGGCTGAGAGAGAGAACTGAGCACATTCGCTGATAAACGCACGCTTTAGCCGAACTTTGGCTCGAGGCTGCACGTGGTCCTTTCCTTACTGTAGAATGGGCGTGGGTGAGGGCCATGTGTTCATGCACGCGTATGTGTATGTGGGTGGTGTGTGCATGTGTGTCTGTGTGTGATCTCTCAAAGGAAGGATAGGAGACATCATTGTCTACCTCTTGTGGGGGTCTTTTTTTTTTTTAGAGGTTTTTGCTATAGGGCGCCAGAAAGACAGAGAGAGACAGAGACAGGAAGCAAGAAATCACCCCCCAGGGGGGATGGCCACACCACAGTCCCTTCTCCCCCATTCTCCTCTTGGGATCTTGGGCACGCACGCACACACACCCGGAGTGAGTTTTAAGCCACCGGGTCTGGGACTTGAACCGCAGTCGACTACATGGGAATCCAGCGGCATAGCCATTATGCTAACTGCTGGTTCCAAGTTGGTAGAGTCTTCTACATTAACTCCTCCCACCTAACCTCCTGCTACTCCGTGCAAGTACTAGGTGGTTGGGAAAGTCACGACCTGTTTTTCTATGCATCTCTATACAATGATGCATCATGACTTGCCCAAGGACTCATCGATAAAACAATCTCAACCAAACGAATTGCCCTTGCCCTACTCGAGGGAAACGAGCAATCATCCCCTCTTTTCAGAAAACTTCGCCCACGTGAAATAAAAGACTGCCCCAACCCGCAGCGGGGCAGGGTGGCGGTCTGCGTGGAGGAGGCGGTGAAGTCTAATGCAGCCAGCTATGGGAAGGAGGCTCTGAAATCACATTTCACCTGCCACTTCCCAGGGGCTAGAGTGGATGTCTCCAGAAGCTCAGACACGTCTGCATGTTTTGGTTCTCGCCAGATCCCCTCACTCTAGAGATGGCCTATGTCACAATCCTGAAGTGAGTGTCCCTGCCTAAGAGTGAACCAACCTAAGCCACAGGCATTTGTCGAAGCAGGAAGTGGCAAAGACAAACGCAAGGGTTTTCCAAGGAGGCGCGGCTTGGACAGGAGGAAGTGCTTGCCCGCGGTCCGGGAACATGTTGGTGGTTCTGTCGCCTGGCTCTTGGGCAATGGCCACTGCAGGATCTCGAGGGCTTAATTGTGCCAGGCAGGGGCTAAGTGCCTCGCCCTGGTTTTTGGCCCCTGTAATCCTTACAGCTGCTCTGTAACGTTTGCTCAGAGGTCTGCCCTGCTGTAGAGATAGGTCGCAGAGGGGTTAAGTCGCCCGCCCCAGGTCTCCCAGCTCAGGCCAAACACCCCGCTCTAATGATTCCTCTCCAGCTCCCGGCTGCGCCCGCCAGGCCCTGAACAACAGTACGTGTGATTGTCTCTCTCAGGGCCCTATGGACACATGGCCGCAAGAGTCCATGTCCACTCAGCCCCTGAGAATGGAGGCAGGACTTCCGGAAAGAGCTTTGGTTCCCTTGTTTGGAGCCAGGACATCAGGCTGGGGGATGGCTGGAACAAATCGTTCCAGGTCAGGGGGCAAGGCACAGACAGGACTCTGAGGACAAAAGCAAACAGAGCTTCTCACAGCAGCCGTCACCCATAGGCTGGGCTCACAGACTCATCCCCAGATGGGACAGGCTGTGTCTCAGGAGCCTGGCTCCTTCTTGGGAGGCTGGTGCAGGGGAGCAAAGCACCTTCCCAGTTCAGCCACAGTCCAGCCGCAGAACTGTGGGGCAGATGGAAGGGAAGGCCAGGTAGGGCAGCCTCCTCTCTGGAGAAGCCCAGGGAAGCCTGGCCCGGCAATAATGACACCCCGTGTGCACATGAGGGGAGTTTTGTGGGGTGAGGGAAGCCAGCATAGGACAAGTGTCATCACACTCCGGGCACTGCGGATGTATGGTTATCGACTCCAGAAAAAAAAAAAAAAACACACATTGTTCTCTCTGATTCTGGTGTGAACTTATGTGACAAATGGCAAAGGGATATGACGCCTGGGTCTATTGATCCTCTGGTGAAAGCCTTCTGGACGGAGTGACACAGTTTGAAGTTTCCATGATGCAATTTGACCCTGCTCGATAATCAGGTGGCAGGCTGTATCAGAAGCTGCCCACACAGCCTGCACCGACTTCCACCCACACTCGGGCTATTTTTCCCAAGAAGCCAACCGGTCCTCAGAGCAAAAGGAAATAGTGCCGGGGTTAGGCCCAAGGCACTGGCGGGCACAGATGGAGGACAGTGAGAAGGAAAGGCTGAAGCCCAGGCCTTGCTTAGCAGACCACGCTGTCCCCTCCTTGGCCCTGGGGGCTGCCTCCATGGAAGGCCCATGCCCTCGGGGCACAGGGCAGCCGCACGGAAGCTGGCACTCGCCGGACAGCACGGCCTCTGAATGGCAGACAAAAGCCTTTTGTCTGGGAGGTGCTGGGGGACGCCACCAGGGCTGCTTCTCCTTAAGTTCATTTTTTTTCCTCTGAATGTTATCTAGATCCTGGACAGCTGTTTCCACGAACTGATTTTTAAAATATCCTATATGATAAGTAGAACTTGTCAGCAATGCGAACGCCCAGCGTCAGGGGAATGGTTTAGAGGGTGTGTCCCATGACCTTCATGGGAGTTTTTAAACATGCAGAAGGACACCGTACTCAGGAAGGCTTGTGTTTGGCTCTTTTTGTGTGTTAGCGTTTGGTTGGTTGGTTGGTTTTGCGATAGGGCACATGTCTCACCAGGGAGAGTGAGAGAGAAGAAAAGTGAGAAGGCCCGCCTAGGCAGGACAGCCACGCCAGTCCCCCCTCTTCCATTCTCCTTTTGGGATTTTGGGACATTCACACATAGGCCCAACCTATTTTACAAGCTACAGGGTCCAGGACTCAAACCACACAGTGCCATGTGGGATCCAGTAGCTTTAAACCACCAGGCCATTGGCTGGTCCCAGTCCGTGTTAAGCTCTTTTGTGAAAAATGAAAAACAAACAAACAAACAAACAAAAAAGTTACATGCAAACATGTGTTATGTGGGCTCTGACAACATAGAGGGTGAATGGTGAAACTCATTCGGTATGACACTGAGATGTAAGATACTGATCTTACGCATTTGTCAACACCCGTAGAACTAGATAACACAGGGACCAGCAGATGGCATAATGGCTATGTCACTGGACTCCCATGTAGTCGACCGCAGTCCGAGTCCCAGACCCAGGGGCTTAAACTCATGCCGGGAGCACGTGCGTGCATGCCCAAGACCCCGAGGGGAGAATGGAGGAGAAGGGATTGCGGTGTGGCCCTTCCCCCTGGCATCTCTCTCTCTCTCTCGCTCGCTCTCGCTGTTGGGTGCGCGCACGCCCCCTATTCCCTCAGCAAAAACCCTCTCAAAAAAAAAAAAAATACTATATAGCACAGAAAATAAACCTTAATGGAAACAATGGGCTTTTGCTGATTACAGTGTATCAGTGTTGTTCATTAATAGTTACAAATGTTGGGACCAGGAGGTGGCGTAATGGTTACATCACTGGACTCTCATGTAGTTGACTGCCGTTCAAGTCCCAGACCCAGCAGTTTAAAACATGCCGGGGACATGTACATGCATGCCCGAAATTCTGAGATAAGAATGGAGGAGAAAGGATTGGGGTGTGGCCATCCCCACAAGGGGTGATTTCCTGTATTCTGTATCTCTGTCTCTGTCTGTCTGGTGAGCATACATGCCCTATAGCAAAAATCTCTCTAAGGAACAAATAGTAACAAATGACCCACATTAATACAGGATGTTAATAGAGCAAGCTGCAGAGGCCGGGAACATAAGGGAAATGGTTGACTATCTGCTCCCTTGGACTATCAACCTAACACTGTTCTAAAAATTAAAATCCAAATCCCAAATGCTCCAAAATCCAAAACGTCTGAGTGTCAGCACCATCATTGCAAGTGGAAAATGCCACACCTGCCCTCGTGTGCCTCCTGGCTATGTGGAGAAGGCATATATGAAACATAAATGAATTTCATGTTTAGACTGAGGTCTCAGTCTCAATGTAGCTCGTTCTCTATATGCAAATATTCTAAAATCCAGGAAAAGTTCAAACCCAAAACCGTTCTGCTCCCAAGACGTTCAGACAAGGGGTACTCAACCTGTAGTACTGTTTTGGGATGGTGCGATCACTACTAATTTACTTTTTATTATTTTTTAGATTTTACTTCCGTATTACTTTATCAACCAGGTAACACAAATGGCAAGTTTTTAAGTCTTATCTCAGTGACCCTTCTCTGAAGAAGGAACTGGGTTGGCTCAGAGTGGCCCGTTGTCTAGTTCCCTAAACACAGAAGGAACTTAATGAGGTATGGGCACCTGTACGTCTGCCTTCTACTCTGCAAACTGACTGCTTCGTGACCTGAGAGAGGTTAGCAAATTAAAATAATCAGTATGAGAGAAGAAGATCTGAGCATCGAAGGAATAGCTGTAAATTAGAAATGTCTCCTTCAGTAGTGACAGGCCTGTGCGAGCATCTTGCGAAACCACTATCAAAGGCACGGATGGGAGAGAGTGGAATGTGCTGATGTAAGACAGACCCGAGGAGGCCGTGTGATCAAAATGTAGGGATACGGCTCCAGTGTACGGAGGTTGCTGTTGATGCCGCGGGGTTGTTTGACAACTGGGAACAAATAGGCCCAAAAAGCTCAGCTGCACTGGCACAGGTGCCTGGGTGCTGCTACGTGGTGCTGGACCCACCTGAGAAGCCTGGGTTCTGATCCTGAGTCACCCTGAACATGCTGAGGACACGCATGCACACCTGTGATCCTGGTTGGCTGGGAGGCTGGGAGGACCATAATACAACAAAACTCTCTCAAGGAACAAAGAAAGATACTTTAAAATAATGTGAAAAGATGGGGCCAGCAGGTGGTATGGTAGTTAAGGAGCGAAACTCCCACATAGCCAACATGGTTCAAGTCCCAGACCTGGCAGCTTGCTGTTTTCTCACTTTCTTTCTCTCTC
Source organism: Tupaia belangeri chinensis (assembly GCF_000334495.1). Taxonomy (NCBI): domain Eukaryota; kingdom Metazoa; phylum Chordata; class Mammalia; order Scandentia; family Tupaiidae; genus Tupaia; species Tupaia belangeri. The sequence goes on along the minus strand of NW_006207406.1, from coordinate 526,300 downwards.
TCTCTCTCTCTCTCTCTCTCTCTCTCTCTCTCTCTCTCTCTCTCTCTCTCTCTCTCTCTCTCTCTCTCTCTCTCTCTCTCTCTCTCTCTCTCTCTGGTGAGTGCATGTGCCCTATAGCAAATTAAATAATAATAATAAATAATTAAATAATTATTTAAAATAACAATAATAAGGCCCAAAGAACTTCAAAGTATGTGCCTAATTCTTGGCAAGCCAGTCAGTGAATGCTAACTGATATTTGAGAGAATTAGAGTGGTTTTTTATTCTAGTCTTCTTTCTTAAGTTTATGCATTTATTTCTTCCATGGGTTAGAGAGACATGCACAGAGAGAGACTGCACCCCTGACGGGGTCTCCATGCTGCACTCTGCAAAATGTCATAAGTGAGCCCTTAAAACAGGTAGTCTTTACTCCAGAGCAAATATTTCCAGAGCCTCCTCTAGTAAAGGTTCATTTTTATTTTCACTTTATTCCGTGTTTTTATTTTTCAGTGATCACAGGGTGCAATGACTCAGCATAGAGAGACAAAGAGACAGAGAGAAAGAGAGACATAACTCTGATGGGGCATGGTCATGCCACAATCGTTTCATTTCTCCATCTTGTCAGGATTTGGGGCATGCGTGCACACATGCCCGGTCTGGTTTGATGTTGTTTTTGAAAGGAAAAGGTAGTTTATTGAGTAGAGGTGAAGGTGCACTCCTGAGAGGTAGGAACAGGCCTGAGCAGACAGACAGAATGGCTCAAAGGCCCCGGCAGTTACGTCCTGTGAGGTTTTTCATTTTTCAGCCTCGGTCATGTGGGTTGATTGTTACTGGGCCCACTGATCGTTCTCATCTCACGGCTCAGTCAATGTGTCTGGGCCCACGATTCATCTCCCTGGCTGTGTCAGATGTGGTTTAGTCCGCTAGGCACCCCCACTAGAAACCCCCTGCCTGCTTTACCTTGGGCGGGGAGCTCTCTACCCTCGATTTTTCTCTCTAGCCACACAGGCAGATGCTCCAGCCCTTCCCATGGTTCCATTTGCTAGCTTTCTCCTGCCTCGTTTTCTCCCCCGAGAGGCAGGGTCCCTTAAATCTTTTGGGGGAAGTTAAAGGTGGTGGGTGGTCCATCTTCTGTAGCTGCTTATTGCTGGAAAAGGCCATTGGTCTGACCTAGTGGGGTCACAAACACTCACCCTATCTGACGGGTGAGAGTGGGGCCTGGGGCAGGTCTCTGAGGGCTGCTGTGGTTGCTGGATTACTCCTTGCAGGATTCAGTGGCGGCCCCAAGGGGTTGGCATCCCCGTCGTGTGGTCATCTGTAATTCTATAGCTTCGGTTCTTTGGGTATGCCAGCAGGGCCAGAGGCGTCTTCACTGCGGGATTGGAGTAGGCTAAAGCAGCAGATTCCTGGGCTAGCTCGCCACTATATGTATTACTGAATGGCTTCTACGAAGATATCCAAGTTCTTGGTGTTTTGGGCAAATAATTGAATGGAACATTCCAATAGCAAAAGGAAAAGGTAGTTTATTAAGTACAAGCAAAAGCACACCCCTGAGAGGTAGGAGCAGGCCTGAGCAGACAGAGAAAGAGCGGCTCAAAGGCCCTCAGTCTGTTTTTCAAGCTGCTGGGGTCAGGATTCAAACCAAGGTCACCCCACCTTATCTACTAGACCACAGATCCAGCACAAGGTTTGTTTTGATAGAAAAAACAGGACGCGGGGAGAGGAGTTGGTAACACAGGTGCTCGATACACACCTAGACCTGGCCATCCAGATGGTGTAAGGATGGAGTCCCTGACCCCTTTCCTTTTGAAGTCCAGTCCCATGTTTCGGGGCTGCTGACATCTCCTGGCCCAGTCACTTTGAACTACGGGTCTTTCTTGGAGACGGTGGCTCTGTGTGTGTGCATGGGTGTGTGCATGCTAATGGAAAGCTGAAACACCCGTTACCTCACCTGCGGCAGACAGAATGACCCTAGCTGAGAGTAAAAGGTTGGGGAGAAGGGCTTTCTCTCCCTGCCGCTGCTTCCTGAGCATGGGACCTGTCCCGGCCTGCGGGAGTATCAGGCAGAGAATCCGAGTGAGGGGGCGGAGGTCTGGAACGGCGCAGCGTCTCAGCACAGGAGCGAAAGAAGTATCACAGCTCACACAGTGTCACAGCTCTTGATGGTATGAAGGTTTCGCTCGTTTATTGAGGGCCAGAGCACTTTCTTATATACACAAGGCAGGAGAAAGTAGGCGGGGTTTACAGCGGACCTAATTGAGGACCTGTCAGTTTGTCTGAACCAGGAAGTTCTGTGTTCCTGGTGTACGTGTCAATGCTGGGTTTACGTTTGAGGGCCGCCCCAGCCATTTTTGTTATGTGAAGGTCATGGCAGCCATTTTGATGTGGGCGGCTTCCCACAGGGACCCATCGCAGGCCACGCTTCGCTAGCAGCACCTCTGTGTCCCAACTGCCACAGCAAGAGCAGAGACTGCCTTCAACTAGTGGCACAGCCTGCGAGGCAGCAAGAACCCAGGGCAGTATGGACAGGGCTCACTGGAGACAGACTGGACCAAGTGGCCTTTGGCATTCCCGCATGCTCGCTGCAGGAGGAAGAACTTACGGGAAGCAAGGACGAGCTCTTGACAGTGATATGAGTGTTCAAGCTAGTTTATTGGGATGATTACTTAAAGCATGGCTTCTTCATGTTATGCACCAAGCCAGAAAAACAGAAAACATGTTATATACATTGTCCTAGGGCTGAAAGAAATCTTAGCCCGACAGATGATGAGCACTGTGTACGAGGGGTCTTAGAAAAGTTCGTGAAGGGCCAGCCCACGGTGTGGTCGTTAAGGCGACTGGATCCCACGTGACTTGCAGTTTGAGTCTCAGACCTGGCCGCTTTAGAAACATACCAGGCACATGTGTGTGCATGCTCCTCTAAAAATAAATAAATAAATAAATAAGAAAGAAAGGAAAAAAACTCAAAAGGAGGGAGAAATCGGGGGGAAAGGATTGCAGAGTGACGATTCCCCATGAGAGGTGCTTTCTCACTTGCGTTCTCTCTCTCTCTCTCTCTCTGTCTCTCTGGTGAGTGTATGTGCCCTCTGGCAAAAAAAATGTTTAAGTTTATAAAAAAAATGTATTATGAAAAAAAACACAAAGATTTCAAAAACTGTTACAGCAAAATAAACTCCTGCTTTAATTCCATTCCATTTTTCCATGAGCTTTTTTTTTTGAGAGGTTTTTGCTATAGGGCGTGTGTGCTCACCAGAGAGACAGAGAGACAGAAAGCGAGAAATCACCCCCCAGGGGGGATGGCCATGCCGCAATCCCTTCTCCTTCATTCTCCTCTTGGGATCTTGGGCACACACGCACACGTGCCCAGCATGAGTTTAAGCCATCAGGTCCAGGACTGAAACCACGGTCGCCTACATGGGAGTCCAGCGACATAGCCATTATGCTAACTGCTGGTCCCCCATGAACTTTTTGAAGTTCCCTCACACGTTTAGAACAGTAGATTTTTCAGCCAGGCGTGGTTTTTGACAGCATCTGGAAAGACTTTCCGTTATCACAAGGCGTGAGGCTACTACTTCCACGTAGAGGGTAGACGTCAGGCCTGCAGCTAAACCCTACCAGGTCTAGGCCAGCTCCTCACAATAAAAAAATGATTGGCCTAAAGTCTTAATCTGAAATTAGTTAAAAACCGTGACTTAGAGCAACAGAGAGCATCACTCCCAACAGAGTAAGAGAGCACTGAGTGGAGGGAGAAGACTGGAAATGTACGAGGCGCCGTGTCAGGAAGGTGTGTCTTCTGGACTTGAACTATGTAAGAATCCATGCCTTTTTGTTGGAGACGGTTACTGAAGAGGAAGGTGCTGTCATGATTACACGCCATCAAATCAAGGAACAATCCGTGGAACCAACGTGAGGTGAAGAAGAGATTAAACTGAAACTATTGAGTTGTCTGAAAAGTCATGAGGCATTTTTACATAGAAAAACATTAAAAAGTCACGGCTTTTCCGACAACCTAATGTAACCCACACACAGCTGAGAGCACCTGCGTTGAACAGCGTGCCAGGGGAGGGAACGCGTTGCACAAACCGTGAGGAACCTCGTTTTCACTGCTGATTTGTGTGAGTTCCCTTCCCCTCCATATTAAATGGACTTAATGTTCCTTCAAGGGCTTTGCCAAAAGCAAAACTAACCATCCCAACCACAGGCTACTTAAACAAGAAGAGGTTGTTTAACTTTTAAATAATACTTATTTTTCCAAGATAGTCAACGATCTTTCTTCCCCCTTCCTCACTGTCTTTATTCTGCATTTGTTTTTATTTAAAAACTTCTTCCTAGTGTGTTTTCAATGTGGGTCTTTAAAGAAAATTCACCCCTTTGAATGTGGTAAAATACAGAAATTTAATCTTATAAAAATTGTTTTTAGGAACCAGCAGTTGGTGTAATGGCTAAGTCGCTGGACTCCCATGTAGTCAACCATGGTTCGAGTCCCAGACCTGGTGGCTTAACTCACTCCAGGCACGTGTGCATGCTGTCCAAGATCCCAAGAGGAGAATGAAGAAGAAAGGATTGTGGCGTGGCCATGCCCCTGTGGGGTGATTTCTTGCTTTCTGTCTCTCTGTCTTTCTGGCAAGTACACACACCCTATCTTGGAAAAGTATTATTTTTAAAAAGTTCCTCAAAAAAAAAAGGAAAAATTGTTTTTAATTGTCAGTGGGTGAGTGCACTCGCCAGAGAGAGACAGAGAGAGAGAGAGAAAGCCCTCCCCACATTGGGTCATGGTCACCCCACAGTCCCTTCTCTTTCATTTGCCCATCCCATCAGAATTTTGAATATGCATGCACACATGCCCAGTGTAGTTTTCAAGCTGCCAGGGCTGGGGCTCAAACCATGGGCGGCATGATAGGCTCCAGCTTTGTTTGCACAGTGCTTAACCAAGATGGTACTGGGTTATTACATTTGTTAATTACACCAGTAGTTCTGTGGGAAGTCTTCTGTCATCTGACTCCAATTTCTCCACAAGGTAACTCCTTTTATTTTTTCCTAAAAGCTTTTAGACTTTTCTCTTTTTATGACACGCTCAGCTTCACAGTGTGCCCAGATGCGGGTTTCCTTGGTCTCTCTATGGAGCACTCCATGGTCCCTCTATGGAGTTCCAGTATAAGAACTTTCAAACTTCCTTATTTCTGAGAGATTTACCTATATTTTTCTTCAAATATTTCTGTTCTTAGTTTTCTATCTTCTTTTTCTGAGACTCCTATTAACTGAATGTTGGCACTTTTACTTATTTTCCATATATCTTAACTTTCTAAAATTGTTTCATCTCTATCCATCCCTACTTCCTTCTGGAAAAATATCATTAAGCTTATGTTCCAAATTATCAATCAATTTTTCAGCAATATTCATTCTATTTCTCTTAATGTGTCTTTTATTTCAGTTATTTTATTTTATTTTTTAAAGACTTATTTATTATTTTTTATTTATTCATTCATTTATTTTAATTTGACCAGAGAAAGACCCATGGGAGGGGGGGATGAAAAAGCAATATGGGAGTATCCAGCCCTTTAACCACCATGCCACCTGCTGGCCCCAATTATTTTGTTTTAATACCTCTGTCCACTTGGTTCTTTTTCTCTTCGTCTTTTTTCTTTTCTTTCTTTCTATTAATAGCTAGTGTCTCACTGTTGTAATCCTTCTGCCTCAGCCTCCCAGCTGGGACAGCAGGTGCATACCACCTACCCCCTTCCTTTTAGACAGTGTCTCACCAAGCTGTCCAGGCCAACCTGGAGCCGTGAGCCTCCTGCCTCAGCCTCCTCCCTGAGATTACAGGCACATGCCCAGCCTGAGGTTGGACTACGAACCAAACCCAGGCCTCCCATGTGGTCCCAGCCTGCAGAGCACGGTGTCTTACCAGCATGCACCACCGTTATTCAGCCATCTTATTCTTTTCTCAAATTGCTAATATATTATCTTCTTTACTGTATACATACGTACAGACAAACACACATACGTAGGTACATGAAGGGACTTCAAAAGTTTGTGGAAAAGTAGAATCAAAGTACAAGTTTATTTTGGTGCAAAAAAAAAAAAAAATTAGAGACCAGCTGGTGGTATGGTGGTTGGGGTGCCAGACTTCCACATGGCCAACTGCGGTTCAAGTCCCAGACCTGGTGGCTTGCTTTCTCACTTTCTCTTTCTCTAACTCTGTCTCTATCTTTGATTACTACAGCAAGTTAATAATAGTAAATTAAGTAAATAAATATTTTAAAAATTAGATCCATGCATAGTTTCTTCATAATATACATTTTTGGGAGCTGGCTGGCCCCATAACCTGGTGGTTAAGGGAGCAAGATCCCACGTGACCAACCATGTTTCAAATCTCAGCCCTGATGGCCTCCCTTTCTCTCAGTGTCTCTGTCTCTCTCTGGTAAGTGCCCGCACCTTCTGGCAATTAAAAACAAATTAATATACCATGATATATAGAGAGATAGAGAGAGAGAGTCTCTGTGTGTGTCTGTGTGTGTGTGTCTTATTTTAAATCTCCATTCGTTCTCATCTTTTTGCTCCCATGTAATTTTACCCTCAAGTGTTGACTCTAGTCCTGTGAGCCTTGTGGAAAGGAGGACCGGGTGCTCTGTGGTCCTCTGCACCAGAGAGAGCGGGTAAGGAGGGAGAGGAGGCACCAAACCTTGCCACCACTGTCCCCAGACCATCTGCTTGCATTCCCATTTGCAGTTCCTCAGTCAGAAGTCCCCTCGACCCTCAGGGAGAAGAGCCGGGATGGGTGGTCTATATTCAGTGTCTAGCACCTACATTTCTTTCTTGCTTCCGCAGTTCCCACACTGTTGGTTTGAGAGGGGAGCTGCAACCCCACCAAATGGACAGTTGGCAGAAAGTGGAGATTCCATATAAATGACTAATTCATGTTAATAAAAAAGCAAGTAGAAGCAGAATAGCAGGCAATGGAGAGAGCTGAGCCCAGTGTGTGACGGCCTGGACTGCTGGCTCTCTGAGTGACCCTGCTATCATTGTTATCTTGTGGTCACCGATGGCCCTGCACCTGACCTCTGGGAGCTGGTGCTCTGACTGTGGGGGAAGGACGCTCCAGGCCCTGACCATGATGACCCCATCCACTTCTGTGTCTAGCCTCTGCAAAACCTGGAGCTCAGCTGGAAATTACTAGACCTTTCTCCATTAGTGAGTCCAAACATGCTCCATGGCTGCCCACACGAGGAGGAAGAGGGTGGAGTCGCTACAGCTGGACTGAGAAGGCCTGGGTTGGCTTCTGCCATTGTCACAGTGATTGGGCACAGGCAGGGACAGGACCCAGGGCTTCAGGTTACACAGAACAGGAAACAATACAGCCTTGTTGTGTGCTGTTTACTGAGAAGTGTCCTCAGTATCTTTTCTCTGAGAAATAGAGCCATTTCCCTGGCAACAAAACCCATGCTTGTGTGCTGGGCTAGGAGGTTACAGTGCAAGGCCCCGAGGGCGTGCATGTGTGTCTGTGTGTGCGTGCATGCAACGAGTTCCTGAAACAGGCCTTGCCATCTGCCAACAAACTACCTTTTTACCCTGTTTCCTTAAGGAGCTTTGAGTTATAACTTTAAAAAACTGGTAAGTTAGAGAGAATCAGGATAACTAGCCTTTCAAGCCTGACCCTGAACCTAGAACAAAATGTACCAAACTCTTTCTCCCTAGAGAGGCTGAAAATCTTCCTGGTCACTTCCCTGGGCTAAATGAGGTATTCCTGAACACCATATCATTACTTACAAACTTGGGTTAGAAACATTTTATCTCTAAGGCTTATGTATTATCATTTGTGTATACTTTTACAGAGTAAAAGTTAAATTATTTCAGTGACATGTCATTCCCATAATATACACAAGAGCCCATGGGTGAACAGACAATAATGGCCCTTATATATCAGTGCTTGCCACATGCTAGGCACTTCTAAGTGATATATGGCATGGCACTAAGTTGTTTAGGTTCCTCAACAAATAAAACAAAGACCACCAGAGCAAATAAATACATAAAAGGATAGATGGGTAAGTGGGTGGATAATTTTAAAAACAGACAATATGTGATAAGTCTAGTGACCAGGAAAGTTGACTGAGCTGTGCAAAGCAGTTGGTGCGATGGATGAATGAATGGATGGGTAGGTAGGTGACGTAGATGATAGACCAGATGGACAGATAAAAATTAAAAGCTGGATCTATTGGCTCACCGGACACAGAACACAGGCTAATGAAGCCATTCACGAAGTACAGCAGCAGCTCACGGAGTGGGAAAACTCAGAGTTGTGGAAGTGCTGGCCAGGGAAGTTTCATGTGGCTCCTGTTAACTAAGGAGTGAAATCCAAACTCTGAAAAGGACAGAGTAAGTTTGCAGATCTTTGAACCAACACACTCAATTAAAACAAACCGCATTGCTCATTGTTTAGGAGAGTCTTCCCTTTGGACGAGCTAGGGCCTGGTGTCCCACAATCACTTCAAGTTCATGGTTAGAGCCAGTCCTGAGAATCACAACAGTCAGCTCTGAACCCAACTTGATAAGTCCTGCTGTGAGCAGGAAATGTCCTTTACTTATTCCCAACAACTTTTGTTTTGTTTCAGTTTTTGCTGTATGGTACCTATGCTCACCAGAGAAAGACAGAAAGAGAAAGAGAGGGAAAGATAGAAATCAATGTACTGGTGGGAATGGCCATACCACAATCCCTTCTCCTCTCAAGATTTTGGGCACACATGCACACATGCCCAGAGTAATTTTCAAGCCACCGGGTCTGAGACTCAAACTGCACAGCTAGCCATGTGGGATCCAGCACTTCAACCTCCACGTCACCTGCTGGCCTACAACAGCCTTTTAAGAGGTGCAGTTATTATCATTCTCATTGTATAAAGCTGGAGACTAAAGTGCAGAGCCTTCAAGTAATTTGCCCAAAATAAAACTAGAATTCAAACCTGGGGATCAAAGCCCACACTTTTAGTTCTTCTTCTTAACCAGCAAGCACAGCTTTAAGACTAATTACTGATGTCTGTATATGACTTATTTAAAGTAATTCAAGATATTAAAATTATAAACTTATTTTTTTAATGACAACTAAATTAAAAGAACAAATGTTAATTCAGAGTCCTACAATTTTTGCTAAGACTTAGCTAAACACAAGCTTTAACTTGAGATCTGACTTGATGAGGGTTGGATTTTTTTTTATTTTATTTATTTATTTATATATATATATATTTTTTGCCAGAGGATGTATGTGGGGACCAGCTGGTGGTGTGGAGGCAAAGGCAGCTAAATCCTACATGGCCAATGTCATGGTTCAAATCCTGGACCTGGTGCCTTGAAAATCACCCTGGGGCCTTTTGGCTGAGCCACCATCTTCCAGTAATTCACCAAAATGATGAACACAAAGGGAAATAGGAAAGGCAGCAGGTATATGTTCTCTAACCCTTGTAGAAAACATGGAGTGATACCTTTGGCAACATACATGTGAATCTATAAGAAAGATGGAACCACTGGATGGTTATATCTCTAAACTCCCATGTAGTTGACCATGGTTCAAGTCCCAGACCCAACAGTTTAAAACTCATGCCAGGTGCGAAGTCTGCCATGAGAGCTGAAATCTAGTGTTTTCAGAAATGAGAGTAATGAAGTTGTTCTGCTGAGAAGTCACCCTGGAAAAGCATAAATGGCAGGCCAGAAGAAGACTGAGTTTGCAGTGAGAACTGAGATCTAGTGCTTTCCCAAACAGTTTTCTTTTTTTGTTTTTTAAAATTAACAAAGAAATCACTTTTCGTTTGTTTGCTTTATACTTTTTTTTCTCTCTCTCTTTCTCTGTTTTCTTATTCTTTTTCTTCTACTTTATCACTTTGCTGCTCAACCTCCACACACTGAGTGTCCAGACAGGTCTAAGTGAAATGTAGCCAAGCATCCAAATACTATTAGGGTCCTCATATTCCTCAGTTCCCACTGAATCTGTGACACGAACAGAGAAAAATGAGACCACCAAAGAGTTTGCAGACCACCTCCCGCGCTCCTCATATGGCTCAGATTGAACTTCTAGAAATCAGGAAGAAACTAACCCATCTGATGACTAGAAATCACTGCAGAGGCACAAGAAATATGAGAAGTCAAGAAAATACCTTTCCCCCAAGAGAAAAGAATAAGTCTTCTTCACCCATATACAGTACAATGGGACTCATGGAAATGTCTGATAAAGAATTTAGAATATTCTCTAAAATTCCTTCCTGAGGGGCCTAGGATGATACCTACATGCTATCAACCTTACTAAACAGGCCATTTTGCCTTTATAATTGTGGCTTACTTCTCACGTCCTAACTACGGCATAACATGGTACAATGATTTGTAAACTCCCTATTTTTAGGTTAAGCTTAAGCCTTTCTGCTGACTCGAAGTTTCAATCAAAGCTTTGCTCTTTTAGCCAATAACAAACTAAAGAATCTTTGAATCTCTCTGTGAGCTGTAAGCTCCTGCTTCAGGATGAACTGCTTTGTTGGGTCAGATAAATGGATAACCTACATGAATTGATTTCCAACTTTGATTGTAACTTATGCTTTCCTGAAATGTATAAAGATCTGTTGTGATTCAGCCATGAGGGAAGCATTCTCTCAAGGATTCTCGAGACTTTGTTTCCTTAGGCTATTGTTATTAAAATTGGCTTAGAATAAAACTCCATCAATGTTTAAAAAATTTTTTAGAATATTCATAGTGACAAAGCTAACAGAGATAGAAGAGAAGAAAGACAATGAACACCAGAAGAAAAAAAGTTGATTCGTTCCAGGAGGTGAGGAAGTTATTGCAAGAGCTAAAAGAGAAAATACACTCCATAAAAAAGAATCAAATGGAACTGTTGGAGATGAAGGCTATAATACAGGAAGTCAAGACCTCCTTTGAAAGTATTAAAAGCAGACTAGATCATACAGAAAATCAATCTCAGATGTAGAAGACAGAATTTCTGGACTAGTAAAATCCACCACAAAGATCAAGAAAATAGTCCCCAAAATGAAAATAATATATGAAAAATACTAGAAACCATTAAACCTCCAAACATCCAGATAATCTGTATCCCAGAAGGTGAAGAGACTACTAAGGGCATTAACAATCTATTCCGTGAAATCCTGGAAGAAAACTTACCAAACCTAGATAGGTATTCAAAGATTCAGACCCAAGAAATACAGAGGACCCCAAATAGGAACGATCCAAGAAGATCTTCTGTAAGACACGTTATAGCCAGATTGACCAAAACCACAAAGACAAGATAC
>NW_006207406.1:500075-514924 GCF_000334495.1 Tupaia belangeri chinensis | reverse complement strand
GGAAAGAGAGAAATCAATGTCCAGGTGGGAATGGCCATACCACAATCCCTTCTCCTCTCAAGATTTTGGGCACACATGCACACATGCCCAGAGTAATTTTCAAGCCACCGGGTCTGAGACTCAAACTGCACAGCTAGCCATGTGGGATCCAGCACTTCAACCTCCACGTCACCTGCTGGCCTACAACAGCCTTTTAAGAGGTGCAGTTATTATCATTCTCATTGTATAAAGCTGGAGACTAAAGTGCAGAGCCTTCAAGTAATTTGCCCAAAATAAAACTAGAATTCAAACCTGGGGATCAAAGCCCACACTTTTAGTTCTTCTTCTTAACCAGCAAGCACAGCTTTAAGACTAATTACTGATGTCTGTATATGACTTATTTAAAGTAATTCAAGATATTAAAATTATAAACTTATTTTTTTAATTACAACTAAATTAAAAGAACAAATGTTAATTCAGAGTCCTACAATTTTTGCTAAGACTTAGCTAAACACAAGCTTTAACTTGAGATCTGACTTGATGAGGGTTGGATTTTTTTTTATTTTATTTATTTATTTATATATATATATATTTTTTGCCAGAGGATGTATGTGGGGACCAGCTGGTGGTGTGGAGGCAAAGGCAGCTAAATCCTACATGGCCAATGTCATGGTTCAAATCCTGGACCTGGTGCCTTGAAAATCACCCTGGGGCCTTTTGGCTGAGCCACCATCTTCCAGTAATTCACCAAAATGATGAACACAAAGGGAAATAGGAAAGGCAGCAGGTATATGTTCTCTAACCCTTGTAGAAAACATGGAGTGATACCTTTGGCAACATACATGTGAATCTATAAGAAAGATGGAACCACTGGATGGTTATATCTCTAAACTCCCATGTAGTTGACCATGGTTCAAGTCCCAGACCCAACAGTTTAAAACTCATGCCAGGTGCGAAGTCTGCCATGAGAGCTGAAATCTAGTGTTTTCAGAAATGAGAGTAATGAAGTTGTTCTGCTGAGAAGTCACCCTGGAAAAGCATAAATGGCAGGCCAGAAGAAGACTGAGTTTGCAGTGAGAACTGAGATCTAGTGCTTTCCCAAACAGTTTTCTTTTTTTGTTTTTTAAAATTAACAAAGAAATCACTTTTCGTTTGTTTGCTTTATACTTTTTTTTCTCTCTCTCTTTCTCTGTTTTCTTATTCTTTTTCTTCTACTTTATCACTTTGCTGCTCAACCTCCACACACTGAGTGTCCAGACAGGTCTAAGTGAAATGTAGCCAAGCATCCAAATACTATTAGGGTCCTCATATTCCTCAGTTCCCACTGAATCTGTGACACGAACAGAGAAAAATGAGACCACCAAAGAGTTTGCAGACCACCTCCCGCGCTCCTCATATGGCTCAGATTGAACTTCTAGAAATCAGGAAGAAACTAACCCATCTGATGACTAGAAATCACTGCAGAGGCACAAGAAATATGAGAAGTCAAGAAAATACCTTTCCCCCAAGAGAAAAGAATAAGTCTTCTTCACCCATATACAGTACAATGGGACTCATGGAAATGTCTGATAAAGAATTTAGAATATTCTCTAAAATTCCTTCCTGAGGGGCCTAGGATGATACCTACATGCTATCAACCTTACTAAACAGGCCATTTTGCCTTTATAATTGTGGCTTACTTCTCACGTCCTAACTACGGCATAACATGGTACAATGATTTGTAAACTCCCTATTTTTAGGTTAAGCTTAAGCCTTTCTGCTGACTCGAAGTTTCAATCAAAGCTTTGCTCTTTTAGCCAATAACAAACTAAAGAATCTTTGAATCTCTCTGTGAGCTGTAAGCTCCTGCTTCAGGATGAACTGCTTTGTTGGGTCAGATAAATGGATAACCTACATGAATTGATTTCCAACTTTGATTGTAACTTATGCTTTCCTGAAATGTATAAAGATCTGTTGTGATTCAGCCATGAGGGAAGCATTCTCTCAAGGATTCTCGAGACTTTGTTTCCTTAGGCTATTGTTATTAAAATTGGCTTAGAATAAAACTCCATCAATGTTTAAAAAATTTTTTAGAATATTCATAGTGACAAAGCTAACAGAGATAGAAGAGAAGAAAGACAATGAACACCAGAAGAAAAAAAGTTGATTCGTTCCAGGAGGTGAGGAAGTTATTGCAAGAGCTAAAAGAGAAAATACACTCCATAAAAAAGAATCAAATGGAACTGTTGGAGATGAAGGCTATAATACAGGAAGTCAAGACCTCCTTTGAAAGTATTAAAAGCAGACTAGATCATACAGAAAATCAATCTCAGATGTAGAAGACAGAATTTCTGGACTAGTAAAATCCACCACAAAGATCAAGAAAATAGTCCCCAAAATGAAAATAATATATGAAAAATACTAGAAACCATTAAACCTCCAAACATCCAGATAATCTGTATCCCAGAAGGTGAAGAGACTACTAAGGGCATTAACAATCTATTCCGTGAAATCCTGGAAGAAAACTTACCAAACCTAGATAGGTATTCAAAGATTCAGACCCAAGAAATACAGAGGACCCCAAATAGGAACGATCCAAGAAGATCTTCTGTAAGACACGTTATAGCCAGATTGACCAAAACCACAAAGACAAGATACTAAGATTGGCAAGAGAGAAATGTTAAGTTACCTACAAAAGATATCCCATCAGGCTAACAGCAGACCTCTTATCAGAAACAACACAAGTTAGGGACCAGCAGTTAGCTTAATGGTTATGTTGCTGGACTCCCATGTAGTCGATCGCGGTTGGCGTCCCAGACCTGGTGACTTAAAACTCAAGCTGTGCGCATGTGCTTGTGTGACCAAGATCCTGAGAGGAGAATGGAGGAGAAGGGATTGCAATGTGGCCATCCCCCCTGGGGGGTGATTTCTCGCTTTCTGTCTCTCTGTCTCTCTCTGTCTGTCTGGTGAGCACACGCGCCCTATAGCAAAAACCTCTCAAAAAAAATTTAAAAAAAAAAGAAACAATGCAAGTGAGGAAAGAATGGGAAAACATATTCAAAGTGTTGAGTGGAAAACTATTTAAACCAAGGATACTATATCCGACAAGATTATCCTTCGTGTCAGAAGAGAAGAACATTCTCAGATAAACAAAACCTGAAAGAATTTACCAACACCAGACCAGCTCTCCAAGAAGTTCTGAAGAGAGGGACCAGCAGCTAGTGTAATGGCTATGTCGTTGGACTCCCACGTAGTCAACCGCGGTTTGCTTCCTGGACCCAGTGGCTTAAACTCACGCTGGGCGCATGTGCGTGCGTGCCCAAGATCCCGAGAGGAGGAGGAGAAGGGATTGCAGTGTGGCCATCCCCCCTGGGGGGTGATTTCTCGTTTTCTGTCTCTATGTCTCTCTCTGTCTGTCTGGCGAGCGCATGCGCCCTATAGCAAAAACCTCTCAAAAAAAAAAAAAAAAAGTAGTTCTGAAGAGAGTGCTACCCCAGGAAAACTAAAGTCAGACACATAGAAATAAGAGTCCTAAAATAACTACGAAAACGGCCAGCTTAATGGTAGGAAAAGTCCAGAGTTGAACGTATTCTTCCAGAATCTAAACGGAAAGATCAGACCACAACAGAAGATAAAGTACATGAGACTGAACTGGTGAAATCGAATTTTGTGACTTTTGACTAAAACATTACTGACCTTCTATGCTTGTTTTCCAGAGTTAAGGAGTTTTGTCTTCTCTTGAGTTCTGGACAGTTCTATGTACCTACTATTCGAACAGAATCCTAACTTGTTTCCTGGCTTTAGATATTAGGCAAAGTTCTCTCAACATTTTTTAATTTTGATTTATTAAAACTAAAACAGCTTTTCTTGAGATTAAAAAATATAATACAGTCGAGTCCTGGACCTGGTGGCTTAAAACTCATGCACAGCACATGTGTTTGTGTGCCCAAGATCCTGGGAGGAGAATGGAGGAGAAGAGATGGTGGTGCGGCTATCCTCCCCTGTGTGTGTATGTGTGTGGGGGGGTGGGGAGGGTGATTTCTCTCTTTCTATCTCTCTCTGGCAAATGTACATGCCCTACAGAGAAAAAGAAATTCTCCAAGCAAAAAACAAAACCAAAAACAAATGTGTATCAGCAAAGTTAAGAGAAGGTATTCCTAAGTATTATTATACAGGCAAATGATGAGCAGTTTGGTCTGAGCCACAATCCTTACTAAAAGTATAATCGTTGGGACCAGCAGATGACATAATGGTGACGGTTACATTGCTGGACTCCCGCATGACTGACTGCAGTTTGAGTCCTGGACCTGGAGGCTTGAAACTCATGCCAGGTGCTTGTGCATGTGTGCCCAAAATCTCGAGAGAAAAATGGAAGAGAAGGGATTGCAGTGTGGCCATCCCCCCGGGAGGTGATTTCTCGCCTCTGTCTGTCCCTGTCTCTCTGGCGAACGGTGAGCACACGCACCCCATAGCAAAAATTTCTCTGAAAAAAGAAAGAAAGAAAGAAAGAAAGAAAGAAAAAAAGAAAGAAAGAAAGAAAGAAAGAAAGAAAGAAAGATGATATTAGACATCAAGGGAATGGGTACTGTTCACTAATGTGGCCATGGCAAAACTGGAAGAGTCTACAGTGTTACCCAGCATGCTGTTGGAATCATTGTAAACAAATAAGAGCAAGATTTTTGCCAGAACTAATGTGCATAGTGAGCATATTAAACCTTCTAAGAGCAGAGTTAGCTTCCTAAAACGAAGCAAAATAACCAGAAAAAGAAAGCCAAAGAGAAAGGTACCTGGGTTCAACTGAAGTGCCAGCTTGCCCCACCCAGAGAAGCACACTTTGTGAGAATGAATGGAAAGGAGCCTGAGCTACGGGAACCTGTTCCCTATGAATTCATGGCATGATGGGTGTTAACAATAAACTAAACTATAGTCTATCAAAATGCTTTTCTTAACTAAGCACAATGTGGTGCTCCTTCCCCCAAAGCAAATTTTAATTGGGCTCTAATTCATTTTGTAATATCTTTATTCAAATTTAGTGATTTTTAGCTGAAAGATGTTAGCTTATTATACAACAAATAAAACTCAATTGGTTATAAAATAGCAAAAGAAAGGAACGAAAGAAAGAGAGAAAAAGTAAAAGAAAGAAGAAAAGAAGAGAAAAAAAGGAAGAAAGAAAAAGAAATTAGTACCCATTGCATGTGTGTGAGTGTGCCAAATCTCAAGAGGAGGGAGAATGGAGGAGAAGGGATTGCTCCATGGCCATCCCCACTGGAGGTGATTTCTCATTTTCCCGCTCTCTCTGTCTTTCTGCAGTAAGTGCACATGCCCTGTAGCAAAACAAAATTAACAAACAAACAAAGACTGCATGTCCTTACCACAGAGAGAAGGCATACCTGATGAGGCCAGTCACACTGCAATCCCTCCTCCTCCATTCCCCTCGATCAGGATTTCTTTTTTTCCTCATCAGCCTTAGCATTTATTAGTAAAGCAAACAAGAAATGACAAGCCTGAAACATAAAATCAATTCTATTACCTTGGTCCAAAAGAACAAAGACGTCTCATCCCAAACAAAAACCTATTATCTATGCTATCGCGAATGCTCTAATGCTGTAGAAAAATCAAAGAATTCTGACTTAGCTTTGGCTATGTAGTTATCTATTAGGTTGCTGGGAGTCATACTTTTCCATATTTTCTATGCAAAAATGCTTCATGACTGTCCAGACAACCCAGTAGCTAATTCAGATTCTAAAGCTGTCTTAGTTCAGGCTGTGGAAGGGGTTTATTTCTCACAGTTCTGGAGGCTAGAAGTCCAAGACCAGGATGCTAGCATGGCCGGGTTCTGGTGAGAGCCCTCTTCCAGGTGGTAGATTATTGATTCTCATTGTATTTTCACATGGTAAAGAGAAGAGAAGGGACGCAAACTCTGTCATGACTCTCGATTATAAAAGCACTAATTACATTCATGAGGAATCTATCCTGAACTCACCTAATCCCAATTACCTCCTGAAGTCCCCACTTCCTGTGATAGTGTTTCAACAGATGGATTTAGGAGGGAAACATTCATTCTCTCGACAATAAAAGCCTTTTATTCTTCAATAATTCTTCATAATTTTTGAGAGATTTTTGCTGTAGGGGTGCATGCACTTGTAGCTGAGGAACTGATTTCCAAAGATGTAAGCTAAACTAATCCAGTACTGTTTAGAAGAAGGAGATCTGTTCAAATCGTGTGTCGAGGATGCCTAGAACTGGACTAGGCAATGGAATTATCCACAGGTTATATGTGTAGCAATTCTGTAGATACACAGACAAAGGAAATGTCTTGCCACCTCTGTTAGGGTCTTTTCCTTTCCTCCGGCTTTCTAGCACATTCCCTGCCAGCTTCAATATACTGGTATTTTTGTCTGGTCAGCCTCAGTTGAGAAAATGGTCTTTTCTTTTCTTTTCTTTTCTTTTCTTTTCTTTTCTTTTCTTTTCTTTTCTTTTTTTGGAGAGGTCTTTGCTATAGGGCATGTGCGCTCGCCAGACAGACAGAGACAGAGAGACAGAAAGCAAGAAATCACACCCCAGGAGGATGGCCACACTGCAATCCCTTCTCCTCCATTCTCCTCTCAGGATCTTGGACACGCACGCACACACGCCTGGCATGAGTTTAAGTCACCGGGTCTGGGACACGAACCGCGGTCGACTAGGTGGGAGTCCAGCGACATAGCCATTACGCTAAGTGCTGGTCCCAGAAAAGGGCCATCTTGAAGATGGTATTCGTGTAGGCTCCCTCACCCCAGCCCCGGCCCTTCAAGCAAAGCCGGCTGAGGCAGGTGCTCAGCCCGCCCCTCCAACCGCGCTCGATCAGGATTTTGAGCATGCACCCAGCATAATTTTCAATTAATTTCAAGCCACCAAAGCCAGTGTTCGAACCACAGTCAGCCATGTGCAAACCAACTCCTGAAGCAGAGCACTTGATCTCTGTGCTACAGGCAGGTCCATTGTTGGATATTTTATGAATAAAATTAAAAGCTAAGTTCATCGTGTCTTCTGTTACAGGAACCACATCTGTCTATCTACAACTGTAGGCATTATAGGAAACCAGCCTGAGGGCGTGAATGTGGTTCCCTTCCTTAAAAACGTCCATTCTCCTCACCTCTATTCACCCTTATCTCATCTTCTACATCACTTTTTTTAAAAAACTTTTTAAATTGGAGACTAATTGCGCTTGTTGGCCTGTTTCTCTCTCTCCTTGTATCTGTAGACCACTTGAAAGCTTCTACCTTCAGCCCCTTCCAAAGTAACTGACTGGGACCAGCAGATGGCGTAGTGGATATATCATCGGACTCCCACATAGTCGACAACGGTTCAAATCTTGGACCCAGTGACCTAAAACTCACACCGGGTGCATATGTGCGCATGCCCAAAATCCCGAGAGGAGAATGGAGGGGAAGGGATTGCAGCATGGTCATCCCCTCAGGAGTGATTTCTTGCTTTCTGTCTCTCTGTCTCTCTGGTGAACACACACACCTTTAGCAAAGCAAGCAACCAACTGCACTCTTTCTGACAGGCTGGCTCCTCCGTTCCTGGAGAGGCCAAGGTGCTGTAGCAGGGGTCAGACTAAGTCCAGTCCCGGGAGCTGGGAGGCGCTGCCAACTTGACCACAGGCACCACCCGACGAGCGAATGCTTGTTCACTGCTAATGGCTGTGAGCAGGTTAGATATTCTAAGCCGGAGACTTCTCACCAAGCCTTTCACAGAGGATGGGGAAGGACAGAGGCTCTCAAAAGACTGAACTCAGAAGGATAACTGGAAAGTGAGAAACATTCCAGAATCTAGTTTCAAGTGCTTACCCAGTGCACATCCGTGAGGCTCCAATTTATCATGCCTCAAAATGGAACAGCGAACACAGACCTGTGTGCGTGCATCTTGCTGGGACAGGAGAGCATGGTCATTAGAGACCGCGGACACTAACGGCCCGTCCTGAGGTTAAAGAAGCCCGAATGGCTTCTTCGTTGTTAGAAAACCCTTACTAATGATGTCAGAGTACTCACAGAGGAAGAAATGAGACTGATGCACAGATATAAAGAAATATTCAACGTTGCTGGTAATAGAGATAATAAAATAAAGTAAAATAAAAAAGTAACGGACTGTAAAATCAGTGACCACTAGGGGGAGATTTGCTGTTTAGAAATAGATGACTTAGGATAAATCGACCCACTAAGAAAACTGACGGAGCTGCCCAAGACAGTGTTTAATTCCAAAAGAGTGGAAGCCAGAGTAATGCAGTATGGTTGTCGTATGAGCGGAATACACAGATACAAAGGCAATTCCAAATGAGGAGTCCTCATTTTTTTTGAAGAGAGCTTTTTACTATAGGGCATATATACTCACTGGAAAAAAAAGAGAGACAGAAAGCAAGAAATCCACCACCACCCCGGGGGCAGGGGGAATGGCCATGCCACAATCCCTTCTCCATTCTCCTCCCAAGATCTTGGGCACACACGTACACACTCCTGACATGAATTTTAGGCCACTGTGTCCAGGACTTGATTCATGGTCAACTATGTGGGAGTCCAGCCATATACATTATACCATCTTCTCGTCCCACCCAACACTGTTTTGATTAGCAACAGTACCACTAGGATAAGTGTACTACCTTCCAACACTACTTCTTTACCGGTAGTTATTTTTACATATATATATTTTAGTATGTTTGTCAAAAAACTCTATATGACCATAGGGTAACTCATATGTACGTTGAATTCTTTTTTAAGATGTATTTATTTCATTTTATTTGTTATTATTATTATTTTTATTTGATCAGAGAAAGACAGAAGGAGAGAGGGAGAGTGAGAAAACCAGCCACTAAGTCTGGGATTTGAACCACAGTCTGCCATGTTGAATCCAGTGCCTTAACCACCACTCCACCTGCTGGCCCCCTGTACATTGAATTCTAACATACAGCCAACTCCAGAGGTACTAACTCTAAATGTAGGTGGCAGAATAAAATTTTATTAGAATAAAGAGTTCCATAGCTGAGAAAATGTTAGCCATGGGACTAAGTGTCTTTGAGACTTTTCACAGCACCAAGATTCTAAGATTCAATGTTCAAAAAACCTTCTAGAAATCTGACTTTTCAGCAACGAGTCTCCCCTGAATTTGCTATATTCTTCCTTCTAATTTCACTTGTAAATGACAGCCATCATTTATAGGCTGATATTGAGAATATTATTACTGAGAACTCTATAACAGTTAGTGTTCATTGTGACTGATGTGTCTTTGAAAGCATTAGTGAAAGACTAAAAATTATGCCAGTACACTTGTTCTTTAAATTTTTAGTAGAATAGTTTTTGGAGATAGGGGGACCCTGAACGCTATTTTATTTACCCCTCGTGGGAGAGGTAACGCGTTCCTCACATGCACTGTTATTTGGCGCCACTAGGTGGTGCTCCAACCACAATGTCTGTCTGAACCTCAGGAACCTGCTTGATTCATACCACCCCCAGGGAAGGCCCCACTGAACTAGACTGATACTGGAAAACCACATCCTGTGAGTATGTTCTGAGTCCACTAAAGATTGCACAAAACCCAAGAGTATGAGGTGAAGAGCATTCCATTCCGGGAAGCAGAACTCAACCCCCAGTGCTGAGGAAATGAGGAAGGCAGGTGGGGTGCAAGTGACAGCCCAGCTTTTCCTCCTGTTGTCCTCTAGGATAACTTTACCACCCGCTCCAGGGGTCAGCCCCAGGAATACTGAGCAGTTGTGACCCAGCTCAAACAATGTCTTCCACGACACCACCTGGCACCAGAGACGATCTGAGGAAGGACCACAGACGAACGCCTTCCATCTGCGCTGGTATCAATGCCTCGCGCCGCCAGGCTGCCCTTACTGCAGGCTAGTCCCTCAGCCTGCCACACAGGAGGCTTGCCCCAGAGGGCTGCAATCCAGGACTTGGAACAAGCATCTGTTCCCGTTTCCTGGAGTAGCTTCAGTTACTCTGGTGGGGAGAAAACAGGAATCTACTCAGGTTTCTGCTCAACCTAGACAAAATTAACCACCTCAAACCAACTTAAGCACCAAAAAAAAGAATTCTCAAGCCCAGGCAATAGAAAAGCACAGGCTGGTGCTACTCCGCCAGAGCAGGGGCTCAGAGGCCGACCACAGGATTGTGAGTCCCCTCTCCTGACCCTGCTTCATTGCATGAGACTTCCTCACTCAGCCACCTTTTTCTTTTTTTTTTTTGAGAGGTTTTGGCTATAGGGTGCGTGCGCTCGCCAGAAAGACAGAGAGAGAAGGAAAGTGAGAAATCACCCCCCGAGGGGATGGCCATGCTGCAATCCCTTCTCCTCCACTCTCCTCTGAGGATCTTGGGCACGCACGCGCACGCACCTGGCATGGGTTTAAGCCACCGGGTCCGAGACTCGAACCGCGGTCAACTACATGGGAGTTCAGTGACATAACCATTACACCAACTGCTGGTCCTCTCAGGCTCTCTTGAAGGGAAGGCAAAATCCCAGCAGCTGTAGATGCACAAACCTTGTCCTGGGTGAGAGAATCTCTGCCCAGCGGCTCCACATATTGGGAGTGGCATCGTATTGGCTGGACCTGCCCCACGCGCCCCTCTGTGGACATCCTTTTACTGCGAGGGGCCAACCTGCATCCTGCATCACATGCCTACTGATGACCCTGAGCATTGGGAACTTGCTAGACGTTATGTCCTGGTAGAACTGGATCTTAAAAGTTGAAATTAAGCGACCAGCAGGTGGCATGATGGTTACGTCACTGAACTCCCACATAGTCGACCTCAGTTCGAGTCCGGAACCTGGTGGCTTAAACTCATGCAGGGTGCATGTGAGTGCGTGCCCAAAATCCTGAGAGAAAAATAGAGAAGGGGTTGTGGTGTGGCCCAATCACGCAGTGGGGGAGGGGAATTTCTCACTTTCTGTCTCTCTGTTTCTCTGTTTTTCTGCTGAGTGCACGAGCCCTATAGCAAAAATCTATTTTAAAAAAAAAATAAAGATGGAACCTAAATAGGCCAGGAGGTGACTTGGTGGGTAAGGTGTCAGATCCCTCATGACCAACTCCATGGGTTTGAGTCCTAGACCCAGTGACCTGGAAAACATGCCAAATATGTATGTGTGTGTGCCCAAAATCCTGAGAGGAGAATGGAGGAGAAGGGTTTGTGGCATGGCCATTCCTCCTTGGGAGGTGATTTCTCACTTTCTCTCTCTGAGTCTCTATGGCAAGCACACACTTCCCATGGGGGGAAAGAAAACTAAAACATGAAAAGATAGAACTCAAGCTAAAGGCTGAGTAGGGACAAGGTGGTTCCCCTGGCGTGGGAGGCAGAAGGGCCATCGGGCAGGCACGCTCCTTCTGGGCTGCCTGGGGCCACACAGGACTGCCCGGCGGCTCCACATATTGGGAGTGGCATCGTATTGGCTGGACCTGCCCCACGCGCCCCTCTGTGGACATCCTTTTACTGCGAGGGGCCAACCTGCATCCTGCATCACATGCCTACTGATGACCCTGAGCATTGGGAACTTGCTAGACGTTATGTCCTGGTAGAACTGGATCTTAAAAGTTGAAATTAAGCGACCAGCAGGTGGCATGATGGTTACGTCACTGAACTCCCACATAGTCGACCTCAGTTCGAGTCCGGAACCTGGTGGCTTAAACTCATGCAGGGTGCATGTGAGTGCGTGCCCAAAATCCTGAGAGAAAAATAGAGAAGGGGTTGTGGTGTGGCCCAATCACGCAGTGGGGGAGGGGAATTTCTCACTTTCTGTCTCTCTGTTTCTCTGTTTTTCTGCTGAGTGCACGAGCCCTATAGCAAAAATCTATTTTAAAAAAAAAATAAAGATGGAACCTAAATAGGCCAGGAGGTGACTTGGTGGGTAAGGTGTCAGATCCCTCATGACCAACTCCATGGGTTTGAGTCCTAGACCCAGTGACCTGGAAAACATGCCAAATATGTATGTGTGTGTGCCCAAAATCCTGAGAGGAGAATGGAGGAGAAGGGTTTGTGGCATGGCCATTCCTCCTTGGGAGGTGATTTCTCACTTTCTCTCTCTGAGTCTCTATGGCAAGCACACACTTCCCATGGGGGGAAAGAAAACTAAAACATGAAAAGATAGAACTCAAGCTAAAGGCTGAGTAGGGACAAGGTGGTTCCCCTGGCGTGGGAGGCAGAAGGGCCATCGGGCAGGCACGCTCCTTCTGGGCTGCCTGGGGCCACACAGGAGCCCTCTGAGGGCTCCGGAGCAGTGGGACAACAGAAACCATAAGCCAGGCTAGCCGCCCGTTTGTGCCTAGTGCCGACAGCCATTCGCAGTGAGCCGCAGCCTCGGCCTGTGCAGGGGAGGGAGTGCTGCGGGCAGACCGGGTCTCAGGAACCACCATGTGCCAAAGCCCCTCAGACTTCGTGCTGGCCCAGTCCCCAGGGCCACATTCTGAGCCTTGGCCAGTTATTCTCTACCTTTCCTATCTTCTTTATCTTCTTTTCTGTGTGGTTTTCGGTTTTGTTTTTAATTGCCACCGGGTGTGCACATATGGAGGGGTTGTGGGGGGTGGAGGAAGCACCTCCCAGGCGGGCATTGTGAGGCTGCATTTCTCCATCCCTCCATCCCCTCAGGATTCGGGCCTGCGTGCGGGCAAGCACACAGGCATCCCCAGCATGTCTCTGTCGCTGCCGGGGCTAGATTTGACCCACGGTCAGGGCTAGATTTGAACCACGGTCAGCTGTGGAATCTGGCTCCTGTGCACAGTACTTCTCTGCTGCCCCTCAAGGCCTGCTCCCCACTTTACTGTTTTGTGGGCGTTTTTTCTCCTTTTAGCTTTAGAGAGGCCTAGGACAAGCCCATCTAGCTGCCTCTAACATTCTTGAAAACAAGGACCAAGCTTTTCTTCTTTATCAGGACCAGAGATAGACTGGGACTGACTGAGGACTGTTCAGAGTCAGCAATCTTACTGTTTCCTCCGGGCATTATTCCTGCTCACTGGGGTTCCCAGCCTGGTGGGTCCTGACCGTCATGGCATTTCTGTCCCATCTGCACCTCAGGTGGAACTCCAGACTCTCTCACTCCACACTGGCAGTACCAGCTACCATGTGCTGAGCACTTACTCCGGGTCGGGCACTGTGGAAAACACTTTGGAATATCACCTCACAAAATCCCCACCTCTCCTCCAAGGTAAAGCAATAATCAGAGAGGAACCGGGGCCCCAGAGATCAAGCTGCCAGCCTGGATCCACAGGGCCAGTGAGTGACAGCCGAGGGACTGGAATGGGTCTGCCTGGCACTGCAGCCGTCCCCTGACTGCCACCCACTGTCCTGCAGGGGCCTCTGTTTCAGGAAGCCCTTCCCAGTAGGAGAACCTGAAGGTATCAAATGACAAGGACAAACAAGGATGTCCCAGACAGCCACTCAGAAATCCCTGGAGATTCAGAAAGGCCATTGGCACTACTAATGATCACGAAGCAAGTGACTTAAATCCTAATGTCTGAGCACACACATGCCCCTAACCCCAACCAACATGCACAAGAGTTTTGTTTTGTTTTCTAAAAGTTCTCTGTTGATCTCGCTCATGAGAGAGAAAGGCACTCCAGCAGGGTTGACACCACGATCTACCCCAGCCCCAGTCATCCTGGCATGTACACAGGCCCAGCATACACAGGAAGGCCTCAGGACACGAACCTGGGACCCTCCCCTGTGGGGCCAGTTGTGTTCCTACTGTGCCACCATCCGGCCCCATGAGGAGATGTTAAGAGGAATCCCCTCCATGCATTACCTCAGCTGGGACCAAACCAAGACCCGTATTTTACGAAGGCGAGCGTTTCTCCACCTGTTTCCTCCATGTGCCCTTCTGACAGGCGCAGACTCCTTACCCCCATCGTCTCCAATTCTGCTGTTCTCAGAATTGGAGACGTTCTGTTCTCATACGTCTCCATCTCACCACTAATGAGTTTTACCTACACTCACAAAGTGCACCTACAGCTACACTCTCTGTGGTTTGAACGATAAAACCCAGTGTGTTTTCTTTTCCATGCAGAAAATGATCATGTCATGTGGACGATGCTTTTCAGAATATGCCCAGACATAGTTCAAATATTTAACACCTCAGGTCAGACAGGTGGCATGGTGGTTAAGGTGGCTGAATACCATGTGGCTGACTTCACGGTTCAAGTTCCAGACCCAGCAGCTCGGGAAACACACCGGGTGCATTTGCATGCATTCCCAAAACCCCAAGAGGAGAATGGAGAAGGGATTGTGGTGTGGCCATCCTCCCTGGAGATGAGAGTGCATGTGCAATATAGCAAAGGAAAAAACAAAAGTAAATAAGACGTAACTCCTCAGATGGCACGAGTCCCAAATGATGAGGAGGACTGCAGGTCTTACCATGTGCTGGTGACCATCAGCCGAGTATCGGCCCCGCTGTGCATCAGCTGAGTTCTACAGTATCTCCTGAGAGCAGCTCTTCCACCCCGCAGCTGAGAATAACCCAGGCAGCCCCTGGAGTTTCTCCTAAGGCTGCCATAAAACTCCACGAGGTGAGGAAGAAACAAAAACGGAGACTGTCGTTCTTTCTCCTTTCTTCTACATGCACTTTCCTTCCAACGTCTTTGCCATGGTAAGGTTGATCTTTTTCTCGGTGGAATGGATGGAATGACAACATGACGCACAGCGACCCAGTGTGTTACTCTGTGTCAGAACGGGGCCCCACAGTCCATCGTGTGGCTAGTGGCATCTCACACTTCAACTATTAGGAAACGTAGCAGGTATCCACATAGCAGCCACCCACTTGTTCCTCCCTAGGGAATTCCCATCAGCTTTTCAGGTCATGAGGAAGTGAGGCACTTGGTTTCACAACCCTTGGACACTGACCCAGTGCTGGGAGAAGCTGACACCCAC
>NW_006207406.1:472075-500044 GCF_000334495.1 Tupaia belangeri chinensis | reverse complement strand
CTGCTCGAGTCTGTGCTGGGAGAGGACGACGTGGGGCAGGGAGTGCCTCCCCTCCTCCTGGGAGTTAGCACACTCAGGGCAGCGCTCAGGCTGACGACGGCTATGGGGAACACCGCTCAGCCCAGCGGGACGGCAGCAGGCCCACGGGAGATGGGCCCACGTAGGGAGGAAGGTGGACAGTCACAGCCACAGAGCCAAGTGTGGTGGCAGGCACCTTCATTTTATTTTTTAGAGAGATTTTTGTAATAGGGCATGTGTACTCACCAGAGAAACAGAAAGTGAGAAATCACCCCCCGGGGGGGTGGCCATACCATAATCCTTTTTCCTCCATTCTCCTCTCAGGACCTTGGGCACTCATGCACATGTGCCTGGTGTGAGTTTTAAGCCGCCGGGTCTGGGACTCGAACTATGGTCGACTACGTGGGAGTTCCAGCAACATAACCATTACACCATCTGCTGGCCCCAGTGGCGTGTACCTTAATCTCACGGACTTGGAGCCTGAGACAGGAGGATCACAAGTAGAAGGCCAGCCTGAACAACATGACGAGACATTGTCTCTAAATCGACAATAACAACAGGGCTAGCCACAATGACGCAGGCAGTGAGGAGCCGCTGCACAGTACTGGAGCCATATGGCAAGGCCTGGGGTTCAAATCTCCAGCACCTAGTACTAGCTGGCTGGAAGGCTGAGGAGTGAATCGTGGCATGGTGAGATCCCGTCAGGCACCTCTCTCTTTCTCAACAAAATAAATAAAACCGAACATCAACATGGACGTCATGCTATAGCCAAAACACTAAGTGCGTGAAATGCATGAGAAACACCCTCTGTTGATTGAAACATAGTCAGGTCTTTGCAAGGACTGCAGCTCTTCCCTGGAAGATTGAGAGGGAACAATGCACAATGGTGCTATATTACTGTTCACAAAAAATAAGGTCTGTTCAACTCAGTCACCTCTACAGAAGGCTGTGGGTGATGCTGCAGGGCTGTGGCACCAGGACAAGCACATAGGAAGAACATCCATGGGATTCTGGGATCCAGGGAGGGAAAAACCTGAAATATTAGTCCTCAAGATCTCTATAGGGTCACTTCAAGTCCCCAATGCCTTGCCCAGGGAAGACCCAGAGTTGTTAGTACCCAGTAGTAACAATTCCCCGGGATTTCATCCCTCTGGCTCTCTGACCTTCAGCTTCTGCGACCCCTCCCGCTATGTCTGCAAGACCATGGCTCTCGATCCTACGCTCTTGGAGTTCCTTAAAAGAACACACTCACTTGAGCAGCGGCTGGGAGCCTTGGAGGAAGAGCTGCAATGTTCCGAATCAAGGGCCTCGCACCAAAACTGGACCTGGAGGAGATGAAATGGAAGATGTGCGAAGACGTGATCTCCTCCATGCGGAATTTCCTCATCTATGTGGCCCTACTGCGAGTCACTCCTTTTATTTTAAAGAAATTGGACAGCATATGAAGATTGGGCATCCCATGCAAATATATGATATGAAGAACCTGGTTACAGCTTCTGCTCCTGCCTCCACATGAACAGGCCCAGAGAGGTGTAAGAGACTCTTTGATTGAATGGACATAAACATTTCACTTGTTAAGAACAAGCTTGGGTCTGGTAACTGAACTTCATAGCTAAAATACAAACCTATTTGGGAAGTATGGAAAGACATCTTGTGGTCATATTGTGCCCTTATGCCTGTAATATTTGGCCTCCATGAATGTTGGTGTAATTGTAAATAATGCATTTTCTAGCAAGTATTAATTATAAGAAAATTATGTCTGGAAAAAAGACAAAAGAACACACTCACTCAAGAGAAAGTTCAATGAGAGTAGAAACCAAAACCTCGAGCAATGGGTTACAGGCTACAATGTAGAGGGCGCATTCACAGAACTGGATACCAAGTAGCATTACAGGGGGCTTTTGGAGGTTGAGTGAAGAGCAATGCAGATGTGGCTGCCAGGACCTACTTACTACTCTACCTGGTGACCAATTATGGAAGACTCTACAAAGATAGAGGAAACTGGAGAAGGTACCTATGGAGTTGTGTACAAGGCTAGACACAAAACTACAGGTCAGGTGCTAGCCATGAAGAAAATTAGACAAGGCAGCAAAGAGGAATGGGTTCCTAGTACTGCGATTCGGGAACTTTCTCTATTAAAACAACTTCGTCATCCAAATATAGTCAGTCTTCAAGATGTGTGTATGCAGGATTCCAGGTTGTATTTCTTTCCATGGGTCTCAAGAAATACTTGGATTCTATCCCTCCTGGTCAGCTGATGGACTCTTCACTTGTCAAGAATTATTTGTACCTGGGCTGGCAGGTGGCATGGTGGTTAAGGCAGCTGGGCTCTCAAATGGCTGACCATGGTTTGAATCCTGGACCTGGTGGCTTGCTTTCCCACTTTCCCTCTCTCCCTCACTCTCTTTCTCACTCTGTTCCTCTCTGGTCAAATATAAATAAATAAATAAATAAATAAATAAATAAATAAATAAATAAATAAATTCAAATAAAACAATTCTTTGGGAAAAAAAAATCATTTGTACCAAATCCTACAAAGGATTGTGTTTTGTCACTCTAGAAGTGTTCTTCAGAGAGACTTAAAACCTCAACATCTATTGACTGATGACAAAGGAATAATTAACCCAGCTGATCTGGGCCTTGCCAGAGCTTTTGGCACCCCACCTAGAGTACGCTCACGTGAAGCGGTGATGCTCTCGTACAGATCCCCAGCCATATTGCTGGGCACAGCCGTGACTCAGCTCCGCTTGACATTTGGAGCACAGGCCCCATATTTGCAGAATGGGCGACCAAGAAACCACTTGTCCATGGGGACTCAGAAATTAACCAGCTCTTTGCATTTCAGAGCTTTGAGCACCCCCAGTAATGAACCGTGGCCAGAAGTGGAACCTTTACAGGACTATAAGAATACATTTCCCTAGAGGAAGCCAGGAAGTCTAGTGTCCCATGTCAAAAACTTGGGTGAAATTGGTTTGGATCTGTCCTCGAAAACATTAGTCTATGATCCTGCCAAATGAATTTCTGGCAAATGACCCGGAATCATCTGTATTTTAATGATTTGGACAATCAGATCAAGATGTAGCTTTCTGACAAGAAGTTTCCACGTGTGTCAGGGACAGAGAGCTGTACTTTTACTGTTAACTCTATTTCTGTCGTGTCTATTTTTCTTTGTTGTAAAACTAAGCTGTACTTCATCCTCTTAACTTCAACAGTATAACGTAAAAATGTCAATATTGTTCTACATGAATTTAAATATAATTCTGTATATGTTTGTAGATCTCACTGTAACATGTTTGATACTATATTAAACTATAAATCCAGGGGGGAAAGATGAGTTAGAGTGGTAGGTAACTTGTTAAATGACAAGAGAAAAACAGTGGACAGCTAGAAAAATACACGGGTCAACTAATGGTGTAGTGGTTATGTTGCTGGACCTCCCCATGGTCGACTGTGGCTTGAATCCCACGAAATCACACCAGCAGGTCTGGGACTGTGTGTGTGTACCCGAGATCCCAGAAGGAAAATGAGAGAGAAGGTATTGTGGCCTGGCCATCCCTCCCAGGGGGTGATTTTTCACTTTCCCTCTGACTGTCTCTCTCTCTCTCTCTCTCTCTCTCTCTCTCACTCTCTCTCCATTGAGTACATGCTCTAAGGCAAAAACCTTTAAAACAAAGAAAATGCATGGGGCCAGTGGGTGGCATAGTGGTTAAGGAGCTGGACTTCCACATGGCTAACTGTGTGGTTAGAGTCCCAGACCCAGTGGCTTGAAATTCACACCAGGGGTGTGTGTGTGTGTGTGTGTGTGTGTGTGTGTGCCCAAAATCGCAGGAGGAGAATGGAGAAGGGATTGCAGCATGGCCATCCCCCCTGGGATTGATGTCTCACTTTGTCTCTCCAGTGAGTGCATGTGCCCTAGAGCAAAACCTCTCTAAAAACTTAAATATATATGTGTGTGTGTGTGTGTATACATATATGTATGTATATGTCCACACAAAAAAACATTAGACAAAGACGCAAGATGCTGGAAGTAGGGATTGCCTTCTGAGAGGAACTGAAGCTGGGTCAGGAATGAGAGGAAGCTTATACTCTTAAACATTTTTGTAACCAATATCCAGACTGACTTTGAAATGTTTCTAATGGAGAAGGAGGGGTAGCAGAAGCCGCCCACACAAATGCATTAGGCAGCAAGTTTCAACTTACCCAAAGATGTCCTGGAGGAGGGAGAGAGGCCCTAGTCACGCCATACAGAACATGCCAAGGATTTCTGGTTGCAGAGTTCCTATCGAACCCCAGCTCCTGGGAGCTCCTCTAGGACCCTCCTTATCCCACTACGGCTCAGCTGGGCCTTTCCATGCATTTTCATTTCTCCACACACCAAACTTCCCTTCTACCATGTACAGCCACTGGATCGGAACTCCCTTTCTCAATGATCAGCCACTGAAAGAACCATGTACACAGTGGTGTGAGTCACTCCAACACCCTGGCATAAGAATTGCCACATTTCCTAATTTCTCTAAAGAATGTGAAATCTGACTCAGTCCCAACCACCCGCCCCTCGCTTGGGACAAAGAACTCTAGAGTGCCAGAGTTTGCACAGTCCAGGAGTGTGGGGCCTTGGGCACTCATGGTAGCCTTGCCCAGGCCCTCAGGCTCCATCCAGGGCTCCTCTGATGCCCTCCGGCACCTGCAGGTCAGGTGAGATCCTTGTCACTTTCACTGGCTCCCATGTCCTGAGGCTCAAGTGCTTGTCCCCAGGTATTCACAGTCTCAGCTCCCTCGGTTCACCCAGGTATGGCTCAGGTCAGTTGCCGGACGGTGACAGGCGCACCAGTCCCATCACTTAAGCCCTGCTGCCCTCTCTTCACCATCAAGGCTGCTCTCTTCCTCCCCTCAAAACCCAGTTCCCACCCCCTGATTTTCTCCAGCCAACCCTTACATTTTATTTATTTTATTTCTAATTGTATTTTATTTTTTACTGGGTCATCGGGAAAGTCAAGATACATTTTTGCATTTAAAAAAAAATGAAAAAATTTGACATAACTTTCCTGATCCTTTTGCTATAGGATGCATGTGCTCACCAAAGAAAGAGAGAGAGAAGGGAAATCCATGCTGGGCACGTGTGTGTGTGTGTGTGTGTGTGTGTGTGCCCAAAATCGCAGGAGGAGAATGGAGAAGGGATTGCAGCATGGCCATCCCCCCTGGGATTGATGTCTCACTTTGTCTCTCCAGTGAGTGCATGTGCCCTAGAGCAAAACCTCTCTAAAAACTTAAATATATATGTGTGTGTGTGTGTGTATACATATATGTATGTATATGTCCACACAAAAAAACATTAGACAAAGACGCAAGATGCTGGAAGTAGGGATTGCCTTCTGAGAGGAACTGAAGCTGGGTCAGGAATGAGAGGAAGCTTATACTCTTAAACATTTTTGTAACCAATATCCAGACTGACTTTGAAATGTTTCTAATGGAGAAGGAGGGGTAGCAGAAGCCGCCCACACAAATGCATTAGGCAGCAAGTTTCAACTTACCCAAAGATGTCCTGGAGGAGGGAGAGAGGCCCTAGTCACGCCATACAGAACATGCCAAGGATTTCTGGTTGCAGAGTTCCTATCGAACCCCAGCTCCTGGGAGCTCCTCTAGGACCCTCCTTATCCCACTACGGCTCAGCTGGGCCTTTCCATGCATTTTCATTTCTCCACACACCAAACTTCCCTTCTACCATGTACAGCCACTGGATCGGAACTCCCTTTCTCAATGATCAGCCACTGAAAGAACCATGTACACAGTGGTGTGAGTCACTCCAACACCCTGGCATAAGAATTGCCACATTTCCTAATTTCTCTAAAGAATGTGAAATCTGACTCAGTCCCAACCACCCGCCCCTCGCTTGGGACAAAGAACTCTAGAGTGCCAGAGTTTGCACAGTCCAGGAGTGTGGGGCCTTGGGCACTCATGGTAGCCTTGCCCAGGCCCTCAGGCTCCATCCAGGGCTCCTCTGATGCCCTCCGGCACCTGCAGGTCAGGTGAGATCCTTGTCACTTTCACTGGCTCCCATGTCCTGAGGCTCAAGTGCTTGTCCCCAGGTATTCACAGTCTCAGCTCCCTCGGTTCACCCAGGTATGGCTCAGGTCAGTTGCCGGACGGTGACAGGCGCACCAGTCCCATCACTTAAGCCCTGCTGCCCTCTCTTCACCATCAAGGCTGCTCTCTTCCTCCCCTCAAAACCCAGTTCCCACCCCCTGATTTTCTCCAGCCAACCCTTACATTTTATTTATTTTATTTCTAATTGTATTTTATTTTTTACTGGGTCATCGGGAAAGTCAAGATACATTTTTGCATTTAAAAAAAAATGAAAAAATTTGACATAACTTTCCTGATCCTTTTGCTATAGGATGCATGTGCTCACCAAAGAAAGAGAGAGAGAAGGTAGGTGAGAAAGCACCACTCAAGGGGGAATGCCCACACCACAATCCCTTCTCCCCCATACTCCTCTTAAGATTTTAGGCATACAGTGCCCTGCCCCTTTCAGGGACTAGGGCAACTAAAGACCCTCTGCTTCAAATCTCTCCTTCCAGACCCAAAAACCTAGACAGAAAGGACAATCTCTGTTTCTCTCTGTCTCTTACTCTCTCTTTAATTATTTTTTAAATTTTAAGTACTCTTTTTCCCCTGACTTCTCCTTTCTCTTGCTGATTTCAGAATCCATCTACATCTGAGCTGTGCCCTGCCCCTTTTGCGTGGCATGAAAGCACGCCATGTGGTTTTCCTTAAAAAAAAAAATTCCCCTTTTTTGGTTGTTTTTGTCTTATTTTGTTTTCTTTTATTTTCCTTTTTTTTTTCTCGTCCTTTTTCTTCTCCTTTACCATAATTTCCTACTTTGCTGCTCAGCCTCCACACGCTGAGTGCCTAGACAGGTCTAAGTGCATGGTAGCCAAACATCTGAATACGTTCAGGGTCACAGAACTCCTCAACCCCCACTGAGCCTGCTGTACAAAGGAAGAAACTCCTCTTCATATATCTGAACTCAAATCTCTTTCTGTGGATACCACATTGCAAAACACAGTAGCGGAGGGAAATTGGCACAGAAGAACCTCACAGTAAAGGGAAGCACATGAGCTTACAGTTGCAGAAAACTTCTCCAGCAAATTAGCCAATAGTGAATACACCACCAAGTGACTAAAATGCAAAGAAGAGAGACTGCAATGTGAGCAGCAGGGAGAAATATGGAGCTGCAGAGAGAGCGTGGCTCATCTCCTCCCACACGCCTCTGAACTCTCGGTGAAATACTGCAGCTCAGCACAGATACACCTGTTCTCTAGAAAGTGGGAGACCTTTGTGATATTCAGTTCCAATGACAAAAGCACAGGTTGCTTGGTGAGCATCAGGGAAACAGAACTGCAGGAATATTGCAGGTCATCACCTCCCGCATGCTACTAATGCTCATAGTTCACTCCAAGAATTTAGGAGAAAACATGTAATTCATCAGATGACCAGAAACCACCACAGAGGCAAAAGAAATATGAAAAACCAAGAAAATATCTCTCCCCCAAGGGAAAAGAACAAGTCTTCATCATCCACAGACAGTACAATGGAACTTACAGAAATGTTCCATTGAACTCCAGAATATGCAAGAGAAAAGAGACAATGAGTTCCAGGAGATAAGGAAGTTCTTCCACAATTTGAAAGAAGAATACACACCAGAAAAGAGAGTCAAATGGAGCTGTTAGAGATGAAGATTCTAATACACAAAATTAAAACCTCCCTTGAAAGTATTGAAAGTAGATTAGACCATGCAGAAGACTGAATCTTGGATGAAAATAAAAACCCTTATTTAAAAAAAAAAACCCCAAAAAAAAAAAAAAAAAAAGAGAGAGAGAGAGAAAATAACACCTCCAAAATGAGAATTAAATACAAGAAATACTAGATACCATCCAACGCCCAAACATCTGGATAATTGGTATCCCAGAAGGTGAAGAAACTAATAAGGGCATTGATGATCTATACCATGAAATCCTGGAAGAAAATTTTCCAAACTTAGAGAGGCAGTCAAGTATCCAGGCCCAAGAAATACAAAAGACCAGAAACAGAATTAACCCAAGAAGATCCACTCCAAAGCACATCATTGCCAGATTGACCAAGACCACCATAGACAAAGACAAGATATTGGTACCAGCAGATGGTGTAAGGTTACATCGTTGGATTCCATGTAGTCAGCCATGGTTCGAATCCTGGACCCGGCATCTTTAACCTCACACTGGGCATGTGTGCATGTGTGCCCAAGATCCCAAGAAGAGAATGGAGGAGAAGGGATTGTGGCATGGCCATCCACCCTGGGAGTTGATTTCTCACTTTCTGTTTCTCTGTCCGTCTCTGTCTCTCTGGCGAGCACACACACCCTAACACCCTATAGCAAAAATCTCTCAAAAAAAAAAAAAAAAAAGGACAAGAAGCTAAAATTAGCAAGAGAGAAACACCAAGTTACTTACAAAGATTACCCTATCAGGCTAACATCAGACTTTTCAACAGAAACAATGCAAAGAAGGAAAAAATGGGAAAATATATTCAAGGTATTAAATGAAAAACAATTTCAACCAAGAATACTATACCTGGAAAGATTACCCTTCATATGGAAAGAAAAGATAAAAACATTCTCAGATAAATAAAACCTGAAAGAATTTACTAACACGAGACTAGCTTTTCAAGAAGTTCTGAAGGGCGTGCCATACCAGGAAAACTAAAGACAGACACACAGAAATCAGAGAATGAAAAACAATCAAGAAAATGGCCAACTTAATGGTAGGGACAAGTCTGGGAATATCAATAGTAACTTAAACGTTAACTTCCAGGATTTAAACGAAAACATCAGACCACAGAAACATTGCAAATTCAACAGGAGAGAGATTAATTACAAGAGACTGAACTGGTAAGATAGAATTTTATGACTTTTGACTAAAACATTATTGATTTTCTTCTATACTTTGTCTTTCAGATTTAAGAATTTTTGTATTTTGTTTTGTTTTGTTTTGTTTTTTTTTCCTTTTTTTTTTTTTTGGAGAGGTTTTTGCTTTGCTGTAGGGCGCGTGTGCTCGCCAGACAGAGAGAGACAGAGACAGAAAGCGAGAAATCATCCCCCAGGGGGGATGGTCATGCTGCAATCCCTTCTCCTCCATTCTCCTCTCAGGATCTTGGGCATGCACGCACACACGCCCGGCATGAGTTTTAAGCCACCGTGTCCGGGACGCAAATCGCGGTCGACTACGTGGGAGTCCAGAGACATAGCCATTACACTAACTGCTGGTCCCGATTTTTGTTTTCTTTTGAGCTGTTGATAGGTTCAGCAATTTGTTAAAAAAATTTTTTTAATTGAAGCATAAATTTTTCTCCCTTCCTGACCCTTCTGGAATTGGAAAATATTTGTGAGCACTCTTATTTTGTGGCAGGGAGGTACTTCACATAAGTTCAATATTATCTGTTGCCTTTCACCAGAAATTGGAAATACTGGTAATTACCAGGACTTTGTGCCTAGTATGACTTTCAAGCTGCCAGGTCTGGGACTTGAACTGCACAGTTGGCCATGTGGACCCAGCCCCTACTGGACCCTGATCCTTACATTTGAAAATCAACAGTTTCCTTTTAAGAAGTGAAAGAAGTGCATCCTACAACAGACAGGCCTGCTCCCATGATGGGGCCCCTCTTCCCCTCCCAGCATCCTCTTCCCCAGCATTTCCTTGGTGCTTGTAAAGATTCCTTTCCCATATTTTTGGTTAAGAGTTCAGCACGAACTTGCAGTGCTCCCCTGTACTCAGCTTGCTAAGTGCTCAAGGATTCAGGAGTCTAGTTAGTTAGGCAAGCAGGGGCAGAAGGACCCTCTCGCCCTGGGCAGAAGGACCTCAGAGGCTGTGGAGTAAGACAGCCCACTGTGGGCCGCCACGTGGTATGGTGGTTAAGGCACTGGACTCCCACATGGCCGGCCACGTTCTGGTCCTGGACCCCGAGGCTTGTTTTCTCACTTTCTCTCTCTCTCTCTCTCTCTCTGGTGAGTGCACATGCCCTATAGCAAATTTAATCATCATCTTCATCATAAATAAAATTAAATTAAAAAAAACATTGCACTCCAGGCCATCCATTCACCCTCTGACCCACACACTCCTGCACCATCTTGGTGTGAGCCAGAGATGCCTTCCCCTGGGATGATGGCATCCCCGTCAGGATCCCCCGCAACTTCTGGTAACTGCTGTTTCTACCATTGCAGACTGGCCTTGCTGCCACAGCCACCTGTCCCTTAGTGCTGGCCTGTATCACAGGGACTTGGGGCAGCCCCATGCTCCAGTATTTAGGCATCGCCAGTCACAGGGTGACATTCTGCTTCTCCAGAAATAGTTCATTTGTGCGGTTATTCAGAGCCTGAGAGGGAAAGTCCTAAAATTCCACCTTCTGCTGAAACTTCGAGACATTCCTCTCTCCGGCAACCCTCATAAGATTGTGTCATTTTATATCCCCCTGCCCCCCGCCATCTCTTCCGTCAACCCACTGTCATGTAGCTGTGAGGAGTGAAGACTGTCCAGGATGGACTTTCGTACAGCTCTGTGGTATCCCCAAACCTGCAGAAGCGAGAGTCTCGGACATAGTACACAACAGACTTTCTGTTTTCTCTTTATTTTATAACACCCCGCTGGTCAGCCCCCATGTGGTTGCGTCACTTAGACCTGGATGCGTCCCCTCGTGCTCCAGTTCTCCAGTCCCATGAGACTACCAAAGAGCCGATCACACAGTTTATTTGTGGCCTTTATCATTTCTTTTATTTTCTTACACAAGTAATAAAATCCTTAGGGTACCAGTTTCAAATAATATAGAAGTCCACAAAGCAAAGCTGGAAGCCTTGTCATCCCTCCATGCTCACTCTTCCTTAGAGGTCGGGGTGCCCTGATGGCCGCCATCTTTCCCGGACCAGCCTCGGCACTGACATGTAGGCAGAAAATGGGTCCTTAGGCATGGCTCTTTTTCTTTTCTTTTTTTTTTTTTAATTACAGACTTTCTGTAATAGGACACGTGTGTTCAACAGAGAGAGAGAGAGAGAGACAGAAAGTGAGAAATCACCCCCCCCAGGGAGGATGGCCATGCCACAATCCCTTCTTCTCTATTCTCCTTTTGGGATTTTGGGATTTCGGGCACACACATGTGCCCAGCATGAATTTTAAGCCACCGCGTCCTAGACTCAAACTGCAATTGACTACGTGGGAGTCCAGCTACATAACCACTAAGCTATCTGCTGATCCAAACAAGTATCATTTCTTTTATTTCTCATTTTATTAACTACATAAATTATTTTGTAATTTAAAATCCTTAGTATGCTTTTACGTGGAAACCTTTCATGTTAGGATATATAGATATATCTCATAAATACATAATTGCACATACAGTATTCATGCACTCATACATACACATGCACATACAATACTCATGGCCTACTTTTTTCTTTTTCTTTCTATCTTTCTTTTGTTTGTTTTTTTTTTGGCAGAGGGCACCTGCACTTGTCAGAAAAAGACAGAAAGAGGGAGAGAGAGAAAGCACCCTCCAATGGGGTGTGGTCATGCCACAATCCCTTCTCCTCTATTTCTCCATCCTGTTGGGATTTGGGGCACATGCATACACACTACCAGTGTGTTTTTCAAGCCACAAGATCAGGGTTCAAACTGCCTGGTAAGCCTGTGGGATCTAGCTCCTTTAACCACCCCATCATAGCTTACTTTTTTTTTTTTTTTTACGTTTTTAATTTTTTTTTTTTTTTAGGTTTGTTTAGGTTCTTCACTCACTGGAGAAAGGCAGAAAAAAATTGTTTATATCCATTTAAAAGCAATTTGTCATTGGGACCAGCAGTTAGCATAATGGCTATGTTGCTGGACTCCCATGTACTCGACCACGGTTCGAGTCCTGGACTCGGTGGCTTAAACTCACACCGGGAGTGTGTGCGTGCGTGCCCAAGATCCCGAGAGGAGAATGGAGGAGAAGGGATTGCGGCGTGACCATCCCCCCTGGGGGGTGATTTCTCACTTTCTGTCTCTCTATCTCTCTCTGTCTGTCTGGCGAGCATACACGCCCTATAGCAAAAACCTCTCCAAAAAAAAAGGAAAAAAAAAATTGTCCTATACTCATGGCTCTTCACATTAATGTTCAGACACTCAAAGGCCAAGCACATCCATAGTTCTCGTTTTAATCTACAACTGCATCTTCTCCTGTGATTCGGAATGCCAGAAGCTCACTGAGGAACATTTTGGTTGAGGCCGGGTGGTGGTACAGGGGTAACACACTTGGTCCTACAAGAGAAGAGTCCTGGGTTCATGTCCTGTGACCTCCCCAAGCATGCCAAATGCACACGCCCATGACCTGGGCCAGTCCAACTGGGAGGGGAGAGTGATGTGAAGACCCTGTTGGAGGTGCCTCCCTCACCTCTCCTTGTTACTCTGTCTCTCTCTCTCATGGAAACACATAAATAAAATCTAAAAGGAAAAAGACTCTTTTTTTTATGAGTATATTTTCATCATCTGTGTGAGAGTCTTAATCAAACTGCTTATTCTGTGCCAGAGTGCCAAACCATGAAAGTTACTCCGTGGGGAAAAGATGCCGATGGAACAGAATGGAAGAGGATTCTCCGGTGGTTGAAGAGGGGCTGAGAGGCTGCTGCTTTCTTTTCATGCAGTTCCTACTGCTCTAGTGTTGTTCAATAGGTACTGTTGGCTTCAACTTCATTTTCCCAGTTCAACTTCTCGGAGTTTTACCCTAAGCTCTTTGGACAAGTCATTCCAACTGACAGCTCCGTCTACGCATGGCCCAGCAATGGTTTGTGGGTGGGACACTCTGTCGTTGGTAATTAAGAACATCTGTCCCTAAGTGATTCACTTCCTTTGAGCGTCTCAACTCAGGCTTAAGGAATGATTTTTTTGCAACCAGTTATGCATGCATGTAGCCGTCACTTCTGCACAAGGCCGGCGCTGGACACTTGGTGTTAGTATTAAGTTAATGTTTTGGTGCACAGGTAACACCCCGCGGTAGCTTATTTTCCACTAGAAATACTACCTCCCTCGTGAAATAGACCTCATTTAGTGGTGGAATCATTGTAACCTAAGTTGTATTCCCCAAGAAAAGTTCGAAGTTGCTTTTTCTTTAAAGCATAATTTGCTTTGTTCCCACACGTCTGCACGTATTTAGTTTTGCCATCAAGCAGTCATGTGTGCTTGTGCACCTGACTTTCCTGTCACTGAGCATAACTTTTATTTCTTTTAATTTTTTAATCCCTGCCACTCAACCAGTTTTTCATCTTCATTTTGACGTTCACGTCTTCCATTCTGCTGTTTTATCATCCCCTCCTGCCTCCACTTGCCTCCCCTGTAGCCTGGAACCCACAAGTTGCTGTTTCAGCCATTGTGTCCTGAGTCTGGAGTCCCATGTGCCCTTGCCCGTCTTCTTCCCCAGGAGCTCCCCTGGCATCCTGTCTGCCCCCTCTACAGTGCTCCCTCTGAAGACATGCCCGTCCTCCTCACCCTCAGCCCCCGTCTCCTCCAGTTCTGTGTGTGACTTTGCTCCATTAAGAATCCTCTCTCTCAAAGACCAGCAGTTAGCGTAATGGCTATGTTGCTGGACTCCCACGTAGTCGACCGCGGTTTGTGTCACGGACCCAGTGGCTTAAAACTCACGCCAGGCGCGTGTGCATGCGTGCCCAAGATCCCGAGAGGAGAATGGATTGCAGCGTGGCCATCCCCCCTGGGGGGTGATTTCTTGCTTTCTGTCTCTTTGTCTCTCTCTGTCTGTCTGGCGAGTGCACACGCCCTATAGCAAAAACCTCTCCAAAAAAAAAAAAAGAATCCTCTCTCTCACTCCTGTTTCCCCCCTCCATTCATTGCTGCCTCTGGAGGGAAATACCTATTCTCCAGGCTCTCTTGTAGTGAAGAGACTTTTTCTCAACCCTGCTATTCCCTTAAGCTGTTCCCTCTTCCCTCTTTTCCTTCTCCTTCCAAAGTTCTTTTATTTTTTTAATTATTTATTTTATTTTATTTTTTATCCTTATTTTTAAATTTGACCAGAGGGAGAGAGAAGGAAAGTAAGAAAGCAAGCTGCCAGGTCCAGGACACAAACCAGGGTGGCCATGGGCAAGTCCAACACCTCACCCGGCACACAAGCTGCCAGCCCCTCTAAAGTTCTCTAAAGACTAGTCTGCACTGTTCTTCTCCACCCCCTGTTCTTCCAATCACTACTTTAAATACAATTAAAAATTAGAGCCAGCCCTGGTGGTGCAGCAATAGTGCAGTGTTCTGCAATGCTGGCTGCCATGTGGAAGACCGGGGTTCTATTCCAGAGCGGGCCTGTGCCTGTAGGCACGTGCACATTCCCCTGACCCGGGCTGGCTGGGAAGGCTGCTGGAGACTGCAGTGTGAGAACGCTTTAAGGGTGTTTGTCTCTCTCCCTCTGTCTCTGTCTTTCAGTCATAAAAATAAAAACTTTAATCACATAAAAATGATACATCCATTTGATAAATATTCAGTGAAGGCGGATAGAAAATAAAAAGCCCACCCTCATTGGATTACTAATCATTTTACCCAAAGATAATTGAGGAAATAATTAATTGGGTCCTGAGTCTCTCCTTGGGGAAAAAAATTATTTTTTTATATTATTACATACAATACATATATATTACATATATGATAAACATACTCACAAATGCAAACATATGTATACAAACTTCCAAATTTTACACATACGGAATCACATAGCATTGTTACCTTGCTCATTAGAAAAGTTCAATAATGTATCTTGGCGTGAGAATCTGAGAACAGTGTTTGCTCCTGATGAGAACATCTGAGTTTTGAGCACAGGGTTAAAGAGCAACTTGTTTTCACTGTATACTCTTTTGTATGATTAGAATCTCATAATACGTTTGTGTATTGTCTACTTAATAAATAAATAAGCTAAAATCATGTATCTTGAATATCTTTCCAAATTAGCATACACAGATACAACTCATCGTTTTCATGGTTTCAAAGTAGCCAGTAACATAGACGTACTGTGATTTCTGTAATCAATTTCTTATGCATGGGTGTTGGGCTTATTCTCAGGCTTTAAGGCTATTATTTTTATCATTTTAAAGTTTAATTTTAGATTTCCAGAGAGAGATACTACCCTCAACAGTGTCTTACCAGGCCACAACCCTCCCCCAGCCTCTGAGCTAACCATTTTCACAGGTGCATGCCCGTCATGCTCCAGTCAACCCAGAATCTGAACCTGGCCTCGTACATGGCCCCAGCATCTCTCCACGGGGCCCCTTTAGGCAGCAAGAGAGACAGATGGAGGGCTGTGTGTGTCTCGATCTCCCTGCCTCCTGCACCCAGTTGGCCTGGTGCTGGATCACCTTGTCCAGTGACAAGAAAGAAGACAGCTCACTGCGGCTACTCTCCATGGTGTCCACTCTCTTGTGAGAAACTCACACATCCCTTTCAAGCTAGACTTGGCTATTTATACCAGGGTTCTGCCCCTCTGCTCAATGGGCTCAGGGCAGATCAACACATGGACTACCCAAGCAGCTGACTGGTTGATAAATGAAATGCCCATCTGCCCTTCTGTCAGGTGTGCTCCGAGCTCCAAGGACATTTCTCAGGCCAGATAGACAGCGGCACAGCAGTAACACGACTGGGTCTACCTGGACAGGTCTGAAGTTTGCACACCAAGCACACGTGTATGTCGCCACAATCCACACTGGCCGACACTGCAGGTGAATCATGGCGTGGGGACCCTGTTGGAGGTGCTCCTCTCTCTCTCCTCTTACGGCAGAAATAAATAAATAAACTAAAAACAAATAAAATATTTCTCTTGGAGCCCTTCTCACTTGGCTTGAGGAAGCAAAGACAAAATCTCTAACACTCCTCACTAGCCAGGAAGCCTGGGAGCGTACGCTCATGGTCATCAAAAATGGTTTCATGTCTTTAAGAAGCCCTAGGAAGGAAGTCTGGCCAGTGATTGGTGACTCTCGATATCAGGTATTTACCCTCTTTGTCCTCAGCTTTAACCCACAAATTCTACTGCAATAAAAATGTCCCACTCAAGAGCCAGCAAGTGGCGTAGTGGTTAAGGCACTGGATTCCACATGGTTAACTCCACGGTTCAAGTCCCAGAACTGGTGGCTTGAAATGCCAGGGGTATGTAGGTGTGCATGCCCAAACTCCCTAGAGGAAATGGAGAAGGGATTGTGGGTGGGGTCATCCTCCCATCCCCCCATGGGGTGACTTCTCACTTTCCTTCTCTTTCTCTGTCTCTTTCTGTCTCTCTCCAGTGAGTGTACATGCCCTATGACAAAAAAAAAAAAAAAAAAACTAAAAAAAAAAGTCCCTCTCAATATACAATTTTTTTTTCTTTTATACAAGTGTTGGTGTACAGCTCAGACTGCCCTTTAGACGTTATTCCATACCAACTGACACAGGTCTGCCTCTTTTGAAAATATTGTTGAAATATTCCATCATATTGATATGTTATTACTAAACTAGTGCCCTTTTGATGAGCATTTAAACTGAGCGCTTATAAATGTTTTATCTCTTTATTTTGCCAGAAAGTGTGTGTGCTGTCCAGAGAAAGAAAGAGCACACGGCCCACCGCAGTGGGCCACGTCACACCTCAATCACTTTCTCCCATTTCTATCTGGTCAGGATTTGGGGACATAGGTACAAGTGCCCAAGCTTCCAGGGCCAGGATTCAAACTGTAGTCATCCATATCCCTAGTATATTGTGCTTAACCGCCTCACTACAGGGCCAGCCCTGAACATTTTATTTTTTTATTTACAAGAGAATTAGCAAGAAAGCAAGCCACTTCAAAGACTGTTTTGGAGAGTGGGTGTATATAGACAAACAGTGATCTCCAGAGAAAAGCTAGACTGGGGATAAGATACAGGAAAGTCTAATTTTCACTGCAGAATGAGTTCACCGCTAGTCTAGCTAAGCCGTGCCGAGCCGTTGCCTATGCAGAGTAGAGCCTAGCTTCAGGGACAGTGCTGGTACTCAGACATGTGAGGGGACTTCAGAAAGCTCGTGGAAAAAGGGAGTCACAGTATGAATTTATTCTGTTGTCCCCAAATTGAAAATCTATATAAAGCTTTCTCATAATATGCATCTCCCATGAACTTTTTGACCCCTCTCTGATACAACCAACTGGTAGAAACATCATGAATAGATTTCAAACATAACTATGCTCAGAGGTCTTCGAAAAGTCCAGCAATGTAAATTCATCTTCCCTCCTGTTTGTGTGTCTATTTTTCTCTTAAGCAAGTCTGTGATTCTGTTGCATTTCCTGTTATGTCATTGCACACACATGCTGTTTCTTCTTGATCCTGGATTTGTGACCCTATGTGCATGC
Organism: Tupaia belangeri chinensis; assembly: GCF_000334495.1. NCBI lineage: Eukaryota > Metazoa > Chordata > Mammalia > Scandentia > Tupaiidae > Tupaia > Tupaia belangeri. The sequence goes on along the minus strand of NW_006207406.1, from coordinate 482,631 downwards.
ATGTGGTGGCCCCTCTTGTGTGATGCCTGTATTTGTGCTGGGTGTGGGCATTTGGCTCCCCTGTGGAGCAAGATCATTCCTGTCATTGATCTGGATTCCTTATTAGCCCAAGGAGGGACTCAAGGCAGGTTAGGCCAGTGCCCAGCAGAAAAATGTCCTAGCAGGGATGTGAGTTCGCAGTGGAGTTAGAACAGATGGTCTTGGAGGCCCCATTAGGGGCTTACATTGTCCTTGCCCTGAGACCTTGGACTTGGCTCTGTAAAGCAGTGAAGGGAGTACTAGCTTTGGACACACACAGGGGCTTTCATCTTGGGTCCCCACCCCCTCATCCCCGTCCTTGCTAGGAAGCCCTGGCAGAGCAGTCCACGCTGCCTATGGAGTGTACACTCACCTCTGCTCAGTAAACATGTTTTGCCATCTGACTTGTGCTTGAATTCTTTCCTGGGACCATGTCAAGGACCTGAGACACCATCATCCATGGTTCACAGTTGTGACGTGATTTAGCGATGTAGAGGACGTGACAGAAATTGGCCATGAGAGTTTCAGTGGAAAGGGTTGATGGGGAGGTCAGCGTGCAATGGAACTAGGGGAAAAGAGAGGCAAGGGCAGTGCGGGGGGTGGGGGCAGGGGGCGAACAGCAGGTTTCACGAACTGGCGGGCGCAGGAGAGCAGGAAATGGAAGAGGGTGGCAGCGGCACTGGCAGGTTTTAACCGGGGAGAGACATAAACATTGTCACACACTGAGCACACTGAGGGAAAAGGGACGGCAGGAAGCAAAAACCTAGTGGCAGAACTGAGAAGGGGGAGACCCCAAGGGACAGTCATTCTCCTGTCAAACACATGACCCAGGGGCCATAAGGCAGCAGCTCTGGGAGGCCCAAAGAACTCCCTGGGCCTCAGGAAGGCTCCTTGGAGGGACATGCCATGCGGTCTGAGCTAAGGGAGCAGGAGAGGGGAGACGCTGACTCTGTCACTGAGTTTATTCTGCAGGGCAGTGAAGTCATGGGTTGGAAGTCCCAAGCCTTGACCAAATAAGCTGCTGACAGCCTCCCAGCTCTACCCCGCTCTTTGCAGGGACAGAGCTTTCATTGAGCTCCTTCCCTGGGACTCGGGATCTAGGTTTCCCAGTTTAACCTTTTAAGTTTAGTAACCGAGTCTCATAAAAAGCTACTTCCCAGAGCCCATTTTCTTCCTTCTGTCAATCACAAGAGGCCTGAGATTCCACCAACAGGAGAGGGGTGATGTCCATCTTGGCCCTAACCCCTCTTCTCTGGAGATACTCCAGTTTCAATGTAAAAGCAAAGCAGAGTCCTTTAAAGGAAAAGGTTCGTTTAACCTAGCACACGAGAAAAGGTCTGAAGGAGACCTAGGAGTAGAAGCCTGCGAAGGGTCTCCGGGCCCTACGTCTCTGGCCTTGCGTTTCGCAAGACCTAAATGACTCAGATAGCCGAATTATTAGGCTACGTCCACTCACAGTGAAGACAGAGAGAGGGCCATGAACACAGGGTCAAGCAGAGGAAAAGATTAATCTAATCTGTACTTTGAAATCGGGTCGTGTTGGAATTTACACCCACAATTAACTGCTGTTCATGGGTCACCAACTCACGTGCCTTGGAGGTGAAGCGGGTGTCAGGTGTGTCAAAGGCATGGGCCTCCCACGTGGGACCTGTGGCAAAGCTGAGCTGACCCCTGCCCTGTCCATGGCCACAGTAACTATTCGCCCAGGCCTGCCATTAGGTAAATTCGATGGTGACTTGACCTTCAGAGGGAAGTTGCAAATCCAGATTCTTTGGTGAAATTTTCAGATTTTTAACTACTGAGGACTAATTTCATTAAAGTAATTACAAAAATCAACTACCCCTGCACAGGCCAAGCAAAACACCCTGAGAGCAAACTCCATAAGGGATCCTATTTCAATTTCCTTCCTCTAAAAAGATTTCAAAGTCTTCTGTTTCTTGACTGCTTCCGTTTGCATTTTCCAAATCTACTCTATCTTTAAGACGATCAATAAAGAGTTCCTCTAAGAGGCCATGCCTCTTCAGCCCCTATCCAAGGCTGGCCTGTGCAGTTTAAGCTATCCCTGAGGGTGACTTAACTCTGATCTCTGCCAAAAGGCAGACACTCCCCAAAGATCTGAGGTCAACAAAGACATCTTGGCCATAGCTACCAATGACTAAAAGGCAAGAATGCGTTCATAGGCATTGCTAACCGGTGAATTCGACCAGACTGAACTAACTTCGGGGCTGTCCCTTTAAAACTCAAGCATGCTGAGAGGCAAACTCCTCCTCCTCCAGGGAGGTTCCTTATTAAAAGAGAGCCAGCTGGCTGGGCCTACAATAGAACACCCCGGGCCATACCTCTTTAAAAAAAAAGGATTCACCCATGCTATAACATGTGCCAGATGTTTCTGCCTTTTTAAGACTGGATTGGAATAGAACACCCCGGGCCATACCTGCCACTGAGGGATCCCTCCCGGTTGACTGCAAGCCTGTCAGCATGGCTGAAGAGTTTGTGTACCGCCAGATCCAGGGCGGGAAGGTGGTGGTGTTCATGAAACCCACCTGCCCCTACTGCAAAAGAGCCCAGGAACTCCTCAATCAACTGCCCTTCAAACGAGGGTTTCTGGAATTTGTCGATATCACCACCTGGGATGACACGGACTCGATTCAAAATTATTTTCAGGTGCTCACCGGAGCAAAGACGGTGAGTCGGGGGCTGGTCGCGCAGGGCTCGGGGAAGACTGCGGTTGCTTTTTCTTGTCAGGGCTGTGGACCGCGGACATCGCCAGGCTCCCTTCCTCCAGGCCTCCAGAGGGCTTTGCGGGCTGGCAGGGGAGGGAGCCCGAGAGGGGAGCCGGCCCCTCGAGTGGGCAGCTGGGCTGCAGCCCGCGGGTCCGAGCCAGGAGGAGCGCAGCGGCGCCGGCTGCACTCAGGGGCTGTTCGGGCAGCGTGTCTGGAGTCACCAAGGAGTTAGCAGCAGCCTTTGTGTTCAGCTCCGCCGTGAAATGACAGCTTTCAGCTGGCAGGGCTGGGGGTGGGAGCGGGGTGGAGGGGCCGGGAGGCCGTGGTTCTGCTTCCCCACATGGGAATCCTGTGCCCTCTGTCTTCGGTCTTCTGTCTTCACGTGGCGGAGCGCTGCCCTGCCGTCCCTTCTCGGCAGGCTTTCTCCGGCCAGAGCTCAGGATTTGCTGATTTTTTCCTTGTCTAACTCCTCCGCTGGAAAAATCTAAGGGCCCAGAATTTCTACAGCAATTACAAGATGTTTCCAGGCCCGTCATAGTGGGGTGTCGGTAGGCCAGAGTAATAGCTTGGCCCCCACAGTGGCTTGCTGTGTCACGCGAGCAGATCGCCGCCTCGCCTTGGTGATCTGCAAGGACCCCAGCTGCCAGTGCAGGTTAGAGAAGGAGCCGCCTCTCCTCTGCTGCAGGTCCACTGTGGGGCCCTCTGGGAGGCTGTGCTCTCCAGCTGCAGAGGGCTCTTGGGAGATACTCAGGCAACCATGTCACCTCATCGGGCCTGGTGCCTGGTGGGCTGAGCAGGGTCCTGGCAGGTCACTTAGTTCCCTTTCAGGATGCACTTTGGTAGTGCCGGCAGACCCTCAGACACAGTCTCGGTGTTCATATGATTTACGCTGGCCTCTGAGTGTAAAGCGTGGGAGGTCATTTCCCCTTTCTCTCCAACCAGAAGTCAGCATTTTGGGGCAGAGCGCGGCTGGCTGTGTAACCCCGTTGCTGTGAGGTCCAGGAGCAGACCCAGTGACCAGAAAGCCTCTAGCTGCTGCTTAGAAGGACCTCAAGCTGCCAAGGTCCAGAGTGATGGGGAGAACCATGATAAGTCACCTCAAAATGTGCCTCTTTAGCATATTTCAAGATAACTATTCAGAGGGGCTGAATGAGCTGGGTTTTTTTTTTGGGGGGGGGGAGAAGTTTTTGCTATAGGGTGTGGGCGCTCACCAGAAAGACAGAGAGAGAGAGAGAGACAAAAAGCAAGAAATCACCCCCCGGCAGGGGGGGATGGCCACGCTGCAATCCCTTCTCCTTTCTCCTCTCAGGATTTTGGGCACGCTCGCACACATGCCTGGTGTGAGATTAAGCCACCAGCTCTGGGACTCGAACCATGATCGACTACATGGGAATCCAACAACATAGCCATTACACTAACTGCTGGTCCCAATGAGCTATTTTTTAAAGGGGTAGGGAATTAGCTTTTTGTTAAAGAAGTTAACCTTTTGTGAAAGAAATGCACATCTATTTACATTAGTAAAGTAGGCAGCAGATGCAGGGGCCTTTTGATGAGCTCCCTGTTACCTACCTAGCTGTGGGTAGGCAAAAAGGGAATTAGAGGTCTGGCACCTGACCAGAAAAGCAAGACAATCATTTGCATTTTCCCCCCTCGCTGTTTCTTATTGCTACTCCAAGCTTTGGTTTTTGTTTGTTATAAAATCTTTAGCTACCTGGCCCTCCTGTGGGTCTACATGGCATGTTTTAATTATTGTAGTTTTTTCCCCTTGTTCATCCTGTTGTCAGTTTATTTCATAGGCTAAAGACCATTGAAAAGAGGGAAAAGAGAAAGCTTCCTACAGAGGGAAGCGACAGCACAAATTCTCCTACGGGCCTCACGTGGCCTCTAGCAGGATCCCTCTCAGCCAGTGGTTCCCAAGCTTTGCTGCACATTATAATCACCTGGAGCTCATCTTGTCTCTACTCGGTGAAACCAATTCTCATACCCAAGCTGCCCCCTATACCAGTTAGATCACGGTGTCAGAGGTGGGAGCCTGGCGTCAGTAGATTGAAAGATTCCCGGGTGGTTCCAATTTGCAATAAAGTTTGGAACTGCTGTGAACAGACAGTATCTGTACGCTAGCAGGAAAAGCAAACTTGATCATGCATTCACATAACAGTTTTCAAGCATTTCTTTGTGAAGCAACACTATCTTCTTGTAGTGTTATTTTCTTTAAAAAACAAAAACGATTGGCATAGGGCACGTGCACTCACTTGAGAGAGAGACAGAGAGAGACCTGGCAGGATGACCATGTAGCAATTCCCTTTCTGTTCTCCTCTTGGGATTCTGGGTACGCACACACATACACTGGCATGTCTTTCAAGCCTCTGGGTCCAGGACTTGAACCACTCAGTTGGCAATGTGGAATCCAGCAGCATTAGTGTCTGTGCCACTTGGAGTAGTCTTTTAGGTTTGTTAGCCCCTTGGAGTGGTCTTTTAAGTTTGCTTTAATTTTTTAAAAATTTTACCAGAGGGCATGTGTACTTGCAGGAGAGAGACAGAGCAAGCGAGAAAGCACCCTGCGTGAGGAATGATCACATTGCAATCCCTTCTCTGTCTCTCCTTCCTTTCAGGATTTTGAGCACCCCCGCCCCCCGACACACACACACACACGCAGCCGTGCCCAGTGTGTTTCTCAAGCTGCCAGGTCTGAGATTCAAACCACACAGTTGACCATGTGGGATCCAGTCATCCTAACTACTATGCCACAGGTTGGCCTGAATTTTTAAAAATATTTTTCACAGATTCTTGAGTCCTGAGTGCATTCCTGTAAGGGGAAGAACAAATTCTTTAAGGTGGTATGTGTTATGGTCTCACTGAAGTGTTTTTATCCAAAGAGATTGAAAACTTGAGAGTGGTTGCTGTCTTCTCTCTCTCTCTCTTAAAGTTTTTTTTTGCCATTGGGTATGTGTGCATGCTGGAGAGAGACAGAGATGGTGAGAAGGAAAGTGAGAAATCACCTCCCAGGGGGATGGCCATGTCTCAGTCCCTTCTCCTTCATTCTCCTCCTGGGACTTTGGGTATGAATGCTTACACACCTGGCATGAGTTTCAAGCCACTGGGTCTGGGACTGGAACCATGGCCGGGCATGTGGGAGTCCTGCACTTTAACCACCATGACAAGAGTGCTTGCTGTCTTAACGGCCCTGTAATACTGTGGAACTACACGTAGTTAGCAGGAACTCAGCAGGGTTCAAATGACTTCGGAAACAGGCCTTCAATCAGGTCACATACGTGGAAAAGCCAGGTCTGGTTTTGTGCTGGCCATGGTTCTCGGTCACCGGCTCCCTCGTCATTCTCTGGCGCTCTTCTTTCCGATGTGTAGAGCTGAGATTTTGACCTATATCTTTTTCCTTCCCCCGAAGAACTTTTTCAACATTTCTGGCAAGGCAGTACTAAGAGCACCAATCCCCTGCTATTTTTGTCTGGCTAAGACCGTCTTTCATCCTCTATATTCGAACGATGGTTTTTACCGGGTAGAACAAATATTAAGTACCTACAGGGTATCACTCACTTTTCTGGACACTGGGAACGCAGTCATAAAAAAGCAAACAAAAACTCCTCCATGCCAGTGGGGGAGACAAGCCATCAAACAACGGTATGCTGAAGGTGACAAGTGACACGTGCTATAAAGAAAAATGAAGTAGGGAAGGGAAGCAGAGAGGAGGAAGTAGGGACGTTTTAAATGAAGCCCTTGGAGGCTCACCGAAAAGGGAATGTTTGAGTAGGTCTCTGCTCAAATATTGGTAGGGCGAAAGGCTTCGAGAGATTTAGGGTGGAGCGGTGTCGGCAATGGGAACGAACGCAGGTGCAAAGGCCCTGTGATAGACATGTGCCTGGCAGGGTCCTGGAGTGGCGAGGCCAGGAGTGCTGGAGCATTTGAGCTAGTAATGAGAGATGAGACAGGGGGCCTGGGAGCATGGGTAGGAAGGACTTTCAAGCTGTCGCGAGGACTCTGGCTTGCCCTGCCATCACAGAAGCTGCCACTCGGTTTTGAGCAGAGACATCATCAGTTTGGTCTTATTCATTCTTTCTTTCTTTCCTTCTTTCTGTTCTTCCTTCCTTCCTTCCTTCTTTCTTTCTTGTTTTCTTTCTTTCTCTTACTTTTTATGCCAGAAGTGCATGAATGAGCCAGAGAGAAAGAAAAGGAAGAGAAAGCCCCCTGCCCCGGGATTGGTCACCCCCATTCTCCTCCATCTGCCCATCCCATCACTGTTTGGGCCACGCTCACACACAGGTGGCATGTTTCTCAGGCCACTGAGGCTGGATTGGAACCGCATGGTCAGCTATGTGAGCTCCTTAAACACACCCCTAACCACTAGGGGTGGGGCCAGCCCTTCCTCAGTTTTGAGAGGGTTTGTACTGGATCTGGAGAAGTCTGTCGGAGGGCTGGGAGAAGGGTTGAAGCTGGGGCATTTGGAAATTTGGGATAACAATAATTCTGGTAATGCAGTGGCTTGTGCCTGAGAGGTGCCGAGGAAGTGGCAAAGCGCGTTAGGAAATAGCTCTGGTGGTTGCATCAGAGGAACCCGATAAGCAGAAACTCCTACCTAGCAGAGGTGGGGACAGCTGCCCTGGGCAGGAAGGGCCCCAATATTACCAAGCTCACTTTCCTGGTGGCAATTTTCTTTCCTCTCTTTGACAGTATTGACGCTAGTTCCTGCAAGGAGGGACGCCTGGAGGGAGCTGCACAGGGTGTTTCCTCTTCTTTCTTCAGCTGAATCAACAGTGCTTGCTCTGGGCTTCCTGTGTCATCACCACAGGCCCCCCACGCTATCCTGTGCGCTTTGGGGGGCCGCTAACTAGGAGACTAAAGGCAGTTTGGTGTGGGTGGGAACGGAGGGTGTGCAGGAGGGCAAAGATGCCTTCAGGCTCTCAGGCAAATCTAGCTTCTTTACCGGGTGGTGTGTACAAAACACCACCCTGGGGACAGCCCGAATGCTTTTCAGGCCTGACTCAGGCAGCTGGGGGGGGCAGTTCCAGGGCTCTGAGTTTCCAAAGCCTCAGCCAGCCTGGGTGAATAAATGGCTGACAGTGTAAACCAATGGTTTGCAAGTGTGACCTTTGGAGTGACAGAGCAGTATGACATGCAGATGCTTGGGCTCCTACCCAGACCTCCTAAGTCAAAAGTGAGAGGTGGATGGAGTAAGACATGTGACTTACAAGCTTTCCATGAGTCATGCTCGATCAAGTTGGAAATCTCCATCTAAGGGGAGGATCCGCTTTCAGGGAGTGCTCCTCTACTATGCTGACTTGAACCCTGAGGACCATACCCTGGTCTAGGTAAAGATGGGGCAAGCTGTAGGTGCACAGTGAGGCTTGCTCATTTTTTTTTTTAAAGTGCAAGAATGAGTGTGTTGCTTCTGTGTTTCAAGCTCAAATGGGTTTTGTCATTGAATTCAGTAATGATTTCACAGGGGATATGCAGTTGAATGACATTAGAACAACATGAGGATTCTGATCTGTTTACTGTTACAGCTGGCCACAGTCAAGTGGAATGAGGAGATAGAAGCTGAAAGGCCCCAACCAATTGGGTGTGAGGACTTCAGTTTCTCTAAAACTATGGCCAGGATCCAGGGGAAAATTGAGATTTCTCGCCTTATCTTTCTGCAGCTGTTCTTCCACTGGAAAAAACAATGCTTCTTTAAGACAGCAGTGCAGTGCTCAAATGCAATGCTCTGTAGGCTGATTCACGAGAGTAGGTTCTAGGGTTGCATCTGGAGACCTCCCTGAATACATAGGCATGTGCCCATGATCTGGGTTGGCTGAAACTCAGGGTAGATTATGAAGTTAAGACCCTAGGTTTTGAGCAGAGGAGTGATCAATAGAGTCATACCGTGTCTACTGTGTCTCTGTCTCATTCTCACCTATAGAAAAAAAATCTTTAAAAACAATATTGCATCATTGGCACTTCCATTTGCAAAGTCTCCCACTGTGGTGGAGCAGAAGGCATCTTCTGTGACGTGATGGGACATTACGAGGACACTCAACCTGAACAGACTCCCATGGGTTCTTCCTCAGACTCAGGAAATAGCTGTGGAAATGTGCATGATTTCTTTTTAAAATTTTTTTGAATTATTTGTTTAGTTTTATTTATTGTTAGTTTTTAATTTGCTATAGGGCACATGTACTCACCAAAAAGACAGAAAAAGTGAGAAAGTGAGAAAGCTAGCCACCAGGTCCAGAACTCAAATCGTGATGGCAGCACCCTACCCACCACGCCATGTGCAGGCCCTCTTTTTCATTAACCTTATGTTTAAAGCCACTTCCACCAGGACTCCCCTTCTTAAAAAAAATACTGTAAGAACTTATCTGTAGTCATTCTGCCCCTTTTGTCACTTCAAATTGAATTTCTGTGCCTTCCAAGGAATATCAAAAGCTTTAGGACCAGCAGTTAGCATAATGGCTATGTCGCTGAACTCCCATGTAGTCGACCGCAGTTCAAGTCCCGGACCTGGTGGCTTAAATGCATGCCAGGTGCGTGTGTGTGTGTGCCCAAGATCCCAAGAGGAGAATGGAGGAGAAGGAATTGCAGCATGGCCATCCCCCCTGGGAGGTGATTTCTCGCTTTCTGTCTCTATGTCTCTCTCTGTCTTTCTGGTGAGTGCACGCGCCCTATAGCAAAAAACCTCTCAAAAAAAAAAAAAAAAAAAAAAGCTTTAACACACATTCTTACTGCTTTCTGCCTCTCAGCTCTCTCATTCCTTCTGGTGCTTTCTAGTGTTGGGAGAGGCCTGCTTGCTTCCGACCACTCAGTGACCTAGGTAGCACTTGTTCCCTGCCTGCCAAGGAGGCCTGGAAACTGCCTGGGCCACAGTGATGGGACTTCCTCCTCCAGGACTCCAAACTCTCTGGAATCCGACTGGGCCTGTGTGTAGCGGTAGGGAGGGCGTGTGAGAGGGCGCAGAAGAGCCCGTGCACAGGTACGTTACGTAACTATTAGTCTGGCTTGCCTGCTGATCGCAGAGATCCCAGAACCGCAGCATTTAAACATCTTACAATGGGCCAGGGAGTAGAGAAGGAAATTCAGACACCACTCCACTCCCCGGTTGAGAACAGGCCTCGCTTGTATTCAACAACAGAGCAAGAAAACTTTATTTAATAACCGTGAACCACAAAATCAAGGACAGAGACCGAATGCAAATACCTTTCCAGCTGTATTGAAAATGAACTCTCTCCTAATTGCTTGGCTTAAAGTCTCAGGTGTGGTCCCAGCTACGGAATAACCAGAATTCCCTTAGGGTGGTCTGGCAGTAGCCAAGCGAAATGCTCTCCCCGAAGTGTGCTTTGCTAGAGTGAATGTTTAAATCCCCTTGACAAGCTGGTCAGCTTCATGCTTAGCACATGTAGCTTGAAAAAGATTCTGGCTCAAAACATTCTTTAATTAATCCTTTCATTCTCTTAACAGGGTTTAGGAAAGTTCTATCCTCTAAGAACATGCATGAGGAGTTTGTAAAGTGATTTGAACAGTTTGGAATCACCGGAAATATTTAGGGGAAGGATAAAACTATTATCCTTTCTAGTCTGGTATTTAAGTGCCTCTAACATCCGGGTCTTTTGCTTTTGTCCTAGGTGCCTCGCATCTTTTTCGGTAAAGACTGCATAGGTGGCTACACGGATCTAGTCACTTTGCAGCAGAAAGGAGAGCTGCTGCCCCGTCTCAAGCAGATGGGAGCCCTGCAGTAATTACAGGTGAGCGGCAGGTGAGACGCAGGTTGGGAACTCTGGAGTCAGTGGAATTTTATTGCCATGTTTTATTATACTGTGGGAGGGCATG
>NW_006207406.1:467752-472044 GCF_000334495.1 Tupaia belangeri chinensis | reverse complement strand
TGACGAGGGAAAGAATGCTTCTGGGTGGTGTGAAGAAGTGTGACAGCAATCACTTATGAATTTCACAGTTTATGTAGGGATGAATGTGTCCATGGAAGAAATCCTCTTACTCATTCTTCATTTAACTTTTTTTTCCCCCCTAAATTTGCTACAAGGTGTGTGTGCATTCACCAGAGAGAGACAGACGGGAGAGAGGCAAAGTGACAAAGCACCTGCCAGGGGGGTAGGGGGGGGGGGAGATGGCCATGCTGCAATCCTTTCTCCTCTTGGGATTTTGGGCACGCACGTTAACATATTTTTCAATCTGCTGAGTCCATTATATTCCCAGTGTTCAGTACGAAGTGAGGCACATGGTAACTGCTCAGTGAGTATTTGTTAGATGGGGCCAGCCAGCTGCTATAGTGGTTAAGGTGGCTGGGTTCCAGCCAGATCGAGCAGTTCAAGTCCCTGACTCAGCTGCTTGAAGGGTCTTTCTCCCTCCCTCTGGCCAGCCCATATACCTTCAGGCAATAAACAAAAGCAAAAGGCCTCAAGTACTAAGCAGTTCCTATTCTGGAACACATTTAGTAACTTAGGCCGAGACTAAAAATGGAAGGAGATGGGAAGTACCATTTCCCCAACTGTCCTGGTGTGGGCATTGGCGTCCCCCATGTTCAGAAAGCCTCCTACTTGCATTGACCTGTTCATTCAGCGTTCTTTGCTGTCAGTATTCTGCTGGCAACTTCGTCTCAAGGCAATCTAAACCAGAGCACGAGGAAGTGTTCTGGCCACAGAAGGGACATGAGGGTCATTTACTTCACCGGAAGCCCTGATTCTTTCTTTTTTGGCAGAGCAGGCCCCAGGCTGACGTCCCCCATTGAGACCCCTTGAGAGCAGATGGCTTCACAAATGATGACAGCACCTCCTGGTGGATGGAATTTCGGCAGCAACAGCTTTTTTCTTCTTTTGGCTCAGTATTAAAAAGTGGACCAAGTTGTTTTTAGTCAGGGGGATGAAACGGTTGACAACCATCTTGATTTTCCTCTGGATTGGCCCTTTGGGTTCCAGAAGTTCTGGCTGAGGATTTGCTCACTGACCCAGAAGATGTTCTTTCTCTCGGGCACACGCTTCTTACTCATCTTTCTCCGTGGGCCAGCGTATCTCTACGTCTAAGCCAGTGCTTCTCAGCCATGTTTATTAAGACGCCTCCCGGGATGAATCGATGGGTGGTCTCCTACTGCCCAGCAGCTGAAGTTGTTTAGCTAAGCTTGACTTTATGGAGTTTGTATTAGGAAATCAGTGAGTATTTGAGGTATGGTTTTTCAGGGTACAAGATTGTCCCCACCCCACCTTGAGAATCACAGCTCTGAACAAGTGTTCTCATCCTCGCCATCTCTCCGATCTCATAGGAGAGGGTCAGTAATTCTCCAAAGGAGGTGAGGACCCAGTTTGAGACCTGCATGAAGCTAAGCATGGCTGGGCATGGCGTGACGCCATGGGAGCAGTGCAGATGCTGCAATCACCCAGCGCCACGCCGCTGTTTGAGAGGCTCATCCTCGCAGACCTGAACAACCATGTATGGGTTCGATGTCTATCGCCAAGAAAATTAAAACGTGAAATGGAAAACATCATCACGGAAGAAATGCAGCTCCCTTCCCCAGGCATATGTCTGTAAAAGGAATTGGTTTTGAGCAACACTGTCCTAAATGATTCTCTTTCCCCCATCCCACACTTGGAAAAAATTAATTTCCTTTTGTGATCTCCTCTAATAAAGAACCACCTTCAAACGACTCAGTGATTGTTGTCCAATTCTTCTCTGTGTTCTCAAAACCTTAAGGAATGGCATTAGCGTGAAATACACTGACCTGAAGCTTTATTCACGTTCGTCCCTGTGATTATAACAAATAGACTGCAGTCACTTATGGAGTGTAAATGGTTGATGTTTTTTTCAGTTTGCTAAACAGCATGTGTGTTCTCTGAAGAGAGACAGAGAAAGAGTGAAAGACACAAAAGCACTCTCTGGGAGAGGGTGGTCATGCCACAATCCCTTCTCTATTCTCCTCTTTTTATTTACTGATTTATTTTTAAATAATTATTTTATTTATTCATTCATTTATTTTAATTTGACTAGAGAGAGACGGGAAGCGAGACAGCAGGAAAGCAAGCTGCCAGGTCCAGGTCTCATACTGTGGTCACCATGTGGGAGTGTCCAGTGCCTTAACCACCAGGCCACCTGCTGGTCCCTCTATTCTCTTTTTAGACTCACATGTACAGGGTGTATTTTTTAAGTCTCTGAGTCCAGGACTAGAACCACACTGTTGGCCATGTGGGATCCAGCCAGCCAGCACTGTGCCACTGGTGGGCCTGAGACTGATTCATATTAAAATGACAACTAAGGTACACTAGATCAGCACTAGCCTCCTGAATGATTTCTAGGGGTCCAGTCATCGTCTTCTTTCATTTCCACTTTCCACCTGTGCTTCAGCTTTTCCTCCTGGACCCCAGCCGCCCCTTCATCCAGGACTGCTGTGGGTGGCAGTGCAGGTGACACTGCAGGACACTGAGTGGCACCCTGGTGGTAACACAGCCCGAGTTCACCCCGGACTGTCCCCCACTCCTTGTACTTCCTGAGTCCTTGCTCGCGGCACCTTGTCCCAAGATGTCCTTCCTTCTTTGATCTCCTTTCATGCTCCACTTCCACTCTCCTGTCCCGGCCCTGACGTGGACCGCCTGGATCTCCCTCCAATCACTGCCGTCCAGCTGGAAGGCAGTCACTGCTAAGGCTTCCGCAGAAGCACAGTGCGCCTGTGTGCAGGTACTTCGCAGTTCACACCAGGCTGTTTGCGAATCATCCACTGATTTCTTGCCATATTTAGAAATATCCTGAGGCAAAAACCGACTTTGTAAACCCAGTTTTGAGTGCTGAAGTTGTATTTTATCAGAGGAATACATGTGATTTCAAAAGTCACAAGGAGGATTAACTTTCCTTCTCCACCCCTTTCAGACCCCAGTTTTGGACACAGATTTATCCATTTCATTGGTATTTAAACCTACTTTAAAATACTGGGATCAGGGGCCAGAAGGTGGCATGTTGGTGAAGGGCACTGGACTCCCACATGGCTGACCACGGTTCAAGTCCCAGACCTGGCAGCTTGCTTTCTCACTTTCTCTCTCTCTCTTTCTCTCACTCTGTCCCTTTCTGGTCAAATTAAGATAAATAATTATTTTTAAAATTAAAAAAAAATTGGAACTAGCAGATGGCATAATGGTTATGTCACTGGACTCCCCCATGAATGATCGTGGTTCAAGTCCCAGACCCAGAAGCTTGAAACTCACCCCAGGCATGTGTGTATGCGTGCCCAAAATCCTGAGAAGAAAACAGAGGAGAACGGATTGCAGTGTGACCATCCCCCCTGGGGAGGGCGATTTCTCATTTTCTGTCTCCATCTTTCTGGTGAGTGCATGTGCCCTATAGTAAAAATCTCTCTAAATTTATATATATATGTGAGCAGGCCAGAAGAGCATATATTATATATATATATTATAGGGGCCAGCCAGTGGTGTGGTGATTCGGGTGCTGGATCCCACAGGCTAACTGCATGGTTAAGTCCCGGACCCATGTGGGTTGAGAAACACACCAGGCACATGTGCATGTGTGCTCAAACTCTGAAAGGAGAGGGAGAAATGAAGGAAAAGACTGCAGTGTAACCATTGCCTGTGGGGGGGTGCTTACTCACCTCTTTAGCTCTCTCTACTCTCCCTCCAGCAAACACATACACCTGCACACTCCATCTGCCAAATTAAAAGAAGAAAAAATAGGGAATATAGGAAGAAAATGGGGGGGTGGTTTTGTACTTTTTCTCTCACTGTCTTTCTCTCAGGCAAGCACATGTGCCCTATGGCAGAATTCTTAAAAATAAAAATTGGGGCCAACAGGTGGTATGGCGGTTAAAGGCACTGAACTTCCACATGGCTGACCACAGTTCAAATCCTGGACCTGGTGGCTTGCTTTCTCACTTTCCCGCTCTCTGTCTCTCTCTGATTAAACTGGAAAATAATAATAGTAAATAAGTTTACTTAAAATAATTCTTTCTAAAAAATTTAAAAATTAAAATAAATTATTAATAAAAAACATAATAAAAGAGTGAGAAAAAGATGATCACACCTGGTGAGTATCTGGAGTGACTGAATGAATGATTTAAACAGTGAATGGCAGGACCAGCAGTTAGTGTAATGGCTATGTCGCTGAACTCCCATGTAGTTGACCACAGTTCGAGTCCTGGACCCGGTGGCTTAAACTCACGCCAGGCGCG
>NW_006207406.1:463493-467160 GCF_000334495.1 Tupaia belangeri chinensis | reverse complement strand
GACCAGCAGTTAGTGTAATGGCTATGGCGCTGAACTCCCATGTAGTTGACCACAGTTCGAGTCCTGGACCCGGTGGCTTAAACTCACGCCAGGCGCGTGTGCGTGCGTGCCCAAGATCCCGAGAGGAGAATGGAGGAGGAAGGATTGTGGTGTGGCCATCCCCCCTGGGGGATGATTTCTCGCTTTCTGTCTCTCTTTCTTTCTGGCGAGCACACACACCCTATAGCAAAAACCTCTCCCCCCCCAAAAAAAAAAGTGAATAGGGTGGATCTGGCCATGTCACGGGGAGATCCCCCACATGTCAGTTCCTGGAACTCTTCTCTGAATCATGCAGCTGCTCCAGGCTCACAGCTAGGAGCCTGGGCCCCATCGCCAGGGTCTGGCTGCCAAGCAGGGAAAGGGCCTCGGCGACTCCCTGCCTGGTGTGCAGCCTCTCTGGCCATCTCCTGTTTTCGGCCCTGCTTCCGGCTGAGTGATTCTGTGTGACAGGCAAGGACAGAAAGGACTGCCTTCCAGCCAGCACCGAGAGGTTGGCACGGGGGCCGGCAGACGAGGGCAGAGCAGCAAGAACTACCAAGCAGAAGTCACGGCCAAAGTTCTGTTCCGCCTGATTACTTAAGAAGGCTAGGGATTCAATCTCCAGCCAACGCCTCATTTTAATAACTTTGCCCTTCCAGCCTGGCTTCTCAGGCTGGAGTCCAGACAGCATTCCTCCTAATTCAAGGCTGTCTGAAGATGGCCCTGAAGCGGAACAGCCTGGGGTGACAAACGGTCTGTGTGGCCCAGACCACACTACGTGCCAGTGAGTAGGATTAGGCCCTTACCTTGACATTAGCTTGCCAGAGAATCCAGGCTCCCTAATTGACTACACTGTGATACTTGTCCCCTGGCTCCTGAGATACCTCACCTCAAACTCCCCTTTCATACTAACAGCAGTCTTTCCTTATGAAATGCACTGACGGTCTGACGCGGTAGAGTTGGAACTTGCCCTTGAGTGGAAGAGCACTCTGGCCTGGTCCCTGTGAGCGCAAGTGCTATGTAAACACGGGTCTGTATTTATGCACAGGTTAATGTTTCCCATCCCCAGGAGACCTTTCTGGTGAGCCGTGCAGAGAAGGGAGGAGGGAAGGGGCAGGGCGGCTAGGAAAGCCTGCAGACGGTGGAGACCATTGGGCAACGCCTGGGCCCTGGGGTCTTTTACCTGTGGTTGTCCTGCCCACACAGATGTCCCTCTCAGTCCCTGGGCTTCAGCCTCTGGGCACTTGCAGCTGCACTTTCTCCGAAGAGAGCAGAGCCAGGCCTCCTTCCCTTTCTCCTGTGAGCCTCGGAGTACCTGGTACATACAAGTACTTAGAGGGGTTGTCTTAGAGGGGGACTTTGCCTTGCCCTGGTTGCTGTGCTAAGTCTTCCTTGAGAACAGAGCCTGGGTGATCTATAACACCGACTCCCCCAGGACCCAAGCAGACAGGGACCGGGTAGGGACCCTGGGAAAATGGAGGACCAGCAGCTTCCGGGAAGGCGGAAGTAAAGAACTCATTGGGGGCTGCAGCCATGGGGGTGAGGAGGGGGTTGGCTGGCACGCACCCCTGGGTGTGACGAGAGTGGGTGTGCGAAGCTTACTCAGGTGCCCTCGGCCTCACCTGAGCAGTGGCCGAGTGATGGAGAGTGCTCAGAGTCAGGTGCGGGACAGCGGGCCTGCCTCTAGAAAAGAGTGGGACCGCCCCGCCCCGAGGCAGGTAGACCACAGGGAAACCAAGCAGGAGCCATGGTTCTTCTCCTGGTCCAGGAAGCCTGGAACAGGCAGCACCAGAGGGCAAGATGTGGCTTCAGGCCCAGGAACTGCTGGGCTCTGCATGAACTGTTCTGTTCAGTCAACAGACATTTCTTTCTTTCTTTAGGTTATTGCCATAGGCTGCATGTACTGGCTGCAGAGAGACACAGAGAGAGGGAAGTGAGAAATCGCCCCCGGGGCGATGGCCAAACTGCAATGCCTTCTTTTCTATTCTCCTCTCAGGATTTTGGGCACGTACACACACATACCTGGCACAATTTTCAACCTGCCGGGTCCAGGACTGGAACCACGATCTGCCATGTGAGAGTCTTATGCCTTAACCATTATGCCACCCGCCGGCCCTTCACCAGACGTTTCTTAAGCAACTATTAAGTTTCAGAAATGGTGCTGGAAAGTATACAAAAACAAAGTAAGATACAAGCAACACAGATGCCCATACTGATGCCTGCAAGGTCAAGGTGCCCGGCGAGGTCGGCCTTCTTACACACTCATTACAAACCATGGAGCTTGTGGGAGATGGTATCGTTGCTGGTGGCATGTGTGTGTTGGGGCAGAGGGTAGTGTGCAGCTTAGAAAAATGCCCAGGCGATTAACGGCACTTACTGACTTACTTAAATGACCATCTTTCTATCTGAATTCTTGCCTCGGAAAGTGTCTGACCTTTTGTTTTCCATCCAGTCAAGGAAGGCCTTTCAGCTCGTGTGGGCACTGCAGTGCTGCAATCGGCCCTCTTTCCCATGACCAGTGTTAGGGCAATCTGGAATATGTTAGGGTGGCCTTGGTTGTGGGTTGTGAAAGAATTCACCAAGTCAGAGGAGGTGGATAGGAAAGAATTTATTCACTTTCCAAAGGGAGGAAAAGGGCTGGATAGGGACAGCTGCATCAGGCCCAAAGGCTGAGACAAGGAGCTTTCATTGGGACTTCAGGAAAGGGGGCCACGGCTGGGAAGTTAGGGCAATCCATCTGTCAGCCCTTGCATTGTTCCGTGGTCATCTCTGGATGTCCTGTCTGGCTGCCGTAGTCTGCCACATATTCTGTCTTTAGTTTTGGCACCAACTGTTGAGGGATGTTCCAATCTGTACATCTGAAGGTGAGAACTAGGAAGATATAAGGTCGGCCATCTTGAATGGTCAGGACAGGACCAGCTAGGGGAGAAAGGGGCCGAGGAGACGGAAGCACCTGGAAGTTTTAAATGGGCCTTTCCAATTAAAATACCTAAGACACTGACTGAGTTAGCCCTTTTCATTTCTAAGGTGCTTAGGGAATATTTAACCCTTTCAACCAGGGCTTCCAGCAGGTGGCCTCTCTGGGACTTTGGTATGTAGTTAGTCTAAGCCAAAAGGTCCTTATTGCCTCCAAGGGAATGCGCTCCTCAGAGGAAGTCATTGTGAACTGAGAAAACCAACCCCACTCCTTTTCCAGCCCAGGAGATATGAACAGTGTGTTCAGTGACCCAGGAGACAGTGGGGTGAGAATTCGATGAGAGTTTTAGGAAAATAAAAATTGTCAAAATAAATCTTAATTTTATGGAAACTGAAACTGTATTTTTCTCCAGTCTTAAATTTAATGAAAGTTAAAGCAAATGAAAAAGGGACCAGCAGTTGGCATTAATGGCTATGTCACTGGACTCTCATGTAGTTGATCGCAGTTCAAGTCCCAGACCCAGTGGCTTAAATTCACGCTAAGCACATGTGCATTCATGCCCAAGATCCCGAGAGGAGAACGGAGGAAAAGGGATTGCAGCATGGCCATCCCCTGGGGAGTGATTTCTCGCTCTCTGTCTCCCTTTCTTTTTCTGGCAAGCACACGTACCCTATAGCACAAAAACCCTCTTTAAAAAAAAAAAAAAAAAAAAAAAAAAAAAAGAAAAAAAAG
>NW_006207406.1:447248-463459 GCF_000334495.1 Tupaia belangeri chinensis | reverse complement strand
AAACAACAAAACAAAAAGAAAAAAAACCCCTTTAAAAAAAAAAAAAAAAAAAAAAAAAGCAAAGGCAAGACAGTTCTGCTTCCAAGAAGAGGAAAAAAGTCCCAAGCCAGCCTGTGTGAGAGGCAGTGGGTACTTAGTAACTCCCAACTCCCATCTCCTGATAAACTGGTTAACTGAGGCCAGCAGGTGGCGTGGTGGTTAAGGCCCTAAATTCCCATGTGGCCAACTGAGGTTAGGGTCCTGGGCTTAGCGGCTTGAAAATCATGCTAGGCACATGTGCATGCATGCTCCAAATTCTGAGAGAAGGGACTGTAGCATGGCCATCTCCTGTGGGAGGTGATTTCTCACTTTCACTCTCTCTCTCTCTCCAATAAGCACATACGCCCTATGACAAAATCAACAAAAAACTGGCTTAACCAAACCTGGTCTTGTAAGGCCCTTGGGCTTACAAAGATTATTTGAGACTGTGCTCTAATATTGCTTACAATTCTTACAAGACAGCTAGCTGAATATTTAAAAAAAAAAATCACTATAAACAAAAACTAGCAAGGGACTCAAACCTCCTGCTTAAACTCCTTTAAAAATGAATATAGAAAGAACAGCAAATGGCATAACTGTTATGTCTCTGGACTCCCACATGGTCAACCGCAGTTGGAGTCCTGGACCCAGTAGCTTGAAACCCATGCCAGGTGGCATGTGCATGCATGCCCAAAATCCCAAGAGGAGACTGGAGGAGATGGGATTGTGGCATGGTGGATGATTTCTCACTGTCTGTCTGTATCTGTTTTTCCAGCAAGGGGCAAGTGCACATGCCCTATAGCAAAAATCTCTCTTTAAAAAAATACATATAGGACTCTAAGCTCTTTCATAACTTAGTTTTACACTAATCACTTGGGTCAGAGGGTGGAGGACCCCGCCCAGTGTAAGTCCTTGAATACCACGAGCTCACAGGAGTTTGGAAGGCTGAGGAAACGTGAGGGGAGGACTGCAGGAGGTTTACGGTGTGACCTGACAGGGAGTCCAGCCCCACCACCCACAGGCCCCCTAACAAGAGATGTCACCTTGAGGCGCTTCTGTCATATACTGCTCCACAAGCCCAAGTCTCAGGGAAAGTCTGGTTTTTGGCTCACATGTTTGTGAGCAGAATCAGAAAATGGAGGTAGGTGAGGGAGCTAAAAAGTCTACTGCAGACTGGGAGGGACTTGGGCCTAGAGATCAAAGGTCAAACTGATGGTGGTCAGGTTGGGGCAGTCCCCGTAGGCTGAGGCAGAGAGTGGTGGGTTAGGAAATGTCCCAGAGGAGCTGGGGACTACCAGACTCCAGAACCTAGAGAGATGGAATTGTTTGATGGGGTCCCAAAGTACAATCTGAGGACCGGCAGCACCAGCGTCATTGCTGGGGAACTTGTTAAAAAATGCGGGTTCTCAGGCCCCACTCCAGACCGACTAGATCGGAACTCGGAACTCGGGACCCGAGGCCCCGCATCCCATGTTGGAATAAACTCTGCAGGTTTTTCTAATGACTGCAACAGTTTGAGAACAACTCATGAATGACATGCTATGTTCATCAACCTACTCAGATCCCACACGACAATTCATTAAGCTAGTTACTCACCAACTGGGCCGCTGTAACAAATGTAGTGTAAATGTGGTGGCTTAAAACAACACAGATTTATTCTCTTACAGCTCTGGAGGTCGGAAGATCAAAATCATTCTGAATGAGCCATAGTCCAGGCATCCATAGGGCTGGTGTTCGAGGCTCTGAGGGGAGAATCCATCCCTGTGCTTTCTCAGATTCCAAGGCTGGCCTTGTTTCTCTGCTCAGAGACCTGCCCTCTCTTCCAAGGGCAAGGCCTTCACATTTCTGTCACATCTCTGTCACACTGCCTCCTCCTCTAACTCTCTCTCTCCTGCTTCTCTCTGATAACAGCCCTTGTGGTTACAGTGGACTCATTCAGAATAATCTCCCCTCTCAAGATCCTTAATTCGTTTTCATCTGCTATGTGCACTCACCAGAGTGAGACGGAAACAGAGAGAGAAAGAAAGCACCTCTCAGGGGGAATGGCCATGCCTCAATCTAGTCTCCATTTTTTGTTTGGGATTTTGGAGCACATGTGCCCAGTGTGTTTTTCAAGCTATGGAGTCAGCCAGGTGAGATCCAGCTGCCTTCACCACACCACTGACTGCCCTCCAAGATCCATAATTGAATCACAATGGCAAAATCCCTTTGACCACAAAAGGTAACATGTTCTCAGGTTTGGGAGATTAGGACATGGATGTCTTGGGAGGCCAACATCCTGTCTACTAAGGGGAGGAAGATGAGAATATGCACTTCCACTTGCTTGTATTCACCAAAATAAACTGTTAGAATGTGCAAGAGACTAATAAATGTGATCACTTACGGGAAAGCAGGACATGGGGTGAGGGAGGTGGAAGTGGAAGCAAAGCTTTTCTCATGCAGGTTTACTTTTCGTATTACTTTGAGCTGTCAGTCAGGCAAATAAATTAGCTACTATACAATGATAACACTAAAAAGACAACATAAGAGAATAAGACCTCCTTTAGTAATTTCTGGCTATTAAACTGCTCTGCTTCAACCTGACATGGGAGAGACTACTGAACATAGACGTTCGGAAGGCTAGGGCTTACAAGAAGTTAGAGCGAAAGCATTTCAGTGGTGATGCAGGTAGTGGGGGAAGAAGGAACAGGCTCTCACTTGGGTATGTACAAAGCCAGGAAGGCACTAAGTCACAGAGGACTTACCTTAAAGCTCAACTCGTAAAGAAAAGTCAGTGTTTCGGTTTCTGTTTGTTCTCAAGCTAAAGCATGCCCCTAAAGATCTTCCCAGCCCAACGAAGAAAGAGGGGATGATTCTTTTCCACTTAATTTACAATAAAAAAATTATTATTATTTTTCATTGCCGGAGGGCCTGTGCGCTTGGAGAGACAGAGAGTGGGAAAAAGCGCTCCCTAATGGACTGTGGTCTCTATCCCTTCTCTATTTCTTCATCCTGGAGGGATTCTGAGCATGCAGACACATGCCTCCAGTGTGTTTTTCAAGCCACTGGGCCAGGTTTAAACCAAGGTTGACCAAGCAAGATCCAGCACCCTTAACGACTAGGCCATGGCCGGCCCATGCTATTTTCTCAAATGAGAGTAAATAAAAAGTCACTCTGTTCTGAGCATGCAAGACAACGTCAGACCCTGGCATGCTCTGCTGCTCCTTGGGTCTTGGTTGAACATTAAACTATATGATCACGCGTGGCTTAATGACCAGCTCCATTCTGAGAAATGCATCATTCGAGAACATCGTTGTGTGAACATCACAGAGCATGCTAATGTGAATCTACAAGGTGGCCAACTCCACACCTAGGGGACTTGTGGCCCCGTAGTTTCATACAGCCTAACTCTTGTGTAACCCGGTGAGCGTTTCTCTGTTTGGTCCAACTCTTCTTCCCCTCCTCCCACCTTCCTGCCTGACCTCCAGTGGCAGAGCCGTCTCCAAGGATCATTTGGTTCCCAGCCTGCATCACCTCGGTGGCCCACCACTTAGTTTCATTCATCAGTTCTCCAGAGAGCATCACCCGAGTACCCAGGCCCTACCTGCCGGCTGACTTCACTGCTGACACAGGCCAGGCAAAGCTTCATTTGAGAGCACGTTTTCCTTTGCAAGTTTATTACTGCAAGTGATTACTGTTCTGGCTGGGGCAATCTGGCCTTATTAATGTCGTTTACTAAGCAGTTATGCCAGGCCATGATTGATGGAGGGTCAGGAAGGTAGTCACAAAGATAAATGAAGACGTGGCCCCTTGCCCTCAACTAACAGGCAAGTAGACACAAATGCCCAGAAGTGCCACGCGCTGTAACAAAGGTACGGATGAAGAGCTAAGGGAGGTTCATTCTTCCTGGCAGAGTTGCAGACCACAAGAAAGGGTGAGTAAGCTGTGCTTTGTAGGATATGCAGGAGTTTACAAGGTAGGTTGGGAATGACAGCCCACGCAAAGCCACAGGAGGAGGAGGAGGGTGACAGGTCACAGGCCATCTGAATGGGTGGTGCAGTGTATCAATACGGGACATCTTTCTGCTCGGAGCAGGGGTGTCCAGCCAGAAGCGAAAGGCCTTGCCAGCAATAAGGACTGCTCTTCTACAGGCAATGGGGATCCTCTAGGAGGGCGTGTGCCCTGCTGACAACCAGGAACCTCCTGGGGCCAGGCTGGATGACACGGCACACGGTCTCCATGCTGCGGCTGCCTGGAGCCTCTCCCCGTCCTATCTGGGCTCTTCTCCCTCTTTGTGCAGAGTGGACTCTCCATGTCTCCGATCTTGTCCCCAGCCAACACTCAGGCCTGCAAGGGGCTCACTTCTATGCTAAATAATTAGCCAAAGCCTTTTTTTCCCCCCTCTGAATAAAGGTAGTGTTCTTGCTAAGAGAAATTCTGGCACCAGCTATTGAAAGTAATATATTTCTGGGGCCAGCAGGTGGAATGATGGTTAAGGCACTGGACTTCTACATGGTTGACTACAGTTCGAGCTCCAGAACCAGCGGCTTGAAAATCACAGCAGGCGTGTGTTCAGCATGCCCAAAATTCTGAGAGGAGAATGGAGAAGAGGGGATTATAGTGTGGCCATCCCCACTGGAGGGTGTTTTCTCACTTTCTGTCTCTTTCTGTTTCTCTCTGGTGAGCACAAATGCCCTATGGCAAAAACCTTACGAAAAAACAAACAGTAATATGTTTCTTTATCTCATTACACCTATGAGTGACATACAATATCAGTCAGTTCTAAATCTTTTTACTCATCAAGGAAATTATCTGTGAAACATAATTAAGTCAGAGAAGCACACGAGTATTCCCCCTAATCATAAAGAACTACAGAGCACTTCATTAAACTTGTTTTTAGAAAGGTTTATTTGTTACAAAATGTTAAATACTAAAAGCTAAAAACATATAAATTCAGGTCAGGCTATATTAAAATACACACATACCCTTCTTTGCAAAATTATTAAAGATCAAATGAAACAGATGCTTTAAATAAAATAAAGTACTCTCTGAGGACGTTTTTGTCTAATTAGCTGTATCAGCGTAGTGTAGTTTCTAAAAGGACAGCTGAAAAGTTGAGCTGTACTGGAAGTCAAACTTTTCCAATTCTTCAGGATTCCGCTTCTATTCAAGATGAAGCCACCATCATGCTGGCTCGGACGGTGTTGATAGTTTGGTTCTGTTACTGAAAGTTCTATATTACAAATCTAGTCTCCTGTGATAACACAGAGTAGAGGTACACAAGGGGTTAAACAGAGTGAAAACCTAGCCCGGATAGAAAAGGCCTCAGTTCTGCCACACAGTACTTCCTCTAAGTAAAATGACTGGGGAATAAATCGTCGTCCAGGTCAGCACAGAGCTTACACCCATCTAATAGCCTTCCAATTTAAAAACAAAAACCATACTCAAACCAGCACTCATTTTACCAGGAGAGTTGATAAGTCTTTTTGAATGTCTTATTTTTTTTAACTGAGTTACTCCAAAGGTGTTAAAAAGTCTCAAAACAGGCTTGAACGCTGCTTTGATTACGTTCTGACTAGCTCTGGAGAGTGTGACATCTGGGTATTTGACTCACTCACACAGGCTGGTAAAGAACTTTCATCGTAAAAACTGCAGATTCAACACCAACAGAGCCCCAGCTTCCAGACCGAGTCCTATCCAGCTCACACAACCTGGAAGGGTCTACGGTCTCCTTAAACGTTAAACAGTATTTTTGAGAAAATACTTTATTTTGCTTGGCAACTTATATTTGTCCAATATCCTAGATTAAAAAATGACTTATTTAGAATCTTAAATGCTTGTAATTCATATAGGAGCGAGAATATACTTCAGGAGAACAAAAGGCTCTCATGGCATTTTAAAAGTCTCTAAATGTGAATGAATCTCTAGAAATCTACTTGTCTCTATTCTTTACAATGTGAATCCTTATCAGATGGTATTTTCGAGTATTTTATATTTTATTAACTCAAGTAGTAAAATACAGAAACATAAAATGCTTTCCAATACCCTTCACCAACAGAGTTCAATTCAAATCAGGGTTCTTGAAACCTCTCTATAGGGAGATTGTACCGTTGGACTTCGACGGTGCTGGCGTGTTTACAAGGGCTCACTGTAAAGAACCCTAATACTACAGTAAAAATCACTTAGTCAGATCTTTGAAAAGTTGGGAAAACTCCATGAAGTCTAAAGTCACTGAAAATTAAAAGGAAAAACGTTTCAATACTGACTGACTGATGAAAAGGATGCTGGCAATAATGATGTGTTTTCATCTCCAGGCTTGTGAACGGACGTCATGCTTTCTGTGTGCATGTGATGGGGGAGAAACCACCCCTGCTCCCTGTCCCAGTACCATTCTTCCTATACGTAACCAGCCTTTCGTTTAGAGCTTTTCTTTTAACCTACCGGATAATCTTGAAGGACAAGATTCATGCTACTCCTCGTCAAATAACCTTGCGGTCTATGAAAAGAATCCAAACAATCAAGCCTCCGACGTTCTCATTTTAGTAAATACACTAAAAACGTCTTGGGCATTCGAAAGCAAATTCTCTACCAAGCACGTGTTTCTAGGAGCATCTTGATGTGTATTAAAGTCAGGCTGGTCACAGCCATGCTGACTGACAGCCCGGTCTTACCGAGTGACCATGAAAGCACCTGCTGGTCTGACAGAGCCAGAACTGGGAGCGTTTTAAGCTCCGACAACAGAGGCATGTCTCACGTGCCAGCAGAGGTGTGGTGGAGCCCTGCATGCCCCCGACGCCCCAAAGGCACCAATCCCCCTCCCCACTGGCTCTCTTCCCTCCGACACCCTCCTTCTCCTTCCTTGCTATTAGCACCTCTTTTCTGCTTTAGAGAAATGATGTCTGAGCAGGAAAACACATTTTCTACAGGAAAATACATCTGGGGGGCCCAGAGCACAGTGAACACAGGGGCCCTCCTTCAAACAGGAGCCGAGCACTGAACCAAGTGTGGACCTTTTGAAGGACCACACAGGCTACATGCTGATAAAGCCAGCCTCGGGTATGCTTCCCACGGAATCAGAATCTCAGCGGGGGACGAAGAGGCTCAGCTGGGTGATCCAAATGAAAAGGACAATTTTTCAGTGATGATTCAAACGCTGTCACTGATTTGAAACCAAGTGGCATTTCACTTTCCAAATCCCAGGAAATGTCTGTTCTCAAAATCTCATGTTGGACTGATGTGTTCCCCTAGATTTCTTCTTGTAGAAATAGTTATACTGGGCATCTTCATGTGCCCCTTTTATTAGTATTATTTTTTTGCTATAGGGTGTGTGTGCTCGCTGGAGAGAGACAGAGACATAGAGAGAGAGCGAAGGAAAGTGAAAAATCACCCCTCAGGAGGGATGGCCACGCTGCAGTCCCTTTTCCTCCATTCTCCTCTCGGGATTTTGGGCACACACACACACACACACATGGGCCCAGTGTGTTTCTTCAAGTTGCCAAATCCAGGACTTGAACCATGCAGTCGGCCATGTGGGACCCAGCCACCTTAACCACCACATCCCCGGATGGCTCAAGTACCCCCTATTTTAGTAATTAATGAGACATGATAAAATTTCTGTATTAATCCTAAATGATTTTTCTAAAACAATTTAACTATTTCTTTAAAACAATTTAACTATTTCTTAACTGGGAGAGCTCTTAATATCACTAAAACAACAAGAATCTTAAAGGGAGAGTGTAGCTGTACCACAGCTTTATATCCTATGGTAAAGTCTCAGTTTTAGCCTACGGTCTATTTTGTTCCCTTTTAAGACCACAAAACCAAAATAGTAGTTTTTTCCAAAGATAACTAATAAACACATTAAGCTGTATGGTGATTTTTGTTAAATGCCCATATTGGTTTCGCTCATAAGAAGTTTAGTGGGACCCAGGGGTGTCCCATTCTTCATAATAACAATAGAAAGTGTGTGTCTATAAAAGCTCCAGGTTACATTACTAAGCAACGACACTTCCGGGAGTGAATATACTTCCTGTATTCTGCAAGCTGCTTCAAGTACATATTCGATGGCCATCTGTGCTTTTCAACAAAGCTGCGTTCTTCCACTGAAATTTGAAGAAAAACAACGTTACCAGAACATACTTTATTTTGGGTCAAGATAATTCATTAATTACTGCTGTTTTATTGAACAGATGAGATCCAAGCTCATCCCCTACCCTTCCTGGAACCCTGCCAAAACCATGTCACACAGTTATATTAAATCATCATTAGGATTAGAATTTAAGTTACGATGTGCTTTATAATTATACGCAACTTGTCTACTGCTTCCACAGTGTGTGCTTGTGTTGTGTGTTCTTTTTCCTGGACATAATGACTGTAAGTTACTATGAGCTCGTCAACCTTTCAGACTCTTTCAAGTCCTCCCAATTCTATCTCCCGCCCAGTCACGGTCATAGATAACTGGGTCATAGATACCCAGGATAACCTCTGATGTTATGTCTCGGGTAATTTCCTCCTCACTTTTCTTTTCATCATGAACCTTTATTAGTCAAAACCTGCAAATCCTGAATTGAGCTTCCACTTAAAAAATATATATGTGTATTTCTGGATCCAGCAGATGGTGTGGTGGTTAAGGCACTCTACTCTAACTTGGTCGACAGTGGTTTGAGTCCCAGATCTGGCGGCTTGAAATTCGCACTGGTCATGCGTGTGTGCAATGCATGCCCAGAATTCCAGGCAGAGAATGGAGGAGAAGGGATTGTGGTGTGGCCATCCCCCGGGGGTGATTTTTCACTTTCCTTCTCACTGTCTCTCTCTCTCTGAGGAGTGTGCCCAATGGCAAAAACATTTAAGAAAAAAAAAAAGGACAACAACAACAAAATACTTTCCTATCTATTTATCTTTTTGTCCTACTTCCTGGGAGATTTCCTGACATCTAGTTCCCAATGCTTTTTATTTAGATGGTTTTTGTTGCTGTTGTTGTTGGCTATCATATTTTTCATTTCTGAGAACAATTTTAATTTTTTAAAAATTGTGGTAAAATATACATATAATTTACCATATTAACTGATTTTAAGTGTACAGTTCAGCAGAGTTCAGAACATTCAGTGTCTCCAGAACTCTCTTCCATCTGCAAAAAGAAAACTCGTTGCCCATTAAATACCCACTCCCTATAATCCCCACTCCAGGTCCTGGCAACCCAACCTTCTACTTTCTGACTCTGTGCATATTATTTCTTTGTAATAATTCTCTAGTCCTACTTTATAAGTACATGTATTCTATCCTCTGAGGATATTAATTTTAAGGTTGATTTTTTAAAAATGTTTTCTTCTCTGTTGTCTCTTAGTTCCTCTAAGTCCATCTTATTAATAAATTAAACCTTAGGAAAGTGAGTCTTTGATTTCTACCTTTTTGTGTTTTTAATTTGCTACACGGCACTTACGCTCAAGCGAGAGAGAACAGAGAGGAGGAGAGAGAAAAGGAAAATGAGAAATCAACCCCGGGGGTGGGTGGGGGATGGCCACGCCTCAATCCCTTCTCTATTCTCCTCAGGACTTGGGGCGTGCATGCACGTGCACCTGGTGTGCTTTCCAAGTGACCTGATCCAGGACTTGAACTGTCCAGTCAGTCATGTGCGATCCAGCCCTCTAACCTCTTTTACATGACAATGAGTCTTAGGGACCCTTCCCTCACTATAGATGGATCCTAACGCTGCCTCATGGACGTGAACAACCACCTCACTGAGTCTTGATAGGCTCCTGGCTACGAAGACAGGGAAGGGCAAGCCACCACCAGCCCCTCCCATATGTGTGCTAGCTCAAGCATTGCAAAACCACACGAGCTTCGAAATCAGGACCCAGGAGTTGTCTGGAAGGACTCCGTTTGCTCCTGCTGCCTTGCTCATCATTATCTCTAAGCCCCTTGCAGAGAATGGGAACACATCACTCTCCCTGCCCTGCCTGCCCTGCATAGAAACTGCCCCTCAAGCAGTGGCTGCCTCCGCTCTCACACTCCCTTGTCATCTTATGGGAGACACAGGCCAGACACCTCACCCCAAGACAATGAATAACTTGCCCTTTTAGTAGCTATCTCTTCCCTGTATTTGAACTTTTGGTTTGTTTTTTGCTTGAGGGTGTGTTTCCTTGTCACAGAGAGACAGAGACGGAGAGAGGAGAAAGCACCCTCAATGAGGAACGGTCACCCACAGTCCCTTCCCCCTACTTCTCCCCCTTCCCATCTAGTACTGTGGGGACAGTTATGGACTCTGATCTCCTCCCTCCCTGGCACTGGCCTCACTAGGTAAATCCCTTTCCTTGTCCACCAAGTCTAGTCTCTTCGCTGTGAGTGCCGCAGACCTGACCGCAGGACCCCTGAAGGAGCATCCCTGGTCATTTAATTAATGATTTATTTATTTTGTTTCATCGTTGGCACCTATTTTTCATGTCAGACATTGCTTAAAATAACTGTTGCATGGGGACCTGCAGGTAGCATGGTGGTTAAGGTGCTGGACACTCCCACATGGCCAACCACTGTTTGAGTCCCGGACCTGGTGGCTTGCTTTCTCACTTTCCTCTCTCTCGCTCTCTGTGCTGCTCTCTGGCCAAACTGAAATAAATGAATGAATAAATAAAGTTAAATAATTTTTTTTTTAAGAGGTTTTCGCTATTGGGCGCGTGCGCTCACCAGACAGACAGAGAGAGACATAGAGACAGAAAGTGAGAAATCACCCACGAGAGGGGATGGTCACGCCGCAATCCCTTCTCCTCCATTCTCCTCTTGGGATCTTGGGCACACACGCACACGTGCCCAGCGTGAGTTTTAAGCCACTGGGTCGGGTCCGGGACGCAAACCGCGGTCGACTACGTGGGAGTCCAGCGACATAGCCATTACGCTAACTGCTGGTTCCCAAATAAAATTAAATAATTCTTTTAAAAAAAATCTGTTGCTCCTCTGGGGCTGGCAGGTGGCGTGGTGATTAAGGGTGCTGGACTCCCACATGGCCAACCGTAGTTTAAGTCCTGGACCTGGTAGCTTGCTTTCTCACTTTCTCTCGCTCTCTCCCCCGCCCCCCCTCATTCTGTTCCTCTCTGGTCAAATGAAAATAAATAAAGTTAAATAAAATAATAATTATTAAAAAATATCTGTTGCTCCTCAATTATCACTTTATATTTAAGAGTGAGATACTAGAGAATAGTCTGGAGACCTTCTGGGCTAGGGTAGGGTTTGCTGACTGGAATACAACACAACACAGCTGAACATACCGTGCATCGGTTCACTGAGAGAATTCCCAAATGACTGCCCCTGTGCATTTTTTCTCTGAGGCCAGAGAGGGATGTTTTGATTTCATGGCCAGGGTGTGGGAGCAGGCTAGTACATACCTAACTCCAGAATTCTGGAACCTAGATCTGGAAGGAGGCTGGGGCTTCATTACACACCTTCTCACTGCCCTCGAGTTTCAGTCCCACTCTCAGCCCTGACCTCAGCCACACCCTGAGCTCAGGATCCTATAAAGTTTGTGGTTTAATTTTTACAGAAATAAACCTCCCATATCTCATGCAGATGGGGAAGTAGTTGGCTGGGTAGAGTGTGGCAAAGGCTTACTGATCTACATTCAACTAAGTCAACCACTTTCCTCCCCTAAGTTTCATTCTGGTTTCTGAAACATGTGGCCCTCAGATGTCCAAGGCTTTTGGGGACTCTGCTATATCAGTCAGATTGCTTCTCATCGGTCTCCCCTCTTGTGGGCATGCAGGTTTTTTTCTGCTAATTATTAATAGTCTGGAGGCAGGAGAAAGCTAGCAAATCGAAGCAGGTAAGGGAGTTGGAGCATCTGCCCTTGTGGCTGAATAGAAAAACCTGACCCGGGCAGAAAACTCTCACGCCAGGCAATGCAGGCAGGTGGTTAGTAGAGGGATGTCTAGCTGATTAAGCCACATCTGACAGAGCCCTTCAGCTACAGCAGCGGGCCCAGCTGCATTTGATAGAGCCAGTGAAAGGAGAACAGTCAGTGGGCCCAGCCAATGATCAACCAGCACGACCTCGGTTCAGAAGTCATAAACCTCACAGAATGTAACTGCCCGGGCCTTTTAGGCCATTCTCTGTCTGCTCAGGCCTGCTCCTACCTCTCAGGAGTGTACTTTTACTTTTACTTAATGAAGTACCTTTTTCCTTTCGTTACTGGCATGTTTTGTTCAATGCTCTGTCCTGAACACCTGGATTTCATCACAGAAACCACCCCACAACAATCTCCACTTCTCCATCTACTGCTTAGCCTCATCTAGGTCAAGGGTACTAAGGTCTTGATCCCAGCTGCAGGACCGGGGTAAAAAGAAACGAGCTGGCCGAGCAGGGACGTGAGTTCTAAGTTTCATGCTGAAGCAAAGGTCGGTTCAGATAAAAAGCTGGAGAAAAGTTACTACAGATAAGCTTTGGCAGCCAGCATAACAAAACAGAACCCACCACTTTTTCTTTTTTTTTTTTTGAGAGGTTTTTGCTATAGGAGGTATGCACTCGCCAGACAGATAGAGAGAGACAGAGAGATAGAAAGCAAGAAATCACCCCCCAGGGGGGATGGCCACGCCGCAATCCCTTCTCCTCCATTCTCCTCTCGGGATCCTGGGCATGCACGCACACACGCCTGGCGTGAGTTTAAGCCACCAGGTACGGGACTTGAACCGTGGTCGACTACATGGGAGTTCAGCGCCATAGCCATTATGCTAACTGCTGGTACCCACCACTTCTTACCATATGATGCATAACATAATACTGAGCTAAATTAAACTAGCAGACTCTCCGTAAGTGCCAGTGGTAACATGTTGCTGTGATTGCTACGATTTGTTTTCATAAGAATCCACATAAAACTCGTCTGTTTACTGAGTTATTCAACTGAGTTCTGAAGTACCTGGAACTGTGGTGACACGAGACCGTTTCCAGTTCTATTTGTTGGGTTTCTAAAAACAACTCCTCAGCCCAGAGAAAACGATTCGTCGAATTCCTGTAAGCCGTTAACCTTTTGAAACTGAAAATGTGCGATGCTACAGGGAAGCTGTAAAGGAACTATGACAAGAGCTACCTCCAGGTGACCAGTGGGGAGGGCCAGGCCTAAGGCAGTAGAGAGGGGAGGGGACTGTGGCTCTCTGTCCGTGGCACTGTTACCCAGCTCCGGGTTGTTGCCAACAGGGAGGAAGACAGGCCTGGGTAGCCAGATCATCCGACTTCTCAAAAGCAGCTTAAAATCTGAGGTTTTGAATGCCTACTTACTTACTTATGCTGACGACTAGTTCTACTTTAAAATCCAGTGCCCAGCACTCATCCAATCCCACTGGCAGAGACCTTGGCACCATTGCTGGTGTTCGCAGTTAATGTCGTAACGACACACTTGGTTTGCAGTCTGTACTTGAGTAGTGTTTATCTAGTGGGCTTTTGTAAAGCCTTTCATACTTACCAGTAATCTCTTCACAGTACACATTTAATGATGGGCCGGTAATCTCAAGTCTGTAAAGTGGGCAGACTAACCAATAAATGAAACAAAAAAGTATGGACCGCTGCACACACTAGCGTGTCATCCTGGAGCAGGAGCCATGCCGATCTGCTCTGTGTCTTTCCAGTTTTAGTGTATGTGCTGCCGAAGCGAGCACTGCTGGCATCTTATTTTTAAAAGTATTGCATGATCCAGACAAAACCCCTTCGGGCAGGGTACACACACTACCCGCAGGCTGCCAGCCTGTCAGCACTGACTTGGCCGGCAAACTCTCCCTATCCGGACGGGCTTTTCTCTCTGCTCAAAAGGACAGCACATGCCAGCAAGCACCTGCGTGTAAGCTGACACGGCAGGGTCTGAGCACTCAGGAGCTTCCCTAATTCCCACCATAGGAGCCAAAGACCATCTCTACACAGCCTGGGCTCCTTTCTCCCCACTGCGAACTGTGGCCCTGGAACCCTGCTTTTTCACTATGCTGGGCGGTCGTGACACACTTCAGAGGCGATTGTATCAGACATGAAATACAATTAACATTAGAAACCACGAGAGTTTATAGAGCATCTTTTCCCCAAGTTTGTAACAGTACTCACACATCTACCCAAGATTGTGGGACGGAGTCTTAGTCTTCTTTACAAATAAACCCGTAAAGGCCAATGCTTAGCACTGAAAGTGATCTAAGGTGGCCCAGTGAACATGGTTCTAAAGCAAAACACAGTTCGTTTCATTTGTAACTGATTTCTTAAACAATAACCATGTAAGAATGTCCCTACTGGAGCCAGCAGGTAGTGTAGTGGTTAAGGCGCTGGACTCCCATTAGGCCGACTACAGATCAAATCCTGAACCAGGCGGCTTGCCTTTTCTCTCTCTCTCTGGTGAGTGTATGTGCACTATAGCACATAATATTATATTAATATTTTAATATTGTTTAAATTTAAATAATAAAATTAAACCAAAATACTTTAGGGAAAAGTCCCTTCTAACTGATAGTAAGCAAAGTATGCCTTATCTTTATGAGCGGATTTCGATTTTTCTTGCACTAAGTAGTGAATAAACACCTACTGTTCCACTTTGATCTGATTATGCAACTCGGCTGCACTTTATGTGGGTTCTAGGTAATGTCGTGTTTGCTGCCTGGCTGAATACTTCATACACACCAACACCTCCTATAAAACTACCCAGAGCTGCTGAGTGAAACCAAGAGATTTTCATGTCTTTTACCAGCAAACCCTTTTTTACAAAATAAAGTTTTATACAAAACAGATCAATGTGGAAGTACAGAGCCAAACAGAGGCATGGCAGTAAAACATGACATCCTGTGTGGCTGACACACAGGGAAAGTTCCTGGTTCATATCCTGAGACCTCCCCCAGCATGTGTGCCCATGACCCAGGGCTGGCTGACGCTGGGACTGGGTCAGGGCATCAAGACCCCATTGGGGACGCTATCTCTCTCTCGCTTTCTCTGTCTCTCTGGATCATGGAAGACAGAAATAAACTGCAGTGATGGTTGAGCTGGACTCCCACGTGGCTGACCACAGTTCGAGTCTCAGACCTGGTGACTTGCTTTGTCTCATTTTCCCTTTCTCTTTGTCTTTCTCTGCTCAATATAAAAATTAATAAGAAATAAAATTAAATATTTTGAAAAATAAATTAAGAAACAAACTGAAAAATAAAAAAAGACCTGGGACTAGCAGATGGCAGATGATTATGTCGCTGGACTCTCACATAGTCGACCTCAGTTCGAGTCCTGGACCTGGTGGCTTGAAGTCACGCCAGGCATGTGTGCATACATGCCCAAAATCCTGAGGAAAATGGAAAAGAGGGACTGTGGTGTGGTCATCCCCCCCGGACGGTGATTTCTTGCTTCTGTCTCTCTGTCTCTCTCCAGCAAGCACACACACCCTATAACAAAAGTCTCTCTCTCAAAAAAAAGACCTTTAACAAAAAAGTCAAACTACTCTGATTAAAATGGGGAAGGAAGAGTACTAAACCATCAGTTTGAGTCTTCTCCTCCTCTTTTTCTTTTCTATCTTCTTTTCATTCACCCCCTACTTTCTGCCTCCCCACGCCAGAAGACCTTCTGCTATCTCCTTGGAGACTTCTGTCCGGAGTTTGAAATGACCTGACTAGGTTGTCTCTCATTTGCTCACCATTTTAACTCGACTTTTTCTTGAGTCCATGCTAGGTAACTGGCAAATCCGTGCACCTAAACTGACTGTCCTGATAATGATTCTTTCATCTTCTGCAAACTGGAAGCTCACACTTTGTGTTGTTTCAATTTTTACAATTTGCCTTAAAAAACACACTTTTCCTGTTATACTTACTGCTCACTAAGTTTTACAACATTCTTTTTTTTTTGGAGAGATTTTCGCTCTAGGGCACATGCACTCACCAGATAGACAGAGAGATATAGAGACAGAAAGCGAGAAATCACCCCCCAAGGGGGGATGGCCACGCCGCAATCCCTTCTCCTCCATTCTCCTCTTGGGATCTTGAGCACGCATGCACATGCACCCGGTGTGAGTTTTAAGTCACCAGGTCCAGGACGCGAACCACGGTTGACTACATGGGAGTCCAGCGACATAGCCATTACACTAACTGCTGGTTCCCAGTTTTACAACATTCTTTGATCAAGAAAAAATTATTATTCCAAAGTAACATAATGGACTTCTATATAGATATACTTAATAAATGTAGATTCTTTTTTTTTTCTTTTTTTTTTTTTGGAGGGGTTTTTGC
>NW_006207406.1:440046-447164 GCF_000334495.1 Tupaia belangeri chinensis | reverse complement strand
CCTCCATTCTGCTCTCGGGATCTTGGGCACGCATGCCCACGTGCCCGGTGTGAGTTTAAGCCACCGGGTCCGGGGCACGAACCGCAGTTGACTACGTGGGAATCCAGAGCTACATAGCCATTATGCTAACTGCTGGTCCCAATATATACTTAATAAATGTAGATTACCAGTACAATAAAACCATAAACTCCTTTACAAGAAATCATTTAAAATTTGTACCGTTTAAATTTTGCCTTTGACTTAGGTAGTTAAACTAAGATCTTGCATATCTCAACACCCAAGGACACAGTTCACTGCTTTATCCATTTTGGGAGTGTGCGTGGGGTGGAAGTGCATTTAAAAATGAATAGGGGCTATAAAATAATCATTAGAAAACCGTGTGTGTATTAGGCTTGCAGATGGCTAATGGTTACATTGCTCGACTCTCACGTAGTTGACTGCCGTTTTAGTCCCAGAACCTGTGGCTTAAAACTCATGCCAGATGTGAGAACCAGCAGTTAGCGTAATGGCTATGTCGCTGGACTCCCACGTAGTCGACCATGGTTCGTGTCCCGGACCCGGTGGCTTAAAACTCACGCCGGGCGCGTGTGCGTGGGTGCCCAAGATCCTGAGAGGAGAATGGAGGAGAAGGGATTGCAGCGTGACCATCCCCCCTGGGGGGTGATTTCTCGCTTTCTGTCTCTATGTCTCTCTCTGTCTGTCTGGCGAGCGTACGCGCCCTACAGTGAAAATCTCTCCAAAAAAAAAAACTCATGCCAGATGCGTGTGTGTGCATGCCCAAAATCCTGAGAGGAGAATGGAGGAGAAGAAATGACAGAGCAGCCATCCCCCCAGGGGTAATTTCTTGCTTTCTGTCCTTCAGTCTCTGTCTCTCAGGTGAGCAGATACACACAACAGCAAAAATCTCTCCTGAAAAAAAAAATTAAAAAGAAATGAATGGAAGCTCTAAGATAATCATTTGAAAACCTCGTGTGTTAGGACCAGCAGGTGGTATGTATGGTTGGTAAAGTGCTGGGCATTCCCACATGGCCGACCACGGTTCGAGACCCAGACCTGGTGGCCTGCTTTCTCACTTTCCTTCTCTCTCTCTGTGTCTCACTCTTGTCAAATTAAAATAAATGAATGAATAAATAAAATTAAAAATAAATCAAAAAAGGAAAAAGAAAACCTTGTGTGTAAAAGAACCATGTTGTTATGTAATGTAAGTAATTATAAATGAAGTGTCCTCAATTAACCACCTTGCAAAATTGAAAGGAATGTTATTACTTTTGTACCTTTTGGGTCAAAACTAGTTTTTACAGATTACATCTCAAATCTAAGAACAACAGACATAATGTGTTTTTGTTTTAGTTTTTGTTTTTGAAAACAGAAATCGGCAATCTACCTGAAAGATCCTGAAATTCAGGCTTCTGGCTGAAGATGAGGTAGTTAGTGGCGATGAAATGGAGGAGCCAGGTTGAAAGGCAGTCAGAGTGGTGAAACTGCAAGAAAGTGAAAAGTGAAAAACAATTACAGGATGACCGTCGATATCCTGATCAGACTGAGAGAACGGCGCGGGAGAAACCGTGCTCATCCATGTTTCACGTGTCTACACACGACGCAGTTTTCTGTGACAACAGAAAGGAAAAGGAGCATTCATAACAAATAATAAGATTACACAGAAACCAAATCGACAGTGAGGAGCGTGCTATTACTGCTGGTGTGTCCCAACGTCTTCAAGCAGATGCCGGCTGCATCGACTGTTAACAAAGGCCTTCGAAGTTCTTGGGATTTAATTTATTAATCTAAAATTACGATTTCACTAACTGCACTTGTTAGCAGCGAGCAGCAGAAGTCAGATTAAAGTGAGCAACACCCAAACCAGTTCACCTGTTGGGGTAAACCAAAAAGTAGATCGTGGGCCCAAGGGTGTGAGTTGCAATGTATAAACATTCCTGCAAGAAAGCTGTGTCTGAATAGTTGTGATTAACAGGTGTGCCGTCCCACGGAGCAGGGTTCCCAGCACAATTCTCCTCACTTGGAGTTCCAGCAGCTGCAAATGGAGGGGAAACACAGCAACATGGCCACTGACATCACCCTGGTGTCACCCCAGCGCCATTTTATCAAGTCATCCAACCAATTCAGGTTACAGTAGCTTGCTGGCAGACAACTTTGACACATGAGAACAGTTCTTTTTATTATCATGCTATTACTATGACATAAAATTTGCCACTTAAAGCGTATAGCTTAGCAGCACAAAATATATTCATACAGTTGTACAACCAATACCTTTATCCGTTTCCAGAACTTTCCTACCACCCCTAACTGAAACTCTTAACCTGTTAAAAAGTAACTCTTTTCTTCCCTACCTTCAGACTCTGGTAACCACTATTTGACCTTCTGTTTCTATGAATTTGACTATTCTAAGTATTCCACACAAGTGAAATTGTATAATATTTGTCCATTTGTTTCACTCCATATATCCTCCAAGGTGCATCCATGTTGCAGCATGTATCAAAATTTCATTCCTTTTCAAGGCTGAATACTCCTCCATTGTGGGGCCAGCAGGTGGTGTGGTGGTTAAGATGCTAGACCAAGCACAGTTCAGGTCTGGGATCTAGTGGCTTGAAAATCATGCCAGGCAAGTGTGCATGAATGTCAAAAGTCCTGAGAGGTAATGAAGGAGACAGGATTGCAGCATGGCCATCCCCCTCTGGGCGGGGGCAATTCCACTGTGTGATATACCATATTTTATTTATCTATCTACCCATCAATGAACGTTTTTGTTGTTTCCATCTTTTGGCTCTTTTAAAGACATTCAAATATTAAATAAAGAGTAAGTAATGCTAAATTGAGGAGAGATTCTTTTTTCTTTCTTTTTTTTTTTTTTAAGAGAGATTTTTGCTATAGAGCACATGTGCTTGCTGGAGAGACAGAGACAGCAAGTGAGAAATCACCCCCAAAAGTGGATGACCATGCCACAATCCCTTTTCCTCCATTCTTCTCTCAGGATTTTCAGCACACATGCACACGTGCCCAGCGTGCATTTCAGGCTGCCGGGTCTAGGACTTGAACTGCCGGGTCGAGGCCATGTAGGAGTCCAGCGACATAACCATTACACCATCTGCTGGTCTCTGAGGAAAGACTTTCAATCTCAAATCTTAAGGAAGAAATTTAAAGATTTGCTTTTTTGAAAAATGATAAAGTATGAAAATCTTTTAACATAGAAATTGACAAGTTCCCTTCTCTCTCTCTGTGTCTCACTCTTGTCAAATTAAAATAAATGAATGAATAAATAAAATTAAAAATAAATCAAAAAAGGAAAAAGAAAACCTTGTGTGTAAAAGAACCATGTTGTTATGTAATGTAAGTAATTATAAATGAAGTGTCCTCAATTAACCACCTTGCAAAATTGAAAGGAATGTTATTACTTTTGTACCTTTTGGGTCAAAACTAGTTTTTACAGATTACATCTCAAATCTAAGAACAACAGACATAATGTGTTTTTGTTTTAGTTTTTGTTTTTGAAAACAGAAATCGGCAATCTACCTGAAAGATCCTGAAATTCAGGCTTCTGGCTGAAGATGAGGTAGTTAGTGGCGATGAAATGGAGGAGCCAGGTTGAAAGGCAGTCAGAGTGGTGAAACTGCAAGAAAGTGAAAAGTGAAAAACAATTACAGGATGACCGTCGATATCCTGATCAGACTGAGAGAACGGCGCGGGAGAAACCGTGCTCATCCATGTTTCACGTGTCTACACACGACGCAGTTTTCTGTGACAACAGAAAGGAAAAGGAGCATTCATAACAAATAATAAGATTACACAGAAACCAAATCGACAGTGAGGAGCGTGCTATTACTGCTGGTGTGTCCCAACGTCTTCAAGCAGATGCCGGCTGCATCGACTGTTAACAAAGGCCTTCGAAGTTCTTGGGATTTAATTTATTAATCTAAAATTACGATTTCACTAACTGCACTTGTTAGCAGCGAGCAGCAGAAGTCAGATTAAAGTGAGCAACACCCAAACCAGTTCACCTGTTGGGGTAAACCAAAAAGTAGATCGTGGGCCCAAGGGTGTGAGTTGCAATGTATAAACATTCCTGCAAGAAAGCTGTGTCTGAATAGTTGTGATTAACAGGTGTGCCGTCCCACGGAGCAGGGTTCCCAGCACAATTCTCCTCACTTGGAGTTCCAGCAGCTGCAAATGGAGGGGAAACACAGCAACATGGCCACTGACATCACCCTGGTGTCACCCCAGCGCCATTTTATCAAGTCATCCAACCAATTCAGGTTACAGTAGCTTGCTGGCAGACAACTTTGACACATGAGAACAGTTCTTTTTATTATCATGCTATTACTATGACATAAAATTTGCCACTTAAAGCGTATAGCTTAGCAGCACAAAATATATTCATACAGTTGTACAACCAATACCTTTATCCGTTTCCAGAACTTTCCTACCACCCCTAACTGAAACTCTTAACCTGTTAAAAAGTAACTCTTTTCTTCCCTACCTTCAGACTCTGGTAACCACTATTTGACCTTCTGTTTCTATGAATTTGACTATTCTAAGTATTCCACACAAGTGAAATTGTATAATATTTGTCCATTTGTTTCACTCCATATATCCTCCAAGGTGCATCCATGTTGCAGCATGTATCAAAATTTCATTCCTTTTCAAGGCTGAATACTCCTCCATTGTGGGGCCAGCAGGTGGTGTGGTGGTTAAGATGCTAGACCAAGCACAGTTCAGGTCTGGGATCTAGTGGCTTGAAAATCATGCCAGGCAAGTGTGCATGAATGTCAAAAGTCCTGAGAGGTAATGAAGGAGACAGGATTGCAGCATGGCCATCCCCCTCTGGGCGGGGGCAATTCCACTGTGTGATATACCATATTTTATTTATCTATCTACCCATCAATGAACGTTTTTGTTGTTTCCATCTTTTGGCTCTTTTAAAGACATTCAAATATTAAATAAAGAGTAAGTAATGCTAAATTGAGGAGAGATTCTTTTTTCTTTCTTTTTTTTTTTTTTAAGAGAGATTTTTGCTATAGAGCACATGTGCTTGCTGGAGAGACAGAGACAGCAAGTGAGAAATCACCCCCAAAAGTGGATGACCATGCCACAATCCCTTTTCCTCCATTCTTCTCTCAGGATTTTCAGCACACATGCACACGTGCCCAGCGTGCATTTCAGGCTGCCGGGTCTAGGACTTGAACTGCCGGGTCTAGGCCATGTAGGAGTCCAGCGACATAACCATTACACCATCTGCTGGTCTCTGAGGAAAGACTTTCAATCTCAAATCTTAAGGAAGAAATTTAAAGATTTGCTTTTTTGAAAAATGATAAAGTATGAAAATCTTTTAACATAGAAATTGACAAGTTCCTCATATTTTCACCATATGCAATCAGAATTTCTCATTGGAGGGGACTTTATAGGTCATCTAATCTCACATTACATTTTAACAATCTCTTCCCTTATCTTTCAGCAGGTGCATGTGAATGATTTCAAGGGAACTGAATAGGAACCTGTGGCTATCCTAACCAAAGCCACTGCCAAGAGATGATTAACCCAGAGCAGACTACCTAGCACCAGACGGTCAGGACACTGCCAATGGGTGATGACCCAGAAAGACAAGGGCAACTACAGAAATGGGCAGCTGGCTACTAAACTATGCTTAGACTGCACAATTTTATTATTTTTTCATTACTATTTTTTAGAATTTGCTAAAGGGTACATGTACTCACTGGAGAGACAGAGACAAGGTGAGAAAGTACCCCCACTGCAGATGGTCACGCTGCAATCCTTCTCCATCCTCCCTGGGAGTCTGGGCGCACACACACGTGTGCAGAGATTCTCAGTGAACCGTCTCCTCTAACTGTATTCCTGATACAGTGAGAGACCGGCCAGCAAAGGCATTTGGAAGGGTCAGCAGAGCACACCAACAGCTCCTCCACACAATGGGAACTTGAGAACATGCTCATGAAAGAAAGCAG
Organism: Tupaia belangeri chinensis; assembly: GCF_000334495.1. Lineage (NCBI taxonomy): Eukaryota > Metazoa > Chordata > Mammalia > Scandentia > Tupaiidae > Tupaia > Tupaia belangeri. The sequence goes on along the minus strand of NW_006207406.1, from coordinate 441,189 downwards.
TAAGTGACCTTAGCCCAACCATGTCTATCAGCATAAACGGAGTGATTCTGTTAGTTTCTTTATTATTTTTAAGTTTGCTAGAGGGTGAGAGAGAGAGAAAGAGAGAGCATCCCCTGAGGGATGATCACACCACAATCCCTTCACCTCTCCTTCTCCCTCTTCTCAGGAGTTTGGGTACACATGCGCACATGCACATGCACCTGGCATGTTCGTTAAGCTGCTGGGTCCAGGACTGGAACATGCCATTGGCCATGTGGATCCAGCCACCTCAACTGATAGGCCATGGGCTGGCCCAATCCTATCATTTTCTTTTCAGGAATCCTATGATGTGACCTTTTTTGGGCGAAATACAATATATATTCTATTTTCTATAAAACCTACATGAGCTAGTACAGCAGCACAGGCAAATGATTCTGCTATGGGCCACTGTTTGGCCAAAACACTTCCAGGTCTGTAAATTCTACCAGTTTAGAAATGGGTTCCCTAACAGTCTTCATGCTTCAAAATTAACCTAGTCCCCTGGGACCAGCAGTTAGTGTAATAGTTATGTCGCTGGACTCCCATGTAGTCGACCGTGGTTCGCGTCCCGGACTCGGTGGCTTAAAACTCATGCCGGGTGCGTGTGCATGCGTGCCCAAGATCCTGAGAGGAGAATGGAGGAGAAGGGATTGCGGTGTGGCGATCCCCTCTGAGGGGTGATTTCTTGCTTTCTGTCTCTCTGTCTCTCTCTGTCTGTCTGGTGAGCACACGCGCCCTACAGCAAAAACCTCTCAAAAAAAAAAAAAAAAAAAATTAACCTAGCCCCAGTTCACCTCACTTAGCCAAACTTCCAAATTACAACTGTATTAATGTGTCTCTCAAAAACCAAATGTCTAAAGAGTTGCATCACTTTTGGGAGTCAGCTGGTGGTGTGGTAGTTAAGGCACTAGATCCCATGTGGCTGACCACAGTTCAAGTCCTGCACTGGCGGCTTGAAAATCATGCTGGGCATGTGTGCATGCACACTCAAAAACCTGAGAGGAGGATGGAGGACAAGGGGTTGCAGCATGGCCATCCCCTCAGGGGGTCATTTCTCATCACTTTCCCTCTTTGTGTCTCTTTTTTGTGAGCGCACGTGTCCTATGGCAAAAAAAAAAAAAAGGA
>NW_006207406.1:422829-440013 GCF_000334495.1 Tupaia belangeri chinensis | reverse complement strand
ATAAATATATATACTATACATTTATATATATTTATAAGTAACATATTAAATAATAAATATATATTCATTATATATAGTACACATTTATTATATATCTACATATGTGTGTGTATATACTTGTATATATTACATACTTATATTTATATATTTACTATAGTAAATAAGAATATATAAAATAATAAATGTGTACTTATTATATTGCACATTTACTGTGGATCGCTATATAGATGTGTGTACACACACACACGCACACGCACACACACACCACCCGCTACGCAGGCCCAGTCACCTTGGCCTTCTTGAGCAGGTCGACGATGTCGAGGTTCATGGAGGCCAGTTCCCTGCTGGGCATGCTCTGCAGCTGTGTGATGATGGACAGCTCACAGATGTGCTGCAGCCGGGACACCTGGTACATCTCCGCACAGATCAGGAGACACATGGCCTGGAAAATGCCAGCTGATGAGGAAGGGAAGGAGAGAAAATGGGCCATGAAACCATCTCTTTTATGACCTAAAAGAACACACACGCATGCCACAAAAACCAAAACCATGCTGACCATATCATCCAGTACAGGACAGAATGCTTAGAAAACCGTCTTGAGGGAGTCGGCATGCTAAGCTATTACTCTTCTTTTTTCTTTTTTTTGCTAGAGGGTGCATGAGCTCACCAGAGAGATGCAGAAAGACAGTGAGGAGGAGAAGAGAGCACTCCACCGGGGGTACTGATCAAGTCACAGTCTACTCTCCCTCTCTCCCTCCCTCTCTCTCCCTCTCTCTCTCTCTCTCTCCTCTCTCCCTCCTCTCTCTCTCTCTCTCTCCCCTTTCGCACAGGCACCTGGGGATTTCTCAAGCTGCTGGATCTGGAACTCGAACCATATGGTGAGCCATGTGGGATCGGCCACCTTACCTATCACGCCATGGAAGGGGCTCTATCCTTTTTAAAAAATCTTTGTCAGAAGGTACGTGTGCTCAGCAGAGTGAGATAGAGAGAGGGAAAGGGAGAAAGTACCCCCTCCCCAGGAATGGCCACACCATTTGTCCCTCCTTTGGGGATTTTGAGCACACATATTCAACATGTTTTTCAAGCTGCCAGGTCTCGGACTGCAGTTGGCCATGTGGTAAAAGCTGCCCTATGCACCAGGCCACAGGTTGGCCCAATTACTCTTTTAAAATAAGAATCTATTGGGACCAGCAGTTGGCGTAATGGCTATGTCGCTGGACTCCCATGTAGTCAACTGCAGTTCGAGTCCCGGACCTCGTGGCTTAAACTCACGCCGGGTGCGTGTGTGTGTGTGCCCAAGATCCTGAGAGGAGAATGGAGGAGAAGGAATTGCAGCATGGCCATCCATGGGGGGTGACTTCTTGCTTTCTGTTTCTCTCTTTTTGGCAAGCGCATGTGCCCTATAGCAAAAACCTCTCCAAATAAATAAGTAAATAAGAAGAATTGATTTAAACTTTCACCTTCAGAAATCAATCTATTATTTTTTATTTTATTTTTCCCACAGGGCATGTGCTCTCAACAGAGACAGACAGAGTGAAAGTGAGAAATCACTCCCCGGGGGAGAGGGCTGCAATCTTCTCTCCATTCTCCTCCTGGGATTTTGGGCACCCTCCTCCTCCCCCCCCCATACACACACACCCTGTATAATTTTCAAACCACGGCCAGCCATGGGGAAAATATAGCACCTTAACTACCATGCCACCTGCTGGTCCCTGAGTTTAACTTTTTGATTATTTATTTTGACTTATTTTCCCCCATACTTTCCATCGATTTTTAAAGTATCTTTTCCTATAGTTATTATTATTTTCCTATACAAACCAATGCTTTCATTTCTCATCAATTAAAAATGATAAGCCAGGAGTCCTTCTCTGAGGCTGAGTAAGGGAAATTACATATAATATTCTGCTTGTTCCCTGGGTTGTAAACTCAGAATCACGCAGTTTTCATTTTTAAAAGTACAGTGCCTTGGGAACAGCAGTTAACGTAATGGCTATGTCGCTGAACTCCCATGTAGCCGACCACGGTTCAAGTCTCGGACCTGGTGGCTTAAACTCACGCTGGATGCGTGTGCGTGCGTGCCCAAGATCCCGAGAGGAGAATGGAGGAGAAGGGATTGCAGTGTGGCCATCCCCCCTGGGGGGTGATTTCTCGCTTTCTGTCTCTCTGTCTCTCTCTGTCTTTCTGGAGAGCGCACGCGTCGCATAACAAAAACCTACCCCCCCCAAAAAAAAAGTTCAGTGCCTTTTTTTTAATCCTTGTTGTTTCTAAATTGACAAAAGTTAAAAAGCCCATCTATGTAATTAAAGGTTTGCATTTTATCATTTTATACTTGATGTACAAGCACTTGTGCCATAGCCAAGACCTCCATCCTGCACATCAGGAAGCTTTCCAGCAGCCACCTGCAACACCTGCCTGCGAACAGATGCCCCTCCTGGCAAACCCCAGCAGTGCCCAGCTCTCTGTCCCATTTGCTTGTGTAAATGCTATTGGATAGCTAAACCAAGTCCTTTTTATGGCATATGGAAAATGGAGAGGATTTATAATGATATTGGATTGTCGGAAAAGCCATGACATGACTATGTAAAAATGTGCATGACTTTTCCGACAACCTAATAAAAAACGAATATTTCTGTTACCCCCTTTTCAAAAGTAACATTCATTCCTGGTCACTCTCTTCTCCTTTAATCTTTTGTCACCTGAGAAAATGTATGCTAAATAGTGTGCTCATGGGACAAAGGGTATGTGGCCAGTGTTAACTGTGACTTCTTAAAGTTATCTCTATTCCTTCTCCCCTGAAAAAGATAAGCTAGGACCAGCCTCGTGGCCTGGTGGTTAAGACAAGTTGGATCCCGCATGGCCAACTACGTGGTTTGTATCTTGGCCCTGGCTGCTTCAAAAACACACCGTGCGTGCGTGCACACGCCAAATCCTAACAGGATGGGCAGAGAAGAGACTGCAGCAGGACCATACTCCACTGCGGGTGCTCTCTCTCTTTTCAGTGAGCACATGTGTCATCTTGCAAATTAAAAAAGGAGAAAAAAAAAAAAGATAAGTCAGTCTTAAACACTGACAGTGACAACTATATCTGGCTCTGAAATACTCCACAGTCAGCTACAAGACTAGAATTAATTCAATTAAAGAAGGAATTTTCTGTTTGGTACTCTCTAAAACCTTTTGCTAGTAAGCTCATACACTGTTTAAACCTTATTTCAATGAGAAACACAGGAAATCTTCCCGGTCTAAAAATGAAAGCAGGGAACCTGAAGCGAGGTATGGTCTGCAGTGTGTATTTTCTTTTTGTATCTGCTGGCATGTACGAGCGTGTCTCAGGCTCCTGGACGAAGATACAGTAGACTTAGTCGTGTTTGTGGTGGGCGCCATCTGGTGGCCAAAGAGTGAGGACGACTCAGAGGGGGCTCCAGGACTGCATCCCAGGGCTGCAGGCCCACTGAGGGTTTCCAGTATTTCTCCAAGATGCACCCAGCTAGAGGAAGCCAGCACCATTTGTTCCGAATTGTAGCTGCCACAGAGGGCTGGTTTCTGGTCAAAGGTAGCCCTTGGTGTGTGAAATCCGGGAGCCCACTGGGCATTCTGAACATCACAGGAAAAGTTCTCTGAGAAATCAGCTTTAGGAGAGACGGACTGCAGCAGGAGTCAGAAGGAGGCCTTTAAAACTCCTATCTTCAGGTTGGTCCCATAGCCTAGCGGCTGAGGGAAGTCAAGCACAGTCTGAATCCTGGCCCTAGCGACTTGGAGGACAGGCTGGGTGCATGTACGTGTGTGCCCCAAAGTCTCAATGCAATGGAGAAATGGAGGAGAAGGGACCGTGAGGTGACCACACTGAGGTGCTCTTCGCCTTCTCCCTCCCTCTCTCTGGTGAGTGCATGTACCCTCTGGCAACTTAAAGAATCCCACATCTCGGGACCAGCAGTTAGCGTAATGGCTATGTCGCTGGACTCCCACGTAGTCGACCGTAGTTTGCGTCCCGGACCCAGTGGCTTAAAACTCACGCCGGGCGCGTGTGCGTGCATGCCTCAGATCCCGAGAGCAGAATGGAGAAGGGATTGCGGTGTGGCCATCCCCCCTGCAAGGGTGATTTTTCGCTTTCTGTCTCTCTGTCTCAGTCTGTCTGGCGAGCACACGAGCCATATAGCGAAAATCTCTCCCCCTCGCCGAAAAAAAAAAAAAAAGAAAAAGAAAGAATCCCACATCTTCTGGACCAGAAAGAAGACTAAAGGAATCTCAGGATATTGACAGTCCTGACAGTCCTTAAAAGTGTCTTGGACAGACCTTACATGACAAAGCAGGTGCTAAACTCTCTTGGAAAAGAGACAAAGTGCATTCCACCCCATTCTCCAAAAGGAGAGTGGCTGCTGGTGCCCACAGGAGACACCTCCTGTTCCGGCAGTACTCCCTGCTGGTGTGGGCAGCACACCTGCGCTGAGCCAGGGTCTGAGAGCACACAGGTGGCACCCAGACACTGCTCTTCCGCTTGAACAGGCTGAAAGTTTGTTGTGGTCCCAGCACCACTCCAACCACTGAGCACATTCTGTGACATCAGCTCTAACAAACCTTAAAAGAAAACCGAGTTCCCAGAAAGCAGTTTATCCAAACAGGTGATAAGGAGGGAATTGTGAGTGCCAAAAGATCTTCAAAAAGTTCATGGAAATGCACATTATGAAAAAAAAAAAATGCATGGTTCTCAAAATGGTCTGCACCAAACCAACCCCATGCTTAATTCATTTCCCCATGAACTGTGAAGTCCTGCATATTATCTGGCATTGCTACTGCTTACCTGGGCAGCAGGAGTCTGTGTACAGGTATTCTAAAAAAGACAAGAAGGTCTCTTTGGAAACACCATACACGGGAATCAGGACACTCTTGGCTTCCATGTAATTGCCATTAAACATGGCTGCCATCACCTCACAGCGGGCCACCAGGATAGCCCTGTGGGCTGGCACCGTCGTACCTGCAAGTCCAAAAGGGCAACAGTAAGATACACAGCAGAGGCACGTTCTAGCATTTCCCCTGCTGAGCGTGGTACTCCATCACGCACGGCTAATCTGATAGGTGGAAACCAGATTGGGGGATGCTACTGAGCACGAATCCAGAGACGTCTTCGTTTTAAACCGAACAATGAAGATAGGCAAACGTGGACTTTGCAACCCACAATTTGTAAGCTAGGCACCTATTTTTTACTTAGTTTGTATTTCCCGAAGACACAAACACTAAATGAGAAATTATGCTTCATGTTTTTATAAGAGAAGAGCTGTCCTTTCCAGTTGGCTTCAGAAAACCCCACCCCTGCCTCTGCACCTCCCTTCTTGGCCAAACTCAGAACAGTCTTGGCCAGGCTTCCTGTTCTCAGAGCAGGAAAGTAGGCAGTAAACCGTGAGCAGTCGACATGACACAGCAGGGGTGACAAGAGAATCTCTCATGGTGCAAGGACAGCACTGCAGACTCGTGAAAACCCTGGTCCCTGCTGTCCCCCAGCCTGCCACCTCCCCCGGGAGCTGCTCCTTGCCACATGGACCATGCGTGCGTCGGGAGAGGTAGAGATACTTGGAACTGTAGAGCCCCCTCGGCCCATGCCTCATTAGACTGCAGTGCCTCTCCAGGGACAACTTGCCAAACCCTCCAGTCATTATCTCCCACACAAAAGCAGTGCCTGACGGGCCCAGGTGGCCCAGGGCTCACGGGGAGGTGAGATAGCCCACCTCCCACCACGTCAGGAAGCCATGAACCCACACTGCAGCCTCCGGTTCAGCCTGAGTCAGCTCACAGATCACAGAGCACCTGCCATGGACCACACATCGTGTTTGGGACTGAAGATACAAAGACCAAGAAGACAAAGCCACCCCTGCTCTGGAGCAGAGAGGTCTTCAGTGTGGGAGAAGACAATACCGCGAGTGTGAGTGACAGCTCTAGGAGCTGAACCACTCTGCTCCAAGAAGTCAGTTTACCTACGCATTCCTCAAGTCTCATAGTTATCACAGGGGCATAGGAAAAGACTTCAAAACTTTAATGGAAAAACAGAACCAAAGCACGAGTTTATTTAGCTGAAAAAAAATTGAAATCTACACACAGCTTTTTTTTTATAATATGCATTTTCCATGAGCTTTTTGAGAACCTCCTTGTACTCTTTGCTAAAAGAGTTACAATTATCGAGTTCTCCAGAACTTGTGACTTTTCAATTCAAGCAAAAAAAAAAATCTCCTGACTCAGGGAAAAAAAGAAAAGAGCAAAGAGCTTCATTTATACCCAAGGGCTTTCTCCAAAGCCAATAATCCTTCAGGATTCACATCAACACCTGCCAGGGCCAGCTCCGAGTCCACCTCTCAGCACTGACTAGCCAAACCTCCCCCAGGAGCAAGGAGGCACCTTTGGGGAGCCCTCCTACCTGGTCAACACACACATGCCCAGAGGCTTCTCCCCGCGTTCCTATCCCTCTCTTTGCCTCAATGTGACACTGTCCATCAACTGAAAATGACCCATTCCACAGCAGACGCATGATGATTATACATATGTGTATGTGTGTGTATATCCATAGTATATATACATACACACATTTGTATCTATCTATCATCTATCTATATTTGTTTAAGCTAAGTGTTTTCACTGGAGAGAAAGAAAGAGAGGGAAAGTGAGAAAGCACCTCCCAGGAGGGATGGCCATGCCACAATCTCTTCTTCTCCAGTCTCCTCTCAGGATTTTGAGCACAAATGTTCACATGCCCAGTATGTTTTTTTTTTGTTGTTGTTTTTGTTTTTTTGCTATAGGGCACGTGTGATCGCCAGAAAGACAGAGAGACAGAAAACGAGAAATCACCCCCCAGGGGGGATGGCCATGCTGCAATCCCTTCTCCTCCATTCTCCTCTCGGGATCTTGGGCACCCACACACACACACATGCCTGGAGTGAGTTTAAGCCACCGGGTCCAGGACTTGAACCACGGTCGACTACATGGGAGTTCAGTTACATAGCCATTACGCTAACTGCTGGTTCCTGCCCGGTATGTTTTTCAAGCTGCTGGTTCTGTACTCAAAGTGCATGGTGGGCCGTGTGAAATCCAGGCCTTAATCACCAAGCCACTTGCTGGCCCATCCTGGATATGAGCAACTGGCAAAGGATTTATAACAGATCATGAGATTCGATTATAATTTTAAGGTTTTAAAATGTAAAGATAAACAGGTCATCATTTTTTAAAAAAGAAAAAGACAAGAAGAAAAATCAGAAGCACAGTTCAAATGAACTATTGAATCATCGAAAAAGTCACGTCGCATTTTTTTATGTTTCTCTATGCAAAAATGTATCATGACTTTTCTGAACTATCACTCGGTTTAAGCAGAGGGATTGAAGGTTAACCAAAAATACCAAGTGGATATCAGATGAGGGTGGAACCTTGAAATCTGAACAGGAATTTTCCATTGATTATGTGGTTACAACAGAGTTGGGGAAACCAACCACAAAACACTTGATGTCTTAAAAGCATTTTTAAGCCAATTGAAGCTTGGAATTCAGTTTGGAAAACCATTTTATTTCCAGTTACGAAACATCAACTTCCGTTTGTGATCTGTTCCAATTACTGCTTTCGGGTTATAAACGGTTCTGTTGTGAACATGTACTACAATACAATAGTCACAGTTTTAAACAATACACATAAAAATATGCAAATAGACGAACATAATGAGTTTTTCCTGTACTAACCACCAATGGGATACAGATGATGAATCACTTAGGCAAAAAACACATCAATTTTCTAGTGAAAAGATAAACATGTCTTTTGAAAATGTCAAGGCCAAACTCTCTTTGGGTTCATTTAATGTTGGCTTAAAGAAATTTCTATAGAAAAGAACCATAAGAGAGAAACAAAATGAAAAGGCCCAAGGTTCCTAGATACTTCATATGACTACCAGAGATTTCTGTATTTACCATATACTAAAATAAAATATTACATCTGTTACAGCTTCTTTATACTAGGTTACTCAGGTTTCAAAAGTACAATTTTTTAGATTAGTTTTTTTTTCCTGGAAAAAAAAAGGTTATCTTTTTAGCTCAAGAGAAATCTACAAGCTGTACTACATCCTAAAGTGGATTATTTCACAAATGTGAATCTTAGGAAACGTATGTTTTCCATTATAAGTATTTTAGGTAAAGTATATAGACAAAAAGTCTTCGGTTTACCTGAAGACTTCGCTATTTATTTATTTATTTATTTATTTATTTTTATAGTTGGGGCCAGCAAGTGGTGTGGTAGTTAAGGCACTGGACTCCCACATGGATGACCACGGTTGGAGTCCTAGACCTGGTGGCTTGCTTTCTTACTTTCTCTCTCTGGTGAGCACAAATTTAAAAATAAAAATAAATAACAAATACATTAAATAAAATAATTCTTTAAAACAACAATTTTTCATAGTTAAGATTTGACACTGTTCGTGGGCATGGTATAGTACACACCTATGAGCCCAGCTACTGGGAAGACTGAGGTAGGAGAATCACAAGCTGGAGGCCAGCCTAGGTAACCTAGCAAGGCCCTGTCTCTTAACAAGATTTGAGCACCATGGTAGTTAAGGTACTGGATCCCACATGGCTGAATCCATGGTTCAAGTCCCAGACCTGGTAACTTGGAAAACACATTGAGTGTGTGCGTTATGTGCCCAAAATTCCAAAAGGAGGAAAGATGGAGAAAAACAAATTGTACTATGACCATTCTCCATGGGGTGGGAGGGAGGTGGTGCTTCCTCACTTCCTCTTTCTCTTTTTCTTTCCACCTCTCTCTGGTGAGTGCCTATACCTCTGACAAAATTAAAACTACAAGGAGACTTCAGGAATACCAATACCAAAGTACACTTTTGTTCCAAGACTTGAGCTCCACATATGATTTCTAGTTGGGCTGCTGCCAGTGTCAGTGCTATTATTATATTATACTACATTAACAATAATTAATACAGGAAGTCTCAATACTTGAAGGTCCCCAGTCTCGAAACAGATTTGGCTTTTGATCTACACAATCTGGGCTCTTTGATTCCAGATTAAAATACTACAAACACACAGTCACTTAATAATATATATGGGGGCTTACAGATGTTCATATCCTTTGACTAACTGACCCTAGTTCAAGTCTCAGCATGAGAGGCTTGAAAAATACACTCAATACATGGGCATGAATACTCCAAATCCCAACAGGATAGAGAAATGGAGAAGAGATTGCAGCACGATCATACCCCATTGGGAGGTGTTTTCTCCCTCTCCCTTAAAGAAAAAGGAGGAGGAGGAGGAACAGAAGTAGGAGGAGAAAGGAAGAAGAATCTAATTCAAAGAAGTATTTCTAATGTCAGAGTGAGATATTTATACTAAATCTTCAATGCAGCTATTATTTCTCATAGCAAAATGTAGGAAATATCTAAACTTATGCCTGCAGTAAAAAAAGGATATTGCCATGTAATGATACTAAAAAAAATTTTTTTTTTGGGGGGGAGAGGTTTTCACTATAGGGAGTGTGTGCGCTCGCCAAACAGACAGAGACATAGAGACAGAAAGCGAGAAATCATCCCCCAGAGGGGATGGTCACACTGCAATCCCTTCTCCTCCACTCTCCTCTCGGGATCTTGGGCACGCACGCACACGCGCCCGGCATGAGTTTTAAGCCACCAGGTCCAGGTAGCGAACCACGGTTGACCACGTGGGAGTCCAGCGACATAGCCATTACGCTAACTGCTGATTCCCATGATACTAAAAGTGTTAAACGAAGTTTTTAATACTATGCAAAATGTTTATGACACAAGTTCAAAAATAAAGGGTATACAGTTGGATAAACAGTAATTATTACCTAGCCTCCTTTTTTAAAGAAAAAAATGACTAGAGGGAAACATGCCAAAACCAAAGCAATTTGCACTGGGGAGTAGGAATATGGATGATATTGAAAAAAATCTTGGCCTATTATCCGACAACCTACATGTTCACCTATAACATCTTTGTACTCACCACCTACTCGTCTCATTTTCTAAAGATAACCACTGCACATAACATGGCATATATTCTTCCAGACCCTTTTTTACATTTTTCTGAACAAAATAAGCCTATTTTCTCTAAATGGAATCGTCCAACACACATTACAATTTAGCTATAATAATCACCTATGACTTTCATAGACAGATAAAAAGCCACAAATTTCTTCGCCAATAAATACTGCACTATTTGTCACTCAAGGAGACGAATTGGCTCAGTGGTTCTCGAAGTCCTTGGTCTCTTTCCTCATTTAGAATGCCCTGGTTTTTCTACTTCTCCCTATACATTTTGGAGGAAGTCCAGAAGTGCATCAGAGAACTGGCCCTGGTAAATTAAGCTTGCTGCCAGAGTGACCCTGCTGAGGTGAATTTAAACATCCCTCACTCGATTCAGTGAGACATTGGACAGGCGTTTTAACACAGGAAAGGAGCAAGAATCACTCAGATTCATCCAACTGGATTCGAACCGTGCAGTCAGCCATGTGGGATCCAGCCACCTTAACTTCCACGCCACCTGCTGGCCCAGTATAGCATATATTTTCAAGTGCTGCATATTCCTTTTGAATATCTTTTTTGGTAAGTTACATTAATATAATGTAGGGGGCTAATGCCTTCTACGCTAATTAGAAGCAGGTGTTAATGTATGCTATGCAAATTATTAGCAAATTTGATACCTATATTATAGCACAACGAAAAGGCAGGGATAGATTACATGGGGCTACTCATTCATATTCAATTTACTTAAGAAAAGTTGCTCTCAAAATGTATGACAATGGGACCAGCAGATGGCGTAATGGTTACGTCACTGGACTTTCACATGGCCAAAGGTTTGAGTCCTGGACCCAGAGGCTTGAAACTCATGCAGGGTGTATGTGTGCGTGTGTGTCCAAAATCCTAAGAGGAGATTGAAGGAGAAGGAATTGTGATATGGCTGTCCCCCTAGGGAGTGATTTCTCACTTTCTGTCTCTGTATCTCCAATGCACACATGCCTTGTGGTTAGAAATCTCTCTCAAAAGAAAAAAAAAAGAAAAGAAAAAAGAAAAAGATAATAGAAATGTGTGACAAAATGAACATCCACGCAGAGACACAGACCCTCTCTCACCCTTCAAGTTTATAACTATGCAAAGTCTATTTGAAGAGCATTCATGTTGTAATGATTGATCCCCAAGTCTGGGATCATTCATCTCAATAGCAATCGTCATTTGCTAACATCAAGTCACTGTTCACTGTTCCCAACGTAGGGGACACAGTGATGTCCCAAAATAGATCCTGTCTTGGTGCTCATTTTAAATTCATGAGACCAGGAGCTATGGCTTCTCTCCCACAGCCGAACTTCCTAAACACGCACGCAAAGGCTGAAATCAGTCATTTGGACACTAACCCAAGACTCTGCCTCTAAGTGGGTGGCTGTTTGGAAACACCGAGCACTCAAGTTAGGAGACCTAGGTAAAAGGAGACAGCAGACGAGAACGTGATCATGAAGAAGTGACACATCACCAACTCTCCTGTGCCCGATCACCCATTACCAGTTGAGCAAGAGACTGGTCAGCCCAGGCCACGGACCCAGCAGCTGAGCATGACCCGGGGAGGTCTGAGGTGCTCGTCCCACCAGGCCAAACACTGTACTCCGTGATCAGGATTCACTGGGGACTGGAGGAAACATGGGACTGCTCTGCTGTAGTAACCTTCAGACCACCAGTTCTTCCCGATGTGAAAAGCGGCACCCTAGACAGCGGTACAGCCTCTGGAAGGGCTAGCCCCCACGCCTCACACCTTTTGTGAGTCCCATCGGCCCTAAATAGTGGCTAAAGAGGAGCCCTCAGTGCCCCCAGGGAGTCACTGCACGTGTCTCGCGGCATGTCACCGTCGGGACACAGGACGTGTTATTCCATCTTTCTAAACTGGACATGTGAAAAAAATCACTTTTAGAAAGGTAGAAAAACTTCTGAATTTACCAATCACATTTCCTCTCCACAATGTATGCAGTCTTTTCGGTGGGATCTGAAGTGTCTTAGACCATCTGCACAAACTTATCTCTCCCTCTGTTCCTTTCGTACAGAACATACCAAGCATTTTTAGTAAATGCCTTCATCAACAGGGATTTTTCTTCTAGAAGGTAATGAGGGAATTTCAGAATCACTTGGGGCTTTATTCCCAACAAGACTAGTTCTACTTATAATGAATAATTTATGAAAGCTGGCTTTAGAACAACTTTGTATTTTTATTTTAGCAACTAATAAATCGAGGTGCAATAGTATTTAGGGACTTAATTGAGTCAGTTTCAGTTCTCTCTAAAATGATGAAAGGGTTATATAAAATATAAGGCCTTTTTTCAACTTATTTTTTCCCAATCATTTTTGACATAGCCCAAGGTCACTGGGAATGTCCCATTTTCAGTGTCCGAAGCTCACATGGCACCCCGAGCTGACAGGACCTTGTGGGAAGATACTTTGGAAAGTTTCCAATTCACTGTCTTGGCAAGAGCTCAAAGTTAAACGCATAATGAATCTTTCTTGGAGAAAGATCATCTGTAAAAGGAAATGACTCTGTTAGCTACCACATTTCTACCATAAAATCAAAACGCTATCTCCCTCTTAGTAATAGCCCCTCTAAAGCTGTACTTCATTCATTTGGAAACACCTCTTTCTCTTCTTGCATGATTGAAGGAATTGGACAACTTATTGTTCAGGTTATGCTTTCCGTCTACCAATGTGACAAAATGATCTGAGTGAGTAATCAATGATGGGCCTTAAAACAGCTCACCTTCATTAAAACTAGGGAGCACTGGGGTCCAGCAGTTAGCGTAATGGCTATGTCGCTGGACTCCCACGTAGTCGACCACAGTTCGCATCCTGGACCTGATGGCTTAAACTCACGACGGGCGCGTGTGCATGCATGCCCAAGATCCCGCGGAGAGAATGGAGGAGAAGGGAGAAGGGATTGTGGCGTGGCCATCCCCCCGGGGGGGGATTTCTCACTTTCTGTCTCTCTATCTCTGACTGGTGAGCGCATGCGCCCTCCAGAAAAAAAAGTAAAATAAAATCTCAGGTGCCCTGGTGACAACAATGTCCAGAACACAGTAAGGAATAACTAGAGCAGTCCCTGGTGGTGCCTGATGTTGGCCAGACATGACCTTCAACTCATGGTTCATTTTTCTTCAAATAAAAATAAAAGAAGCTAGAAGTAATATTTTTAAAAGGGCTGATTTCAGATCCATCCAACTTAAAGAAACAAAGAAACAAAAATATATAATGACATGTTACAGAACACTCATTCCTTGCTGGTCTCTTAAAGTTAATGAAGCTTATGGTAGGGGAGAAGATATTTTTAAAAATATAAATGTATTTTCTCATTTTAATAAAATACTTCATTTCCTGGGAGAACTTTGTTGATGTTCAGGTGGCCTTTATCTACATCCTGTAACAGAGGACGGTCATTCCTTCACCCCAAGCAGTTAAAGCTGAAATAGAAAGTGAGGGAAAACAGTACAAATGAATAATGAACTTAATAAAAGTTGAACCATACCTTGTATTTCAAAGACAACATCAGCAAGCATTGGTTTATTAAGGAAAAACTTGAGAGAAGTGTTATAAAACCACAGAGGTTTTCGGGATTGATAGGTTTTGTAGTTCCTTAGGCAATTAATCTACAAGGAAAAACAGAGACAGAAGGGAAGAGACTGTTCAATGCGCTTTGTGATATAATTACGATGATTTCAATGTAATACAAACGGGCCGACTTGAGAATTTGGACACCATGTAAATGACTAAAAAATAGTCATTACCTTCTCTGTGGCCTCTCTGACAGTAGCTTTCAAGGGAACTTACCTGGAGAACTACAGCTGGTCCCTGTCCATGAGGAATACTACACACACAGCCTACAGGGTGGGAAAGGAACTGGCTGAGTGAAAACTCAACTCCACGACTAAGCCCCTGTGAGTCGTTGAGAAACAGACAACAGGAGTCCAACCTCCTATGAACGCCTAGACGAGCAGGTGTATAGATACAACCTAAGCTGTTAATTAAGAAAAGTTCATAGAGGGACCAGCAGATGGCATCATGGTTACAGCACTGGACTCACACGTGGTCAGCTGCAGTTTGAGTCCTGGACCTGGCAGCTTCACATTCATGTTGGGCATGTGTGCCTGCTTGCCCAAAATCCTAAGAGGAGAATGGAGGAGAAGGGATTGTGGCGTGGCTATACCTGCTGGGGGGTGATTTCTTGCTTCTAGTCTCTCTGGTTAGCACATGTGCCCTACAGCAAAAATCTCTCTCTAAAACAACAAAAAGTCCATAGAGGGCCAGTAGGTGGTGCAGTGGTTAGGGCGCTGGACTTCCACATGACTGACCATGATCTGAGTCCTAGACCTAGTGGCTTGCTTTCTCATTTTTTCTCTTTGTGTTTTTCTCTCTGGTGACAGCACGAGCCCTGTGACAAATTAAAAAATTATAATAACGATAAATAAAATTAAATCATTTTTTAAAAAATCCACAGAAAAAACTTTGTTACTATGGAAAATACACTTTGCCGTACTACACCAAGTCCTTCTACCGCTTACTAGTTCAATATTTTCTCCTACAGGGATGAGCACTAAACATGCGTGGGTGATGAATGAGTTCTTCTCCACCTTAATATCCAATCTTACAACCTTAAATGTCTTCTCTATCCATAGCAGAAACGACTGAACTCAATCTATAAGAAGTCATCCTGAGCCAGTAGGTGGTGGGGTGATTAAGGAGGCTGGATCCTACATGGCTGACTGGGCAGTTAGAATCCTGGACCCTGAGGCTTGGAAAAAATATGCCAGGTGCATGTGTGCCCAAAATCCTCAGAGGAGACTGGAAGAGCAGGGACTGCAGTGTGGCCATTCCCCCTGGGGGTGATATCTCTCTCTCTCTCTCCCAAGTACACACACAATAGCCAAAAAAGAAAAAAAGAAAAGAAAAAAGTTGTCTTTATATTTATAAGAGATGAACAAAATAAGTCTAAATGACATTTACAGATAGAACTACCCAAACAAAGAAGAAATAACATAATTTTCAATACCAGGAATCCCCAGGGCTGCAGTCCTGTCTAAAGTCTATATTGTGTTACTATAACCCCTCCGTTGGCAGGATTAGTTACTAGTTTTATTAAAATATTATACTTTACTCATTCCTGGTGGCTCTGCTCACTTCCCCTGCCAAATCTCAGGACCTCAGGGCTTTCCAGAACCCTGACCCTCTGGTTGGTGAGGAAACTCAGAAAGCCCACTGCTAAGAAATAATCAAACGTACAGCTTCAGCAGTAAGAATGAAGCCCAGTCATGGTGGCACAGGTGGGGATGCTGCTGTGTAATGATGGAGACCATGTGAGAGGGCTCTGGGTTCACATCCTGGGTCTGCCTCAACACGATCAGAGTGCCTGTAATCCTGGCCGGCTGGGGCTGGGAGAGGATCGTGGCACAGAGACACTGGAGAGAGTGCATGCATGCACATGTGTACACCTTCTTCTCTCTTTCAGGAAATAAGTAAAATTTGGGGAAAACAATAGAACAATACCTGCCTTTAATTTTAGATTCATGTTCCTATGGTGGGAAGTTTACAATCTTTGGTGAGGGGGAAAATGATATTATCCTACCTCACAAAGAAGAAGAAAACATACTCCAGAAGGGTACCCGTGAGCATGACAGAGAGAAAAAGCAGGATCACAGAGATCCTGGTCCTATAAAACACACCCCCCAAATCCCACAACACACACCGAAGGAACTGGGGGACAGGATCCAAGTGACTGTCACACAAAGCATCACAGAGCTGAAGAGCCAGCCAGGGCTGGAGAAATCCTCCCCCTTGTCCCTCATTTGACAGAAAGCCCTGCCGTACTCTAAGGCACAAGGATGAGTTCTGGAAGCTTCACAGCTTAAATCTACCTCGCCCAATGGGTTATACATTGCCACATCATGCCCAAAGAGAGGGAGTGACCCTTCCCCGAGAGAGCACAGGGGGAAAGGGTGGAAGAGCTCTTCTCCTCTCCTGTGCACAGGAGGGAATTCGGTTCAATGCCATGGAGTCATAGAGCCTCCGACCTCCCCATCCCCAGGCAAGGATTCATTTTATGCTCAGTTCTCCAGGGCATGTGCTCAGAATTGGACCAAGGATAGGTGCAGGTTCAGAACAGAAGGTAGCTTCTGCCCTTGCCATTCTTACAAAGCTTAGAAATTTGTATATCAGGACCAGCAGATGACATAATGGTTACGTTACTGGATTCCCATGTAGTCAACCACGGTTTGAGTCCCAGACTTGGAGGCATGGTGCATGTGCATGCATGTCCAAAATCCTGAGAGGAGAATGGAAGGAAAGGGATTGTGGCATAGCCAACCCCCCAGGGGAAGATTTCTTGCTTTTTCTCTTTCTCTCTCTCTGGTAAAAATCATTTGGATGTCATGAATGTTACATAGATGCATATTATGTATGATTATGTGCATGTATGTATACACAGAGAGAATATAAACAGATTCTATTGTTACTTTTGCCATGAATTTTTAAAAATAATGGAAGGGCAGAAGTCTAAAGAGAACACAGATATACCTGGTGTATATTTTCATGGTTCCTAAATGATTTAAAGACCTAGATTAATTATTTCAAAAACAAAATGCAGGTATGTGCACATTTTTACAAAAGAATTATTTAGCTGAATTTGACTGCAAGAGAGCGCCCATCTGGCCGTATTCCTGTTAAACTGTACGGCATCTGTACACCCGTTTCAAGGTGCTTTTAAGTGAAAAAAGAGCATGACCCTTAATCCCATGTTACTTTGTTTAAAACAAACAAACAAAAAAGTGAACGATTCTCTCAATTAAACAACAGTCAGGGGACTTCATTAAAAGGCAGTAGAGTCTTTGTTTTTTAAAATATTAACTTTAAAATGTTAATAACTTGGGGGCCAGCAGGTGGTGTGGTGGATAAGGGTGCTAGATTCCCACATGGCCAACCATGGTTCAAGTCCTGGACCTGGTGGCTTGCTTTCTCACTTTCCCTTTCTCTCTCTCTCTCTCTCTCTCTCGTCAAATAAAAAAAAAAATATCAATAACAAATGGAAATAAATAAATAAATAATTCTTTAAAAAAATCTTTAAAAAAATGTTAATAACTTGGGCTGTAGAACCGACATCATCTGTATAAAAAATCAGAAGAGTAACA
>NW_006207406.1:413335-422813 GCF_000334495.1 Tupaia belangeri chinensis | reverse complement strand
CACTTAATATTACTCTATATTCTGCTAGGTATGGTACACAACTTACCTTTTAATCAACTGTAGCCAATTTGCTTATCACAGAATCTGAAATAAGAATACACTGGCTAAACCGGGTAACATAGCTGTCTTAAAATTTAACAAATCGACATAAAAAGGCCTTTGCAGACTCTGTACAATCTAATTTTAATGTGCACAAATTTATGGCCACATACAAAGTCTGTGCTTTTATAACCTTTAATCTAACTTCTAAAGACTCAGAAGTTGAGATCAGCAGATAGTGGAATGGTTATGTAGCTGGACTCCCATGTAGTCAACCATAGTTTGAGTCCCGGACCTGGTGGCTTAACCTCACATGTGTGTGCGTGCCCAAGATCCCTAGAGGAGAATGGAGGATAAGGGATTATGAGGTGGCCAACCACCCTGGGGGGTGATTTCTTGCTTTCTGTCTCTCTGACTCTCTCTGTCTTTCTGGCGAGCACATGCGCCCTATAGCAAAAACCTATCACCACCCTCCCCCAAAAAACCTTAAAAATTTAGAACCTATATTTGAATAGTATCTTGATAAGCAATTCCTTAACATTCACCCTGGTTAAACAGATGTCTCAGAACTCCTAGAAAAGGCACCGGCAGGAACTGCTTTACTCCCCAAACTACTTGGACAGAAATTGGGAGGAGTGAAAAGCATCTGCTGTGATCAATTTAATTGTTACTGGAGAAATTCAACAGTGCTTTTTTGACATCCACTGGACTCTCCTGGAGTTTCAGGAAAGTGTGGAGAAGATAGAATTCACAAACGCACATTTTAAAGACATGACTCATACACATTTGAATTTCTACATAAATTAAAATCTACAATAGTAAACAATAACATGTTTTATACTCAAAGTCATTACATGGCCCCCCAAAAGAAACTGCTTAAGGAAAACACGTATATGTACATATTATTTGAATTGTCTAATGATTTACTATTATGTTCATCATAGCATATCAATTAAAATTCATCAAGAGTCAAAATAAACAAATCCATTTACCTTTCCTGGTGTTTTTAAAATACATTTAACTTTCTCAATTACATTTGAAACATCCCCTGAATCTTTCAACTTCTTCCTGATGTCTTCTTCCAATTCTTCCCACTGGAAAGCACCTGTGGTGAAACCAGCACAAAAGGTTTTTCTATTAACCCAGGTGGTAAGAAAAATACATCTCTTATCATATATCCACACTCTCCTTATTATTATTCTTCCCATGTTTCTTTATCAAATATGTATCTTTATAATTACACTAAGACATTTAAATAGCTTCCACGTATTTTAAAAATTGGGCTTCCAGGGCCAGTAGTTGGCATGGTGGTTAAGGCAGTTGGATTCCCACACGGTCAACTGTGATTCAATCCCAGACTTGGTGGCTTGAAAAATCATGCTGGGCACGTGTGCATGTGTGCCCAAAATCCCAAGTGGAGAATGGAGGAGAAGGGACTGAGGCCTGGTCATCCCTCCTGGGAGGCGATTTCTCACTTTCCCTCTCTGTGTTTGTCCTCTCTGGTGAGCACATGCACCCAATGGCAAAAAAATAAATAAATAAATAAATAAGAAAACCTAGAATAAATCAAGAAAGATCAGTTTGCCATACTCTAAATTATTTCTTAAAACCCGAAGTCCACCTTCCTGGATGGATGTCACTTCTCCATCACGGGTGGTCAGTTAGTGAGAGTGAGAACAGCAGTGACCAGAAAATGAGTTTCCATGACAAGTGGTTCAAGCCAAAATTACTTTCCCTGGAGGTAGACGTGGTCTTGCTGAAGGTCAAATGACCTCATACTAAAGACGGAGAGTGGTGACTTCCATCAGGTAGAGAAATAAGCAGCAAAACAGAATGCGTTCAGCCTGTGCACTGTCAGGGCCAGACTGGAGTGTCTGGTAGCTAACTCCACAAAAGCAACCTGAGGTAAGGGGCCGATGATTCCCTCATGAGCTACGCGGCCACACCACTGGAGCCAAACCATCCCGCTGGCCTCTCCCTTCCCTTCATCCTAGTCCACTTCAAAGCCACCGCTCCTAGCCTCACTTCCCGTCTGTCTCCCACTCCCCTTTCCTCCCGTGTCTCACACATTCTGTGCTATTGTCACCAACAGCTGACCTTTCCCCCAGCACCCTTATCCCTCGGCCTGCAGCGGCTTCCTATCCCGCCTACCTCCTCCCTAACAGTCCTCGCCCCAACACAGCTACCCCATCATTCAAAGCTGCTAAGTATTCCAAAGCACCATCTGCTCACAGTATTCTGAGAAGTTATCCTCGTCTACCCACGGCATGTGGAGCGCCAGAAAGCGCAATGTGTACAGGTAGTCAGGAGACCCAGGTTCTAGTTTTATCTCCACCAGTAACTACCGGTATGGCTTTAAGTAAGTCATGTGACCTCCCTGAGTGATTTGAGATTCTCTGAGATTCTTTCTTCCTTCCTTTCTTTCTTTCTTTCTTTTTTAGAGAGATTTTTGCTACAGGGCACATGTGCTTGCCAGAGAGACAGAAAGAGAGAAATCACACCCCCAGAGGGGATGGCCATGCTGCAATCCCTTCTCCTCCATTCTCCTTTCAGGATTTTGGGCATGTACACACACGTGCCTGGCATGAGTTTCAAGCCAACAGGTCTGGGACTCAAACTGTAGTTGGCAACATGGGAGTCAAGGACTCTAACCACTACGCTACTTGCTGGCCTCAGGATCCTTTTCTATCTGCTCTCAATCCACTTCTTTTGATGTTTCTCTTCCTGTATCCAGCACTGTGTCAAACACCTTCCTGGATACTGGGGAGTGAGGAAGACACATAATAAACATTTACTGGACTAAGCAGATCAGGCATTTGCAACCAGTCTTTATGAACTAGAGTCAGAGCCAATGGGAAGGGCCCACTGTGTATCTAGTAGCCCTCGGGGCTCTGCAGCTGAGCCCTGGAGCACCTGGCACTCCCCTGCAGCCTTCCAACTTCTGGCCCTCACAACTACTACAGTACATCCTTGGGGACACTGGAGCCCTGAGATGCGGCATTTGCCATTTCCGTGGTGTAAATACTCCCGCCATGGCCACATGCAAGTTATCAAAATGACATTATGAAACCTGGGAATAGAGATTATAGACAGAATTGTACTCTCACAAGGTGGTGCTAGCTGGTTTCAGCATGCCATGGCTTCTTCCCACTTGTGCTAGCTCTTTTTCTGACTTCCCTGTTAGCTTCCCTAATCTATAAGAATTCTGTGCTTTTTATCTTCTTCCTGAACTAACGATTTTTCACCTTGGGGTCACATACTTTTCACAATCTGATAAACTCTTTGAATAGTTTCAGAAATGTTCTCTTCAGAAAATTCCACTTGTAGCCAACATTAAAGTCTGTATAAAAATGTCAGAAGTGGGACCAGCAGGTGGCATGGCTAAGGCACTTGACTCCCACATGGCCGACTGTAGTTCGCGTCCTGGACCCAGTGGTTTGAAACTCACATGAAACAATGTGTGCATGCATTTCCCAAAATTCCAAAAGGAGAATGGAGGAGAAAGAATTGTGACATGGATGTCCCTCCTAGGAGATGATTTCTTGCTTTCCCTCTCTCTGTCTCTGTCTCTCTCTCCCTCTCTAGCAACTACATGTGCTCTATGGCGAAAAACAAAAACAAAAACAAAAACCTTAAAAAACTATCAGGAGCAAAAAGAAGCTCTTACAAGCCGAGAGACCTAGATCAAAACTTTTACTCCAAGCTAGTGTCTTTCAGCCCTAGCTGTGCATTATACATACCTGGAGATCTGTTATAAAATGCCATTAGAGGAGGTTTCATTCCCAGCTCAATTAAATTAGAACTTCTGGGAGTGGGACCCCTAACATTGATGTGTTTTTAAAAGCTTCCCAGGTGACTCCTATGTGCATTAAGTGCTATTAATGACCACTGCCCTTCCTTTAGAAATTTCATCTATTATCAAAACTCGGGGTTAGTGGTATCCAGCAAACAGTAGTATTTTTGATTGTCTGCACTCCTGCAAGCTGAAGGAGAACACAGATACTGTCTCTGTTTTCTTTTAGTTAGGCTATATAAAAATAAAAGTTACATTAAGTAAAATTATATGGACTAAAGAACATCTAAAAGACATCTCCATCATGAAGATTACCCGAAAGCAGGAAGCATCGAGTAATCCCAGTACACAGGATTAGTAGTAGGTTAATCTCCACAGGTCCCTGATCTGTTTGAGAACGACCCGGAAAGGAACGATAACTAAAAATGAAAGTACGACTAACTGTTGGAGCCAGCAGGTGGCGTGGTGGTCAAGACGCTGGACTCCAACATGGCCGACTGTAGTTTGAGTCCTGAACCTAGCGGCTTGCTTTCTCACTTTCTCTCTCTCTCTCTTTGTCTCTCTCTAGTGAGCACATGTGCCCTACAGCAAATTAAAATAATAATAATGAATAAAACTAAATAAATAATCATTTTTAAAAAGACTGTTAAGTCCACACTAAGGATTGGGCTGTTTTCATCATTAGAAATGCTAATAAGATCATCTTTTGACACTTTTAGGTCCAAACACAGTAATTATCCTTAGGTTAGAATTTTTCTTTTTTTTCCCTTTATTTTTGTGTGTGTGGTAAAAAACAGTTAACATAAGATTTACCCTAATAACAAAATTATAAGTGTATCATACAGAATTGTTAATAATAGGCACAGTATACATCTGATCTCCAGAGGTTTTTCATCTTGCAGTACTGCTTGGATTTTCTCAAAGCACTTACTTTATTTAGACTCTCAGAGAGCACAGTATTCTTTTTTTTTTTTTTTTTTTGGAGAGATTTTCACTGTAGGGTGCGTGCGCTCGCCAGACAGACAGAGAGAGACATAGAGACAGAAAGCGAGAAATCACCCCCCAGGGGGGATGGTCACGCCGCAATCCCTTCTCCTCCATTCTCCTCTCGGGATCTTGGGCACGCACGCACACGCGCCCGGCGTGAGTTTTAAGCCACCGGATCTGGGACACGAACCGCGGTCGACTACGTGGGAATCCAGCGACATAGCCATTACGCTAACTGCTGGTTCCCAGAGAGCACAGTATTCTCACGTACACTAGGCTGTGTTTTGTACAGTGCAGAAAAGAGCATGCCCCAGAGTAAGGCCCAGCACTGGTGGATACCGTGCAAACCGAGGAGGAAAGCTCCTTTCCAGTCATCTACTCCGGCAGCATTTCATTACGTGACGTGAAATTCCAAGGGCCATCGCTGGCAGGAAGAGCTCAAAGCTAAATTCTTGAGGCTCTTAGGAGCACTTCAGTTCCTAACCATCTGAGATCATGTGACACAGGAATTCGGAAGTATCAGGCTGTATCAAGTATTATAAGAATGCTACAACCGAATGCCATGGGAGGATTACTCCAAGAAGACCAGGAAACTGGCAGCCTCACTTTCCAGATTACTCCCTCTCCTTGGCCAGTAAGTGCCGACAAGCCACGCAGCATTTGCAGTTATCTAATAGGAAATTTACACAGAGGAACCAGACACACCGCATCTGGTTATGCAAAAAGTCAAGTAAGAAATAAACTGGAATCCTATACATAGATTATAAAATGCCAACTGGACTTTTATCCAGGTCTCTCCCACTCCTAAATACAGAACCAAACACCCACGATGACATACTACATACAGTTTCAAATTCCTAAAGGTAAAAAAAAAACGTATTTTATTGAAAGATAATTTAGACAAATTTATTCTTTATAATTTGGCACATTTTAGATTTAAAAAAATTGTTTGCTATAGAGGGTGTATGTTTGCTGGAGAGACAGAGCAACAAAGAGAGAAAATGAGTAAACATCCCCAGAGGGGATGGCCTCACCACAATCCCTTCTCCTCCATTCTCCTCTTGGGATTTTGGGGCACACACAGACATACCTATAGTACTTTCCAAGCTACCAAGTCTCAAACGCATGCTCAGCCACGTGGATCCAGCTGCCCTAACACTATGCCACTGGCTGGTCCTAATATGGCTCATTTTTAACAAGTATTTTATCTAGAAAGAATTGAGACATTCTTTATTATTTGGTTCATTATAAAAAGAAAAGACAAAAAAAGGCCCAGCCTCTGTGCAACAGTCAGTATTACACCAGACCACAGAGATGGAAGCCACATGCCAACCACGGTTCGAGCTCCTGGCCTGGTCAACGTAAAAACACATGGGACATGTATGTGCATGTGCAAGATGCTAGCAGGCTGGAGGACTGGGGGACTGGAGGAGTGGGACTGCAGTGTGAGCAAGTCCCATGCAGGGGGCATCCTCCTGTCTCCTGCGTGTACACAGGCACTCTATCATCAATTAAAAGGAAAGAAAGGATCGGAGGTAGGTTTACGATGATATTCAGTTCACATTTGCATGGGGTAAATATTCCTGAGCACACCATGTCACAAATGCTTGCTCCACAATACCAACCCAACCGAGGTGTGAAGACAAATACCCCTCTCCTGTGCAGGTCCCTAACACAGCCCCTAGGTGGGCCAGTGCATCTGGAAAGAGACCACTGCACAACTGTGTCTTAAAACTTACATGTTCAGGGCCAGCAAGTGGTATAGTGGTTAAGTACAAGGCACTCCCACATGGGTGGCCATGGTACCAATATTTGCTATCTTATTCTCTCTCTCTCTCTCTCTCTCTCTCTCTCTGGCGAGCACATTCTTCTTAAGGTAAAAACCTCTAATACAAATTGCCTCTCACAATACTTGTGTTCTAGGGACCATCAGGTGGTGTGGTGGTTAAGTGGTTAAGATACTGGACTCGCACATGGCCGATTGAGGTTCAAGTCCCAGATCCTGTGGCTTGAAAATCATGCTGGACCTGTATGTGTATATGCCCAAAGTCCAAGGAGAAAAATGGAGAAGAAAGGAATGTGGTGTGGCCGTCCCCTCTGAGGAGCGATATCTCACTTTCCCTCTCTCTGTGTCTGTTTCTCTCTCTCTCCAACAAATGCATATGCCCTATGGCAAAAACCTAAAAACAAAACAAAACAAACTTGTATTCTAGTCAAAGGTTATAAAATGTTCACAATACAAAACAAAATGAACAAGTGACAAAACCCCCAAGTTTGGCCCCTTTAGTGAAATCTCCGAGAAAAATGTAGTTTTAAAATACTTGATTTGATTTAAAACAAACAAACAAACAAACAAACAAAACCTATTCACGAAGACTAGAAGGTAAAACAGAACTATTATCTTTTGCTAGAAGACTCTGGGTGATTATTTTTCCCTTGTAACATATTTTCTGCATTTTTAAGATTTTGCTGTGCAAATAAAGCTTTAATGTCTTTTTAAAATAGCTTTAACTTTTGCTTGAGTCAAAGATTATAATCTGTACAGAAAGAAAGAATAAGCAATAGGTTCCTGCAGAACCAGTTATTTCTCCTTTCCAATCAGCACCAAGATCTTCCTGGTCAGTGGCCTGTGCTCCTGCCCACACCTGGCACCACCTCTGGTCTTGGTCACGATGTACCAGGAGAGCAGAGCAGATGCGAACAGCTGTGGTCAGGTGTAGAAGCTGGGACTCGGAACTGGCTGAGGGCCGGCAGGTCAGCAAGCTCGCCATCCCACCATGCCCCTCTGTCCTCTAATCCCCCTTCCTGCTTTGCTTCATTCTACCCAACTGCCAAGCACCCGCTTTCCCCTACATCAGGCAGGGGACACATCAGGGCACTGTGATTCCCAGCTCCAAGAGCCCAGCACCCGGCAGCCTCTTGCAGTTCATTTTGAATTTGTGCCTCTGAGGCTCTGGGCTGAATCCGAGGCCCTCATTTGCTGGTTGTGGCTGGTCCCCAGTCCTTCCAAGAGCATCAGCCTCCCGTGGGAGACTGCTGGGAAATGCAGCATCCCTGCCCCACCCCAGGCTTACTAATTCAGAACCTGCACATTAGCAAGATCCCATGTGATCTGTAAGCACTTTAGGGCTGGAAAAGTACTGGTCTAGATGATGAAGGAAAAGCGGCTGCACCACTCACGATACGGATCCTGGCGTTCCTGAGGCTAATTGCCAGCCCTGGGTCCCCTCACTGGGCTTCTATCTCGCCCACAATACTCCATCCTGCACCATCAGCAGAAACGAGCCTTTCTTGTTTTGTTTTTAAGTGTTTGCTATATGGCGTGTGTGCTCACCAGAGAGAAACAGACAAAAAAGAGAAATCATCCCCGAGGAGATGGCCAGGCCGCAATCCCTTCTCCTCCATTCTCCTTTTGGGATTTTGGGCATGCACGCACACGTACCTGGCATGTTTTTCAAGCATCTGGGGCGCAAACTGCACAGCCAGTCGTGTGGCATCTAGTTGCCTTAGCCTCCACCTGCTGGCCTGAGATGAGATTTCTTTTTTTTTGGAGAGGTTTTTGCTATAGGATGCGAGCGCTCGCCAGAAAGACAGAGAGAGACAGAGAGACAGAAAGGGAGAAATCACCCCCCAGGGGGATGGCCATACTGCAATCCCTCCTCCTCCATTTTCCTCTCAGGATCTTGGGCACGCATGCACACACATCCGGCGCGAGTTTAAGCCACCGGGTCCGAGACTCAAACCACAGTCGACTACATGGGAGTCCAGCGATACTGAACACAGCCATTACGCTATCTGCTGGTCTCGAGATGAGGTTGCTAAAGCCCAGTCTGCTCACACTCAGAGCCCTAACACAGCTGCTGAAGATAGTAAGAATGGCTGCCACGGGCCTGGCCAGCCCACCTCCTACCAGCCATGCCCTCCCACTCCATGTTCCAGCATGGGATAAACCTGTGGTCCCTGAAAACAGCAGGACCAAGGATAACGTTTTATTTTAAGACTGACTGGGTTGTCAGAAAAGTCATGATATATTTTCCTAAGGTTTTCTATGCAAAAAATGCATCATGACTTTTCTGGTGACACAATATTTATTTTTTTGAAAAAGATTTTTGCCATAGGGCACATGCTCTCGCCAGAGTGAAAGAGGGACAGTGAGAGGGGAAGTGAAAAATCAGCCTCCAAGGAGATGGCCATGCAGCAATCCCTTCTCTTCCATTCTCCTGGGATTTTAGACACGCACGCACACACACCCACCATTAGTTTCAAGCCCCTGGGTCCAGGACTCACACCGTGGTCAGTCATGTGGGAGTCCAGCACCTTAACTACCACACCACCTGCTGGCCCCCAGGGTTACATTATCAATGAAATTTTCCTCAGTATATTAATCTCTCTCAAATGGTATCAGAATAAAACTTGTAATAATTAGTGACTCTGGGGATGAGATCTGGGGTATAAAGAGAACTTTTCATCTTCTTTCCTCTTTCTCTCCATCCTCATGTATATGTTTTCTGAGTGTATAATTCTTTTTTTTTTTTTTTGGACAGGTTTCACTTTGTCATGACCTTCCTGTCTTGCCACCTAGGAAGCTGGGACTACAGGTACCTGCCGCCACGCCTGGCTTTGAGGGTGGGCTGAGCATCAACCCAGGTCTCCCACGTG
>NW_006207406.1:396533-413304 GCF_000334495.1 Tupaia belangeri chinensis | reverse complement strand
CTGCTGAACAGCACCATTGACCAGCGCGCTACCACAGCTGGGGCTGCGTGCACTCATTTTGCAGGTAGAAGGAAAAAATCGCCCTCTGTGAGGAAGCGAGGCAGTTTCCATTACGAGATTCATCTTGCTCTTTACTGCTACCACATCAAAGAAGATCCAACTGACTTCAAAGTGTTCATGTGCTTTGAAACTATTCAAAGGACTGTGGGAAACTTGCTGAATAATTCATATAATTTCAACCGTATTATCATCAAAAAGAAAGCCTAACACATTCTTCGCGTTTCTTTACATGTCATTAAAAAACATTTTTTCCTTTCAACATGTAAACACTTTAGTTTTTCAAAATTATTCTTAAATCTGAAATGTGAAACTCTCAGTTTAAACACTAAAATCTGTAACACTAAATGCAGTCCTAACTGGCGGCCTTATTCATATGGTAATTCCCGGCTACTAGTGCTTACTCCTTAATTCAGCTGAAACTTACAGGGACTCCGCCATGTTGGAGGAGCTTGTGGGCTGGATGGGTGCTTATCTGTACTGTCCCAAACCAGCACTCATGACCTTCCACCAAATTCTACTCAATATTCACATAAGCTGGCACACTAACTATACTTTTCCAATTATAACTTAAATTTTAAAATGCAAGATTATATAACCACAACCCAAATGGAAAAACTATTCTTATTTTTTTTTTCTGGAGAGATTTTTGCTACAGGGCGCGTGCATTCGCCAGAGAGGCAGAAACAGACAGAGAGACAGAAAGCGAGAAATCACCCCCAGGGGAGACGGTCATGCTGCAATCCCTTCTCCTCCATTCTCCTCTCGGGATCTTGGGCATGCACACACAAGCGCCCAGCGTGAGTTTAAGCCACCGGGTCCGGGACTCGAACTGCAGTAGACTATGTGGGAGTCCAGCGACATAGCCATTACACTAACTGCTGGTCCCACTATTCTTATTTTTTAATGTCAACCACTTGAATAAACATTGCCGCAAAATCTCTTAACTATATGAGATAATACTTGTTTCTGCATTAGTAAACCTTCATAAACTTATCTGTTCCATTTTAAAGTCTAAAAACAGATTATAAATGTTTCTCCAGACACATTCCAGAGAGGGAGTGACCTTAACTTCATATTTCATCAGTACATGATTCCAAGCAGCAAAAGAAAATTAAAGAAGAGTCAGGCTAGTCCTGTGGCCTAGTGGTTATAGGAACCGGAACTCACGTGGCTAACCATGCATTTTAATCCTGGTCCTGGCCAGGTTCTGTGTGTGCCCCAAATCCCAACAGGTTAAAGAAATGGCAAAGAAGGCATGACTATACCCAACTGGAGGGCACTTTCTCCTTCCCCTCTCTCTTTAACCCTGTTTCTCTCTGACAAATGTATGTCCCTCTAGCAATAAAAATATAAATTAATAAAGAAAATAAATAAGTCATTAGAAAATTTATATTTAGATGCTTACTTTAAAAATGATCTTATGGTGACCAGCAGATGGCGTAATAGTTACATCACTGGATTCCCACGTAGTCGACTGTAGTTTGAGTCCCGGACCTGGTGGCTTAAACTCATGCCGGCGCGTGTGCGTGCGTGCCCAAGATCCTGAGAGGAGAATGGAGGAGAAGGGATTGCAGCGTGGTCATTCCCCCTGGGGGGTGATTTCTCGCTTTCTGTCTCTCCGTCTGTCTCTGTCTTTCTGGCAATCGCACGCGCCCTAGAGCGATAACCTCACCAAAAAAAATAAATAAATAAAAGCATTTTATGACCCAGCCACGGTGGCACAGGTGGAGGGCACTGCTGCATGTTACCAGAGCCACATGGGAAAGCCCCAACTCCAGATCCCAGGGCAACCTGAACGCGCCAAGTGTACACACAAGCACAGCCATGATCCTGGCTGGAAGGCTGGCGGGCCATGTCACAGCAAAAGGTGGCCCTGTTGGAGTACCTGTCTTTCTCCCTCTCAAAATAAACACAAATAAAAATAATTTCACATCAATTCTTTCTCCTTCTTATATGGGACACAGATGTGAGACCTTCAACTCATTTACTAAAATGAATCAAATAAAATTTCTATTCTTCTGGTTATAATTGCTACTTTTTAATTAGTTTGTTTATTACTTTGCTACAGGGTGTTACACTCACCAGATACAGAGAAAGAGGGAAAGTGAGAAATCACTCCCTGGGGGAATGGCTATACCACAATCCCTTCTCTTCCATTCTCCTCTTGGGACTTTGGGTGCTCACACACACGCACCTGTAGGGATCTTCAAGTCTTCAGGTCTGAGACTCGAACCACAGTCAGCCATGTGAAAATCCAGGACCTTAACCACCACACTATCTGCTGCCCCATTACTGAGTTTTTAAAAGGATAAGTAGAAAAATCATAAACTGAATCTTAAAACAGAGTAAGGGAAGAAGGGCAAAGTCTAAGACAGCCATGATCAAACTTAATCAGATCTCAGCCTGAATTAAGCTGAAACATTGAATTCTAGCTCCTCTAGTGAGCAATCTCTCTCCTTTATCCTCTCCAAAATCTGAATCAAACCAAAGACTGATTACCTCAGTTTTAGGTGTAGACACCTGATTTCACATATCCTTGGAAAATTGTTTTAAGTTATATTTTTTATTTTTAAAAGTTAAAATAGACAATAAAGTCCTACATTTCATAGTTTGGATTAAAAAAATTACATACTCAGTAGGAGATGGTTTTTACAAGTAGATTAAAATCTCATGACAAGGATAATAAGCATGTGCCAAGATGTTCTACATCACAGGAACTGTAAACCAAGCTACAGTGAAAGACTACACCCAATAAGACAGTGACTATTCTGCCAGTCCACCCCCCATAAAAAGCCCAAAGTAACAAGGTTGGCAAAGAATCTTTGTGCACTGTTGACAGGAATAAAAGATAGCACAGCCACCATGAAAAACAGTATGGCAGTTTCTTTAAAAAAAAATTTAAGGGCCAGAAGGTGGTGTAGTGGTTGAGGCACTAGATTCCCATGGTTCAAGTCCCCAGCCCAACAGCTTTGAAAAGCACCCTGGGCACGTATGTGTGCATGCCTTAAAGCCCAAGAGGAAACTGGAGGAGGAGGGACTGTAGTATGGCCATCCCCCCAGGGAGCAATTTTTCACATTCCCTTTCTCTGTCTCTCTTTGGTGAGCTCATGTGCCCTATGGCATAAATAAAAACAAAAACCAACAAAAAAATTACAAATAAGGACCAGCCAGGTGGCATGATGGTTAAGGCAGTTAGATCCCACGTGGCTGACTGTGTGGTTCAAGTCCCAGGCCCAGTGGCTTGCAAACACATGCTGATGCAAGTCTGTGTGCCCTCCTGAGAGGAGAACGGAGGAAAGGGGATTGCAGTGTGGCCATGCCCCCCCCGGGGTGTGTGTGTGTGTGTGTGTGTGTGCGATTTCTCACTTTCCCACCCTCTGTCTCTCACTGGAGAGCACACATGCCCTAAAGCAAAACTAAAATTTAAAAATAAAATGCCCATATGATCTAGCAATTCCACTTCTGGAAATACACCCCAAGGAACTGAAAGCAGGATCTCCAAAATAAGTATTTGTACATCCACGCTCTCAACAGCACTGCTCACAACAGCCAGGACAGCGGAAACACCCTGTGCCCACCAGCCAGGGCGTGGATAAACACAGGGCGCAGATGCACAGCGCCACATCCCTCGGCTTCAGGAAGGGGAGCCTGACATATGCGATGGCTTAGGTGAAACCCTGAGGCATTATAGGAAGTGAAAGAACCAGTCACAGATAGACAAAAACCGCGTGATCCCACGTGCAGGAGGCACTGAGGGTCGTCGAAATCACAGAGACAGAAAACAGCACGGTGGCTGTCTGGGGGAAGGGGAAATGGAGAGCCAGTGTTTACAGGAAATGGTTTCAGTTCTATGAGATGCCGAGCTCGTGTGTGTCTTCTTAATATACAACATTAAGTATGCATTTAATACACTGAACTCTATACTAAAACATGGCTAAGATGGCAAATTTTATGTTAGGTATATTTTACCACAATAAACAAAAAAAAAACTGGTGGAGAAAAAAGGCAAATAAATTTGTAAGGAAGACAGAAGCTTGGGCCAGTTCCCACAAGTGAAAGAAATATTCCATGTATAAGCTGCACCTCAGAAACTAGGATGAGGATAAATGTAACATTACCCAGTCCTCTTGAGGGCTCGCATATTTCATTTCAGAAGTGTTAAGAGGGTGTGAGCAACCGAAACCATGGCCAAGATACCTGAATAAATGAAGCGCAGAATGTCTGACAAACAGGAGCAGAAGAGGACGTCCTTCACGATGACGCGCAGGGGCGGGTTGCCTGAGGACTCCTGGCTAGCACCTGGAAACGTGGCGTCTCGGTTTACAGCAAAGAGGTCCTGGGTGGTGTGGATGATGCTGGCGTCCTGGATGTCGCTGGGACTCTTCACATTGAAAAGCAGCATGAACACGTGGCTGACGGCGCAGAGCACGATCTTGTGGGCCTCGACCACGTCCTTCACGTCTGGATGGTAGAACACCACGTCCACACACTGGCAGCAGGACAGCAAGCTGTTTAAGTCGGAATTGTAATGGGATGCTTCAGCCTTTAGGACAGGCATTTTTTCTGTTTCAAAAGATAAAAATGAAAATAATAAACGCCGCTTTAAAGTCCTTGGACCCAATGATTTCAAGTTTACTTTAAACACAACCAAAATAATATTTTAAAATGACAGTGGTTGAATCATAAGAAATTGCCAATATTGGGACCAGTAGATGGCGTAATGGTTACGTTGCTGGACTCCCACATAGTCGACGCGGTTTGAGTCCCAGACCTGGTGGCTTAAACTCATGCTGGGCAGGCATGCGTGTGTGCGTGCCTAAGATGCCAAGAGGAGATGGGAGGAGAAGGGACTACAGTGTAGCCATCCTCCCCTAGGGGATGATTTCTCACTTTCTGTCTCTCTGCCTATCTCTGTCTCTCTATGAGCACATGTACCCTATAGCAAAAATTTCTTTTAAAAGAAAAAGAAAGAAATTGCCAATACTGAACTACTTTAACCTACAAAAGAATAATTCTGTAAAGCTCAACCTAATTTAGGAACATGTATAAACAAATTACTGAGGGATTGACGAATTTTATAAGATACACAAACACAAATACTATGTTTACATTTTACACAGTAAATATAAAACCTACTAACAACACGAACAATAAAATAACATTTTTCATTATATGGGTGTCCCAAAATAATATACTCCTGTTAATACTGAACTTCACCCTTCTGTTATCATTATTACTTCTGCCTGACAGAAAATACAGCCTGGGATAAGTTCTGAAGTCCTCTCTCTCCTGGGGCAGGAAGTGAAGGTGGAAGGTGCTTTTTAAATCCTGCAACTTCCCCAAGTCAGGAACTCTATGGTTTGAAACCATCCTGACCATTCTACTTTGATCCTAAAAGTAGTATTCTTCCCCTAGTAAAAAGTGCTTCCCAGAATTAGGCTTTCCCACTCAGTACACCTCCTCCAAGTGTTCACTGTCCTCCGTAACTTCCCAAAGGATGTGACGTTCCATTCACGAGTCTGATCTCCAACAAAGAGACGCTAGCCCTGGATCAATGCAGAGTACACACACCGTGCCCTTACAGAGACTCCCCGTAAAATGTCTGCAGTCACATTTTTTTTTTTTTTTGAGAGGTTTTTGCTATAGGGCGCCTGTGCTTGCCAGAAAGACAGAGAGACACAGAGAGACAGAAAGCGAGAAATCACCCCCCAGGGGGGATGGCCACACCGCAATCCCTTCTCCTCCATTCTCCTCTCAGGATCTTGGGTACCCAGGCACACGTGCCCGGCAAGAGTTTAAGCCACCAGGTCCGGGACTCGAACTGTCGTTGACTACGTGGGAGTCCAGCAACATAGCCATTACGCTAACTGCTGGTCCCTGCAGTCACATTTGGATCCAACACAGCTGAGGGAAGGGACAGTTGTGAATTCAACCTTCTTTAGCAATGAAGATCCTCTATTCTAACAGCCAATGAGGCTATTAAAGAAGGTAGTGACGAGGTACTTTGGAGGCCGGGTTCTCCCTGCAAGGATCCTGTTCCGGCCCCTTTTTACTGCCTGTGGCATGCTCACAGAACCTTAAATGCTGGGAACTGTCTGGAGGCCACATGCCCAGAGCCCAGGATCCGGCCATGGAACAAGGCAGCCCCGGAACAAATGTAAACCCACACTGCTTCGTCCCAGGCTCTGGGGCTATGCAGCATGTGGTACCTCGAGCTTTCTTAACAGAAGGGGACAAGAAGCCCTGTGAAAGCTGAGACTGCATTCCTTGAAAGGACACTTTTAAAGGCCCAGACCCCCATATCAGTAGTGACCCCAGGCAGAAAACCAGACCCCTATATCAGTAGTGACCCCAGGCAGAAAACCACTTATGAAATTTCTTTCACTGCTAAGTGACATGAACTGTTTTGCTTTCTCCAAGGCACTGGTATGTTTTCAGTTCTTGATCAGTAAGAACTGAAAACTATCCAGTGAGCTATATTACTTATTCCTCCCCACCTTCTGTCCAGTGAGCTATATTACTTATTCCTCCCCACCTTCTGTCCAGCGAGCTGTATTACTTATTCCTCCCCACCTTCTGTCCAGCGAGCTGTATTACTTATTCCTCCCCACCTTCTGTCCAGCGAGCTGTATTACTTATTCCTCCCCACCTTCTGTCCAGCGAGCTGTATTACTTATTCCTCCCCACCTTCTGTCCAGCGAGCTGTATTACTTATTCCTCCCCACCTTCTGTCCAGCGAGCTGTATTACTTATTCCTCCCCACCTTCTGTCCAGCGAGCTGTATTACTTATTCCTCCCCACCTTCTGTCCAGCGAGCTGTATTACTTATTCCTCCCCACCTTCTGTCCAGCGAGCTGTATTACTTATTCCTCCCCACCTTCTGTCCAGCGAGCTGTATTACTTATTCCTCCCCACCTTCTGTCCAGCGAGCTGTATTACTTATTCCTCCCCACCTTCTGTCCAGCGAGCTGTATTACTTATTCCTCCCCACCTTCTGTCCAGCGAGCTATATTACTTATTCCTCCCCACCTTCTATCCAGCGAGCTATATTACTTATTCCTCCCCACCTTCTGTCCAGAAAGCATTTAAGGGCCCAAGGTTTTGCTATGTAACAAATGTTTCTCCTTTCACTTTGCACACTATGAAGTTCAAAGCCAAGTGTATGTCATTTATGATCTATGTATCTGCCTTTTAAAAAAACTGCAAATGAGGATCAGCAGATGGCATACTGGTTACGTAACTGGACTTTCACGTAGTCAACTGTGATTCAAATCCTAGATCCAGTGGCTTTAAACTCACACTGGGCATCTGTGCATGCGTGCCCAAGGTCCTGAGAGGAGAATGGAGGAGAAGGGATTGTGGCGTGGCCATCCCATCAGAGGATGATTTCTTGCTTTCTGTCTCTGTCTCTCTGGTAAGCATACTTCCAAAAGGATGACAGCAGAGGGCAGAGCGGTTATGTCATTAGACTCTCACATGGCCAACAGCAGTTCGGGACTATGCCTAAGGGGCTTGAAACACACTGGGCGCTGTGTGTGCATGCCCAAGATCCCAAGAGGAGAATGGAAAAGAAGGGAATGTGGTGTGGCCATAACCCCAGGAGTGATTCCTCACTTTCCCTCTCAGTGTTTCTCTTTCTCTCTCTCTCTCTGGTGAGCACACATGCCCTAAGGCAAAAACCTCTACCAAAAACAAACAAACAAACAAACAAAAAATCCAAAGTAAATTGGTCCAATAGAGTACTTACTAACCTACTATTCCTATCACAAAATTACACACACAAAAAATCTGGTAATAGTTGAGGCAACTGTATTTATTTATTTATTTATTTATTTTATTTTTTGGAGAGATTTTTCACTATAGGGTGCGTGAGCTTGCCAGACAGAGAAACAGAAAGCAAGAAATCACCCCCCAGGGGGGATGGCCATGCTGCAATCCCTTCTCCTCCATTCTCCTCTCGGGATCTTGGGCACACACGCACACGCGCCCAGCGTGAGTTTTATGCCACTGGGTCCGGGACGCGAACCGCAGTCAACTACGTGGGAGTCCAGCGACATAGCTATTACGCTAACTGCTGGTTCCCGCAACTGTATTTATTTTTATTGCAGTTTCCTCTAACCTGGAATTAAGAACTTTTAAAAGAATGATACAATGAGCATACATGTATCCTCCTTAAATCCAGCAATCAGCAGCCTGCTATTATTTTTGCCTTAGCTCTAGACAGACACGCACATGCACAGAGCCATTTAAAAAAATAAGCTGCAGTCATTAGCAAACTTTGGCTCCAAAACACTTTCACATTCATCTAAAAATAGTAACAGTCTGCTATACTCACTGTATCATTACCATACTAAAAATTAGTAAGATTTCCAATATCATCTCATTTCCAGTCTACTTTAAATTCTACCCAAGTGTTCCAAGAACATCTTTCAGATGTTTTTATTGACCCAGAATCCAAGCAGGGTTCTTGTCCTGCATACGGTAGCTATTTCACATTACACCGTGGTCTACAACAGTTCTGCATCACACATGCCATTTTTTAAAAATTAATTATTTAATTTATTCATTCATTTACTTTAACTTGACCAGAGAGAGATGAGAGAGAGAGGAGAGAGAGAAAGTGAAAGTGAGAAAGCAAGCCTCTAGGTCCAGGACTCGAGCCATGGTTGGCCATGTGGGAGTGTCCAGCACCTTAACCACCACCACACCACCTGCTGGTCCCACACACGCCATTTTTAAGAATCAATAGTTTAGACTTCAAGACAACTTGCAGATGTGGTCCCAGTCCCACCCACTTCAGTCTCATCTGGGAAGTTTTTGAAAGCAGACGCAGGACCCTTGCCCAGGTGTACTGAATCAGAACGTCAGGTAGGTCCTGAGCATGCTCAGACTTGAGAAGAACCGCTCCAAGGCCCGTAAGGAATGATCGGCAACAAATAACTGCTGAATGTCAGGACGTGGGGAGTAACCGCACCTGGCTGTTCAAGCTGAGGCGGTCTAATTCCATGAAAGGAGTTGCTCATTTTCCTTTTCTTCATCTTCTCACTTGTCTTCTGATTTAAGGCTTGAATCATAAAGTACTCCAACTACAACGAGAATCAAATTTTAACTAAAGGTCCAACAACATTATACATCTGACGTGATTATCTGTACTCCAAATCACAGTCACCATTTTTTTTTTTTTCGCTATAGTGTGCATACACTCACCGAAAAGAGAGAGAGAGGGAAAGTGAGAAATCACCCTCAAAGGGGAATGGCCACTCTGCAATCGTTTCTCCTCCATTATCCTCTCGGAACTTGGGGCACGCGTGTATGCACACATGCACACACACACACACACAACTCACGCCCAGCATGAGTTTCAAGCTTCCGGGTTCGGGACTTGAATGAGGTCAACCATGTGAGAGTCCAACACCTTAACCACTACACCACCTGCTGGTCCTGATGTCAAATGTTTTTAATGTCAGCACCATATATATGTACACATTAACAAACACTAATAAACAACATTTTTTTAATTAAAAAAATATGTCTAGTGGGCCAGCAGGTAGCATGGACGTTAAGGTGCTGGATCCCACATGGCCTATTCTGCAGTTCGAGTTCCGGACACGGTGGCTTGAAAGACCAAAAAGGCGCACAAGTATGTGTACCCAAAATACCAGGAGGAAAATGGAGAAGGGACTGTGGCATGGCTATGCCCCCTGGGGGATGATCTTTCACATTCCTACTCTCTCTCTCTCTGTCTCTCTTCAGTGAGTGCATGCAACCTGTAGCAAACATCTAAAATTAAACAGGCAAAAAGAATGTCTAGTGAAGATTATGCCATGCCTAAGCATAAACAGACTACCCATTTATAAAGGAACTGTTTATTCTCTCAAGTAATCAAGCAAGCCAAGCACTACAGCTGCATGGCTGTCAATAATTTTCCTAGTAGGCAACCACTGCAGTTAATACCAGTGAAATTCACGGCACAAACAGATCTTGCTCGGTCTTCAGATATTCCTATCAGCTAGGAAAATCCCTTTGTTCTCTTAAGCAAATTTCTTTGAAATCAGTCCTTTTCTTTACAAATTAAAAATCTCATCCACACATACTTACATAGCCCCAGGCCTGTGCCCTACATTGAGTCTCAGGTATAAAGCACCAAATGGAAGGGACAGCAGGTGGCGGTGGTTAAGGTGCTGGACTCCCACATAGCCGAAAGCAGTTCAAGTACCAGGCCTGGCTGAGAATCACATTGGGCGTGTCTGCATACGTGCCCACAATCCTGAGAGGTGACTAGAAGGAAGGGATTGTGTCATGGCTGTACCCCCGGAGGGTGATTTCTCACTTTCCCTCTCTCTCTGTCTCTCTCTAGCAACCCCACATAACTTATGGCAAAAACTTTTTAAAAAAAGGCACAAATGTAGGTACACCTACCACATACCTAAATATTTAAACATTGATAATCAAGGGAACAAACTGTTACACAAAAGATATTCTAGAGGGTCATGAGGGGCCAACAGGTGGCATGGTAGTTAAAGCACTGGACTCCCACACAGTAAACCACAGTTCAAATCCTAGACCTAGTAGCTTGTTTTCTCATTTATTTTCTCTCATTCTCTCTCCCTCCCTCCCTCTCTCTCTCTCTTTCTCTCTCTCTCTCTCTCTCTCGTGTGTGCACACATGCCCTATAAAAAATTAAAATAATAATAATAAATTAAATTTAAAAAAGATAAGATATTCCAGCACCGGTGGGGTGGTGGTTCTGAAAGCTGGATCTCGCATGGCTGACTGCATGACTGGAGTCCTGGACCTTGACAACTTGAGAAACATACCAGGAGTGTGTGGATGTGTACCTAGAATCCAGAAAGGAGGAATGGAAGAAGGGATTGCAGTGTGACCATCCCACACAGGGGTTCTTTTTCACTTTGTCTGCTGTCTGCCCCCCCATCTCTCTCTCTCTCTCTGTGGTGAATGCCTCTTTTAGCCAGTAAAATATAATATACATTCTATACTCTTGCTTTGACAAAAGTATCATCCTCAAAGCATGCAGCCCAGATTTAGATTAAAATTTGCAGGCTCTTCAGAAATCTGTGTAACACAGGGAGAGCTGGCCCCTAACTCCTGGACTCTAAGAGGACCCCTGCCCCAGCCTAAGCCTGGAGGAGCAGACCTCCCCTAGCAACGCAGAACACCTTCAGGAGAATGAGCCCAGGAGAGAGGCCTGCCTGCACAGCCCCCTGAAGTAGACTCGGGACCACTGGCCACAGAATTCGGGGGTCTCAGGACCAGCAATTAGCATAATGGCTATGTTGCTGGACTCCTATGTAGTCGACCATGATTCGAGTCCCGAACCTGGTGGCTTAAACTCACACCCGGTGCGTGTGCCTGCATGCCCAAGATCCCGAGAGGAGAATGGAGAAGAGATTGCGGCGTGGCCATCCCCCCGGTGGGTGATTTCTCACTTTCTGTCTCTATGTCTCTCTCTGTCTTTCTGGTGAGCGCACATGCCCGATAGCAAAAACCTCTCAAAAAAAGAAGGGAAAAAAAAAAGTATTCGGGGGTCCTGGGTGATGGTGCACAGCCACAGCCCTGTCCATCAGACCTTTCTGTGAGGCTGGGACTGCTCTGTAACGCCTGCACCGTGCAACGCAGCAGCACCGGCACGTGTCACTGCGGAGCACCTGAAATGTGGCTAGAGTGCTTGAGGGCCGGAATTTTGTCTTGTTTTATTTGAATTGGTTTAAACAGCCACATGTGACTAGAGGCTGCCATTCGGGGTGGTGCAACTCTAGAAAGGGGGTGCCAGCTGCAGCAGGGCACCTCCCCGTGGCTCCATCTACTTGTGCCCTGTGGGGATCCTGGAACAGGGTCAAGGAGGCCTAAGGCTCCCGAACCATTCTCCAAACAAATGAAACTAAATCCAATGAGTGACACCATCCAATCAAGGAAACCAAAGCATCTTTCTTTCCCCAACGTCCTGGGTATTTCAGGGAAATGCATGCTTCCTGACCAAATGAAGTGTTTTTCTTTTCTAAACCACAACATAGGGCCGGCAGGTGCTCTGGTGGTGAAGGCACTTCTAAATGGCCGACCACAGTTGAGTCCCAGACCTGATGGCTTGTTTTCTCTCTCTCTCTCTGATCAAATTAAAACAAAATAATAATAATAAATAAAATTAAATAAATAATAATTTGAATAAAAGAAAGAAAAGCCACAACAATATAATCTGCTTGACAGGTAAATTAGATTTCTCCTATCTTTCCATGCACAGGGTAAATAAATAAGAGAGAAGGGACTAGCAGGTGGCACAATGGCTACATTGCTGGCCTCCCACATAGTCGACACGGCTTGAGTCCCAGACCTGGTGGCTTAAAACTCACACCAGGCAAGTGTGCATGTATGCCCCAAATTCCAAGAAGAGAACTGAGGAGAAGGGATTGCACTATGGTCATCCCCCTGGGAGGCAATTTCTCCCTTTCTGTCTCTCTCTGTCTCTCCTACGAACACACGCATTTTATGGCAAAAATCTCTCTAAAAAATTAATAAATAAATAAACATAACAGGGGCCATCAGATGGCATGGTGGTTAAGGCACTGTACTCCCTGCATGGCTGAGTGCAGTTCGAGTCCCAGACCTGCAAGTCCCAGGCTTGTTTTCTCTCTCTGTCTTTCTCTGGTTACCATGTATGCCTGTAGCAAATTAAATAATAATAAATAAAATAAAATAAATAATTATTTTGAAAATAAGTATGACAAAGGTTTCTTACAGTCATTGATAATATTAGTGAGTATAGCTTACTTAATGCTGTATTATTGTTTCTTTATGTTACTGGGTGAAAACAAAAAGTCATCCATATTTGATAGAATTAGTACTTTTTGTATTTGGTTCTTATTTTACCTAGTTCACTTAACTCGAGAACAAATAAAATATCTATAATCATCTGCAGACACCTCAGCATTTCAACCTGAACTTCCGTCATGAATATTCTGGCATATTGATAAGACTACTCAGTGAAGAGCTGGGGAACTGACAGAGAATTTCAAACTACTGCTGCTTAGTGTAAATCCACTGGGTTCTTCGATTTTAACCTCTCATCAATGTTTATCAAGTTGGCCTATGTAGAATCCTTTTGGAGGGCTGGAAACAAAGTTCTATACATAAGTTCTTAAACGACACAACCCTACAGTATTCTCCAAGGACATCACAGTCCTAGACGGAGGTGTTGTGTGTTAAAATGAGCCTCAGGGCTGGCTCCATGGTACAGTGGTAACTGGCTGCTCAAGAGAAGCCGGATCCCACACAGTGACGGGTTTGAATCTCTGTCCCGACACACCAGGAATGCATGCACGTGCCCAAGATCCGATAGACGGGGGCACTGCAGGAAGGCGAGCACGGCATACCCAGACCTGTGGAGGGTGTTCCTCCCTCCCTTCCTCACCTCTCCTCTCTTGTGCACACACTCCACCATGCACAAAGAACAAATATGTTTTTAAAAGATGAGTCTGGCAAGGACTGCAGTGCTTAATACATGCGACTGTAATGGAGCAAGCAGCCCGAGTCCACACATGTCCGCCAGGCAGCTCTCTGTGCACGTGGTTCCTTGAAGAGGTTTGAACTACAACAGAACCAAGATGATGTGAAAGCCTGCTGAATTACACCTATAGGAAGAAAATCATTCTTCTAACTACAGTTGACCCTCGGACACCACAGGTTTGAATTGCACAGGTCCGCGTAAACACATTTTTCAATAAATTATGTCTCTTCTTTATGATTTTCCTTCTAACATTTTCTTTCTTTCTTTTCTTTCTCCCCTCCTCTCCTTCCTTTCCTCCTTCCTTCCTTCTTCTTTTCGTTTCCTTCCTTCCTTTCTTTCTTCTCTTTTCTTTTTCAAATTACTTTATTCTTTTTTTTTTCTTTTTCTTTTGAGAGGTTTTTGTTATAGGGTGTGTGTACTCGCCAGAAGGACAGAGAGAGACAGAGAGGCAGAAAGTGAGAAATCACCCCTAAAGGAGAACGGTCACGCTGCAATCCCTTCTCCTCCATTCTCCTCTCGGGATCTTGGGCATGCACGCACATGCGCCTGGCTTGAGTTTAAGCCAGCGGGTCCAGGACTTGAACCGCAGTCGACTACATGGGAGTCCAGCAACATAGCCATTACACCAACTGCTGGTCCCACAGCTTACTTTATTCTAAGAATACAATGTTTGGGCCAGCCTGTGGCATGGTGGTTAAGGCAGCTGGATCCCACATAGCTGACTGTGTGGTTCAAGTCCCAGACCTGGTGGCTTGGGAAACATGCTGGGTGTGTGTATATTTGTGCCCAGAGTCCCCAAGGGACAGAGAGATAGAAGAGAAGGGACTGTGGTGTGGCCATTCCTCATGGGGGTACTTTCTCATTCTCCCCATCTCTCTGTCTCTCTCCAGTGAATATAGGCCACCTCTGACAAATTAAAAAAGAAAAGAAGACAGTGTTTAACACATTTAACATAAAAAATGCATTAATCAACTGTTATGTTATTGGTAAGGCTTCTACTCAACCATGGATTATTAGTACTTAAGTTTTGAGGCAGTCAAAAGTTATATGCAGATTATCTTTTTTTTTAATTATTTAATTTCATTTATCATTATTATTTTTTAGTTCGCTACAGGGCTTGTGCGCTCACCAGAGAAACCCAAAGAGAAACAGAGGGAGAGTAAGTGAGAAAGCAAGACACCAGGGTCAGGACTCAAACCACGGTCAGCCATGAGTGAGTCCAGCACCTCAACCACGATGCCACCTGCTGGTCTCTGTAGGTGGATTTTCAACTGTGCAGGAGGTCACTGTCCCTAACCCCCATGTTGTTCAAGGATAAACGACAGCAGACAGAAATAAAAGAGAACCCTGAGGGCCCACTGATTCAGGCTGCCAGGCTCATTCAGCTGCATAAAGATCACTATAAAAATTGACATCACGGGTTTGCATTAAATAGATGTGTTTGATATGTACGGCAAAGACCAATAACTTTTCACCAAACAAAAGCTTCCAAAATATTATATTACATGAGACAACAGAAAATGTTGCATTTGGAGAGAAAAGCAAAATTATAAATGCAGCTGGATAAAATCTTTGCTATTTAATCTTACGGCATTTCTCAAGGTTAAGACTACAAATGCTTTTAAAATGAACGTTCTCATTGAAGTTCTAGAAAAATCCAGCTAAGCAGTCAGCCTGACAAATGACTGTATATAGCAGGAATTTCCACTTACCACACCTCCGAAGTACTTCCCTATGTAGAAGTCATCGAGACTGTGCAGCTCGAGATAAGTCGCTCCCAGCTCTTTGGCAAGCTGGATCCCTTCTGTCGTACTAACACAACTCCCTCTGTCCGAGGTACACAGTGGGCATGTACAAGGTAATTCTTCTGAGGAAATGAATTTGAAAACAAAGAGCTTTGAAATTAAACAGGAAAAATAAAATGTCATAGCCCATCCGAACAGTAACAATAAATTAGGAGCTCATACTAGAACCACAGTTCAAGAACATCCAATACATCCATGATCCACTGAACTGGAACCAAAAGTGACAATGACAACAGAGAGGTCCTTAAATAAACAAGCATTAACTGCAAGAGGAATAAATAGTATCTTAGAAAATAGAAGAGTTTAAAAATAGGTACAGGGCTATGACCAAGGCTCCCAAAGCAATTAGACCAACCGGCCCGTAAAAGGCAGGCCTGCTTCTTTTTACACAACCTTGACAGCCTGAACAGCAATATTTCTAGGCCAGGGGGAAGGGATACATGTTTTTTTTTTTAATGTGCCACAGGGTGCATGCACTTACCCAAGAGAGACAGAGAAAGGGGACATGGCCATACCATAATCCTTTCTCCTCCATTTCTTCATCCTGTTGGGATTCGGGGCTCACAGGCACACATGCACCTGCCTGGTGTGTTTTTCAAGCAAGTAGGACTGAGATTCAGACCGCATGGTTGACCATATGCAATCTGCCTACCTCAACCACCAGGGCACAGAGCCAGCCCAACCTAGACGGTTTGATCATTAGAGACAAAAACACTCCATTTCAGAAACCAAATTATGTGTTTCTTTAAACAATTAAAAACTGAAAGAATAAAAAGTATTTACTCAAAAACTGAACTGTCCCAAGTTCAGATCTATGACTGGGAAGCTGGCAAGAAACCTGAACATGAGGGCACTCCC
Organism: Tupaia belangeri chinensis; assembly: GCF_000334495.1. Lineage (NCBI taxonomy): Eukaryota > Metazoa > Chordata > Mammalia > Scandentia > Tupaiidae > Tupaia > Tupaia belangeri. Next base: position 397,062 of record NW_006207406.1, on the reverse strand, counting down.
TAGTAAGGCTAATAACGCATATTCACCTCCACCTGCCTCAGACACCTTGTTCGGTTTCGCAGCCCCATCACATGAGCCACTGTTCAAAGGCAGCCAAGTCAAAACAGGATAAACTCAGTTCTAAAAACGCACAAGACTGCAGGCTGGCTTCCCCGGGGCGCAGCCTCTGAGGCGGAGACTGGTATGCAGGAGGTTGACTGGGAAGTGATCTTGGGAACACTTCTCCGGGGTGAGGGAGGATTTCTGGGTAGAGGGCAGTGTGAGCTGCAGTGACTTCAGAGACCACGGCAGTGTGCGTGTTGGGGGGGTCCCTGCTGTGGAGGTCACAGGGTCTTCCAGGGTTGTTCCTCATTTGGGGAAAGGCAGCTGGACCTTTGTACCCTGTCCCTACATCACCAAGTAATTAGATGAGGGCTGCACCTGGGGGCAGTGTGCGGGGGATGTGATTGGGCCTAACTTGTGGCAAGCAGCTTCCGGAAGCCCATCCCGCAACAGAGGTGAGGGGATCCATGCACCATCAGCAGAGGCC